>NW_019174704.1:7470256-7565865 GCF_002260705.1 Seriola dumerili
CTCTAAACTTCATTAGCTCTTTTATGACTAGCCCTTAGTAAAGTACTATTTTTGAACAACAGGCCATTCACTTTTTCACAAATTAACAAGAAGAAAAAAAAACATCTGCACTCAAATTTTGATCATTGGTTGTGTCAAATGGTGGGTAAAGAGTGCTAGTGTGTGCTGGAGCTCATTACACTTCCAGCTCACCAATAGGATGTTACAGCTGTCACTTGGGCATCTCCATTCGTCCTTAATCTGTCATAAATCCCTACGAGATTTTGAATAAGAAGTTATCATTAAACAACACAACAACAGAAAAAAAAAAGAAAAAAAAGCAAATGAAACATTATCAAGAGTAAGAAATTATTTTTTTCCAACAAAGACTCTGTGTTAACACAACACGGATGCTAAATTGAGCCGGACCTCCTCCAGATTTTATTGGATGCTGGAACTGCCCATTTTCGGAAGGAGGGTGCATTCAGCAAATGTCCAAATCTCTTGAAGCAAGTAGTGTGTTTTTGTTTGGATCTCTGTCTCTCTCGCTCTCGTCTCTCCTCTCTCTCTCTCTCTTCTCTACCTCCATCTCTCTCTCATCTCTCCCTCCCTCCATCACTTCCTCTAGCAGTAACTCCCCTCCCTCTTTCTCCCTCATCACTAGGCAGAAATTAAAGGTTGGGGGAGGGGCAGTTTTATGCAGACTGGCTGGGACTTGTGATCCACAGATTTGATATTCACATTAAGAGAGAAACTGGCTGCTTTTGATGTGAGGGGGAGCAGGTCCCAGGGGACTGCTGAAGTAGCACACTTTTTTTTTTTTTTACTATGACACAGCACAGGCCGGGAGGAGGGGGGGGGGTGGGGGGGGGAGAGGGGGGTTGTTGGTGGTGGGTGGGGTGGTGAGCAGATTGTTGGGGACAGGGTGTACAGAAAGACAGTGGGTGGGGAGCGGCAAATACCCTTGGTTGATTAGATGTAAGCTCCAACAACCTTACCCCCTACTTCCCCACCCACCAACCACCTTCTTATGCCAGACCCCTGAGGATTATCCATAAACTCACACCTATCTTATAACCTGTGTTACAGTGCATCTCCTTCCGCTACCTCCTCTGCTGCTTCATGTTTCCACACACAGTTCAATCCTCATGCCCCCCTGATCAAAAACAACAACTTTCAACTTTACTACCCACAAAACACCTGAAGGATGAGTGACAGAGAGATGGCAGGACAGGATGGATGTGAACACAGGAGTTAGAGTATGTGTTTTGAAGCTGTTTACACAGTAGCGAGTGCTGGGGGAGAGGAGGAGAGGTTTGTGACAGATCATGAAGTAGTCTGATGAGCACGTCGCCTCTCTGTCAAGAGTGAATCCTGCTGTTGACCTTTACCACGACACTATTCATTCGTCATTAAATCAAATAAAGTTTGAAAAGCGTGAAAATGACTTATCACAATGAAAGAGATGGAACAGAGTGCGTGAAGAGGAGGAAGAAGAAGGTGGAAGAACATGTGGGCGGTTATTATACCTCTGGTTAGGCACAGAGAGCTCCAGGTGTGAAAGTGTGTCTGTGAAACATTCAGGTTCTGGGGTTTGTTACTCCTCATCACTCAATACAGTTTGAGTGTCAAGAGTGTGCGCGTGTGTACACTCCTGTGCACACTCCACATCCTGGAGAGGCGTAGATCAGCTAGGCAGAGTCATAATACCTATGCCAGGTTTCATCTGCATATGCAGCTGATCTACCGCCTCTCCAGGACCTTGAGGTGTGCACGGAGGAGTCGTCACACACGCGCACACTCTTTGTCAACCACTCTCAAAACAATAGTATTGAGATGCTAGGTGACCTTGAGGTGAAACAAACCTCCAGAACTGCAATGTTTACACAGACACACTTTCACACCTGGAGCTTCTGTCCGCTTAACCAGATCGGTATTCATGGAATAGATCACTACCACATGTTCTTCCACTTCTTCTCCTCCTCTCTCACACCATCTTCCCATTCTTTCTTGTGACTAAAATCATTTTCACAGCTTTACTCAACTTTCATTTGATTTAAATGACGAATGAATAGTGGTCCCCGCCGTGGTAAAGGTCAACCCAGCTAGGATTCATCTTGACAGAGAAGGCGACGTGCTCATCAAGCTTCATGATCTGTCACAACCTCTCCCTCCCTCTCCCCCAGCACTCGTACTTTGGAACAGCTTCAAAACATACTCTAACTCCTGTGTTCACATCCATCCTGTCCCTGCCTATCTCTCTGTCACTCATCCTTCAGGTGTTTTTGGGGTCGAAAGTTGAAAGTTTGTTGTTTTGAATCAGGGGGGCATGAGGAATTGAAACTGTGTCCGTTGGAAACATGAAGCACGCCAGAGGAGGTAGCGAAGGAGATGCAACTGTAACCACAGGTTATAAAGATAGGTGTGAGTTTATGGATAATCCTCAGGGGTCTGGCATAAGAAGGTGTTGGTGGTGGGGAAGTAGGGGGTAAGGTTTGTTGAGTTACCATCTAATCAACCAAGCCCGGGGTATTGCCGCCTACCCCACCCACTGTCTTTCTGCTACACCTCTGTCCCCAACAATTGCTCACACCCACCCCACCACCACAACCCCCCTCACCCCCCCCAACCCCCCCCCCCATCCCATCCCCGGCCTGTGCTGTGTCAGTAAAAAAAAAAAAAAAGTGTGCTACTTCAGCAGTCCCCTGGGACCTGCTCCCCCTCACATCAAAGCAGCCAGTTTCTCTCTTAATGTGAATATCAAATCTGTGGATCACAAGTCCCAGCACAGTCTGCATAAACTGCCCCTCCCCCAACCTTTAATTCTGCCTAGTGATGAGGGAGAAAGAGGGAGGGGAGTTACTGCTAGAGGAAGTGATGGAGGGAGGGAGAGATGGAGAGAGAGATGGAGGTAGAGAGAGAGAGAGAGAGAGAGAGAGAGCGAGAGAGACAGAGATCCAACAAAAACAACTACTTGCTTCAGAGATTTGACATTTGCTGAATGCACCCTCCTTCCGAAAATGTGCAGTTCCAGCATCCAATAAAATCTGGAGGAGGTCCGGCTCAATTTAGCATCCGTGTTGTGTTAACACAGAGTTCTTGTTGGAAAAAAATAATTTCTTACTCTTGATAATGTTCATTTGCTTTTTTTCTTTTTTTTTTCTGTTGTTGTTGTTTTAATGATAACTTCTTATTCAAAATCTCGTAGGGATTTATGACAGATTTAAGGACGAATGGGAGATGCCAGTGACAGAGCTGTAACATCCTATTGGTGAGCTGGGAAGTGTAATGAGCTCCAGCACACACTAGCACTCTTTACCCACCATTTGACAACAATGATCAAAATTTGAGTGCAGATGTTTTTTTTCTTTGTTAATTTGTGAAAGATGGCTGTTGTTAAAATATATTTAAGTGCTGGTTTATAGAGCTAAAAGTGTAGAGGGTGTCAGTCAGATTGTTTGATCAATCATCATTTATCTAAAAGAAAGGCCAGCAACAGACATTTTCAAATTTTGTTTCCATATTTCAAATAACAAGAATCATACTGTATATCTGATCCCCTCAAATTACAAGCAACATCACAATATGAGCTGGTTATTTCTGCTTTAACCCTCCTTAAAATGGGTGTTTTTGCTTTTTTAAATGTAAAATTAAATAATGCCAGGTTTGAGCTGGTAAAAATGGAGGCCTGTGCCCTGCCTGAGTAATGATTGGCACCCCCGTGGACCTCACAGCTTTGTCACTAAGTAGTGCCTATAGCTCAGATTGCAGCTTCAATTGTGTAGCCTTGCAAAGCCAGCACAGGGAATTGGGGGGGGGTGGGGGGGTGCATATATCCATGCCAGGGTGAGGGATCACCTTATTGCTTTACACACTCCAATTAAAATTCAAGTTATATCATTTGAATGTTCCCGTTTAATTAGTTAGAAGCTAAATTTAAAGTTCCAAAATAGGCCTACAGCAGGCCTGTATATATTACACTTTTATTCACTGCTAATTAATCCACAATTACAGTAAATACCGTCTTTGTATTTGATTTAAAATGATAGCTAGAAGAAGTTTTTGATTTCAAATCACCAATTAAAAATCACAATAACACCCTTCTTTAATAGGCTAGTGTATTTGGAATTACTGAAAGAAAATTGTAGGCATTTTGCTCTAATTGCTAAACTCTTATTACCCTTCAAGCATTTTTTCCTGCACCCTGATTGCCTCCTAAACCTGAGCGTCTCTGGCATCATTTAGCAACATTTTCTTTATCATAGTTCATGTGGAAATTATGTAGCACGTGTGTTTTTTTCTTGTGAATGATCCTGTAAATAAATAAATAAGTTGACTCGCATTTTAGCAGAAATAACATCCAAGAGTGTCCAACATTTAACAACAAAACCAAGAAGGGGTGTCCCCGTCACTTCGCCTCCACCGCGCGCCCACCAACACACACACCACACACACACACACACACACACACACACACACACACACACACACACACACACACACACACACACACACACACACACACACACACAGAAGCGCGAGGGGTCCAGGTGGGCTATTAGTGAGGAACATGACCGGGCAAGTCTATAATCTGCACCCACGCCCCTGGAGTTTCTCATTTGGTGAAATAAATTTGCGCATATTAATATGATTCCGCAGAAGCCAGAGAGGCTCAGAAATCACATTTTGAATTATTGCTATAAATCAACAGCAGCAGAAAACATTGGATACAGTGAATTTAAGAGAGTTGACTAAAACACAACATGGACAACAAACAGGGGCAGCACACATGTAGCTGTTTGCTAGTTGATGTTTAAAAAAAAAAAAATGCTAATCTAATGTTGGAAAATGCCTTAACTTAAAATGGCAAATGGACCGAGGTTAATGGCCTATTTTACTTCGTTTGCATTGGGAACAGCCACATTCCTCCTTCAAACCAATTCACCACATCCCAGACTTTTTGAGAGCCTAAATAAATTTACACCTTCTCAGGGCCCGTGCTAATAAGGACAAAAACAATATGTAAACATGGCTTCAAAGAGAAAGGCTACACAAAGGCCTGGAAAATGCTCTTATGTGGAGATGGTGTTGACTTTCTGTTATTTTCCGACGCAGATTTGTTCAGGATTATTATAATGCACTGTAATAGCAGAAGATCAACTTTGCAATAGGGTCAGGGATTTACTGCATATACTGAACAAGAGGGAAAGAATGAATCCATTTAACCGCCTTTTTACATTTATAGCCTAAACAAAATTGACTAAATGAATTAAATAAGGAGGAGAAATCTGAATTCATTAATTATGGCCTTTATATGGGTGTAGACCTATTAAACTAATAAGGCCGTTGTGGGGAAAAAGTGCCTTTTATTTTTCATCTAATTTAAAATGGCAATAATTAGTCATTACGCAGAAGAAGAATTTAAAGCCCTTAAAATCTCATCCTAAAAAATAAGAGTAGGCTATCTTTGTGGAATGGAGCGCTTGTTCTAAATACAGTCCACGAAAACAGCTGCAATTAGCAAAGGCTACACAATGAGAGCATCAAGATATCAAAAATCACAGGCATCCTCCTCAAAACTTTGGCGTGCAACATTTTTGAGCGAATTTGTTCTCAAATTGGTAATCAATTGATATAATTGAAGGCCGATACATGTTTTCATTTGTCTCACCCTCCCTCTGTATTTGCACCTCATTCTCCCTATTCAGCCATTTTACATATTCATAACTGGAGTTGGTAATGCGAAAACAATCCGTGCTATCAGCACCATCTGAGGCATCAAGGGCCGCTGCATAAAATCACAAAAAACTGAGTTACAAAAAAAGCACTTTACATTTTTTACTTTCACAATATCCCTGTTCATGTACCTGTTCAGCCGCAGCAGGTTTATACATTTTTATTTAAAGATTAAATTTCAGCCAATTCCTCATCACAAGGCAGCCAATGATACATCAAAGCACAAGCCACATATATCATTCAAGGCTATAAATGAATAATAATTTCGATTATCACTTTTCATTCAACTTAAAAGCACTCAGTGTACAGGGTGTGCATATATTGCCAGCATTTCCTTTTCTCTTACCTTCTTGGAGAGAGTACAGCAGGAGTAAAGTTACAAGCCACATGCCATAAATAGCAGGTATATTTTTCAGGAATATTTGGCAATCCTGGCAAGTGTGAGGCGCGGTTTTTTGGCCAGGCGGGTCTCCGTGCTGGACTGGCGACTGTGCTCCCCGGAGGTCTCTCCAGCCCTGCTGCCCCGCTACGCATGGAGGGGAAATGAGAGGCGCCTCAGCCCCGCCCATGTCCCCTCCTCTCTTCTCAAGACTACCGTGCATACAAATCCATCCTCCCATACATTAATCAAAAACACCGCGGAACGATGGGTCACAGCAAAGTCGAGGGTTGCTTTGAGTTGAACTGTGGATTTTTGGTCCAGTTGTATCCAAAACTGGCGGGTTGTGTGAGCACTAGAGCTGCGCAGCGGATCTCTTGGCACCTTGGAGAGCGCACCCACCTGTGCGCCCCTGATGACCGCGTTTCTTTGCGCAATATGGATCTACAAAAACCGCTCAGATTGTAAAGATTTGTTAATATCTTTCCTTCTGAGTTTGGGCTTTAATCACAGGGACGTGGAGCTAAACACCAGACTAGTAACTGCTTTTCTTTGTCTTTCCGAGCCATGAAACGTGCGTAGACATTTGCGCACAGATATGCACTGCAGAGAGAGAGAGGAGGAGGAGGAAAAGGAGGAGAGAGACAGAGAGAGAGAGAGAGAGAGAGAGAGAGAGAGAGAGAGAGAGAGTAGTGGGGTGTGGGGGCATGACACTTCCACACAGCAGGTAAAACACACGTCAGCTCAATCAAACCAATTATAAAAGATATTAGTGAATTCTTGAAGGACTGAACAACTTTCCACGCGGCTAGTTTCCCCCATTGAGTGGCGCTCTCTGTTGCGCCTGATGTGAAAAGCTCCTCTGGATAAGCATAAATTAGGGGAGGACGGGAAGTTGCAGGGCACTCCCAGTTCATGGAATATTTAAAGTCACTGTGGATGCCAGTGGTGGACCTGAAAAGTGATCCTCTTCTGCAACAGCCGCTTCACATTCAACTGCCCTGAACAAACCCAAGACCAGTAAAACAAAACCACTAATTGTGGTGGCACTATTTGTGATAAAATGATTTAATTGTGAAAAGGTATTTAAGTTCATTTAGTGACATTTAAGTTGACTTATTGAGAAATTCACTTTACAGAGAAGTTAGAGAATGCTTTGGAATGTCTCTGCCACTGCTGTCTTGTCATCATTGTCAAACATTATTATTATTATTATTATTATTATTATTAATAACATTTTATAACACAGTTATTATTATGTATTTCATTCATATTCATAGTCAGATTTTCCTTTTAGACCACTAACAGAAATGATAAAATTAACACCTGAGTGTTATGTGTTTTGTTGGTATATATATAATTCAATCATTAACTAAACATGAAACTGTGAAGCTTTTATATTTATATATAACAGTATGGGAATAAAAGTTTCTCACCCTGCCCACATTTAACAACATTAGTCTATAGTCTCCGCATTAATCATAAGGGGAAAGAGGTCAAATGTAAATATGTGTGCGTTATGCTCAGAGGTCAGAGGTCACTCACTGAAACTTCGTCTGTCTTTCAATTTTACCGACTTGAAGGAGAGCTCAGCAGCACCTCACCCCCTCCTCTCACTGAGCTGTCTGCTGCCATCTGATCTGCTGTTCAGCCCGACTGCATGTGCAGGTCACTGCTGACCTCTGCTGGTTGAACTTGCAACATGAAGTGGACCGAATTTTGCACATTACTGCATAATGATTCATTGTTATATCACCTTGTAGATCTGGGTATGATTATGTTTGTCATGTTGCACTTTGTAGTTGGGATGTTGTGATGATATAAGAAGACTTCCCTGAGGATAGTTTTTCCTTAGAACAATGTCTTATGTGAAGTACCTGCATTAATATTAAAAAGAATGAAATAATGCTCAAAATCAAATCTGAAAATTTCCTCATTACGCAATTTAAAAAGTTGTACATAGTTAATTGATGCAACATCTATAATTAAACAATCTAAGCCCCTTCAGATATTAGAGAGGTGAAGAGTGATGCTGGTCATGAGGAGAAAATGAAACTAAGTTAACTTATAATAGTTTGGATTGTTTAAAGGCAGAGCATGAATGAATGTTATGACTGTTCATTTACTAATAAGCCGATGATGGGATAATCTCCCTTTATAAATGCTGTTATTGGGATAAAAATTGTAGGGTGGTAGATTTGGCGACACCTGTGGTTAATGTAGTGACAGGAAGCGAGACTTCATACTTCAGCCAAGGAATGGCAGACAAACAACTGAAACTACAATATAGAAAAATAATTATAGAATGCCAATACATTGAATGGCTATTGGACAAAAAATGTCAACCACAAAAAAGGATATAACTTTAAGTGGACACAGTAGACTTTAGTTTTATATTTCCACAAAGCTGGGGACCTGCTAGAGACAGGCTTATAAAAGAATGGCGAGGGTTGACAAATCAGTGGCTTACATATCCCCACTTATAGTCCCTGGCATTGGCCAGGCTCTAGAAAATACCATAGTTCCCATTATGCAACTTGCCATCTTATTTCATTAGACCGTCCCTGCCTGCAAATACCTACATCTTTCAAACTCCATGTGGTTTAGTGGAGGCCTTTTCCAGTCAGGCCATGACTATAAAACAAAACTGATCTTTTTGTGTAAAATTTAAAGTGGACATTTTTCATCTCCATTTTTAACTGCACAAGTTGGTAATGATCTGCCCAGCAGGGGGCAGTGCTGTCACAGATACAGTGTTGTGCAGATACAAACAGCAAGACAGGACAGATTTTATTCAAAACTTTATTAGATTTAATGTTTCTATAATAAAGAGATCAAGAGCTGATATGAGCGGATGAGAGGCTGAAAATGGGGACATCATTTGAGGGCGAGCCAGAGCGTTATAACTGTATATTTGTGTGCAGAGAGCAGCAGTGGAGTATGACTTTGTGAGTCTATGTGCTCTGCAGGGTCTGACTGAGTACAGGGGCTCCAGTCCACCCAATGCTTCCCTCTGGATGATCCCCATTCACCCTGCGTCTCATCACCACACCCCCCTGATCCAGGGCTTCCCCTACAGTTGTATTGCTTACAGAACTGTCACAGTAACTCAAAGGTGCAGTGTGACAAACTGTCACTTCTGTTGTGGTTTGCATAGAGTTGCTTGTCATCATGAGGCCCTCGCTGACACAATCTCAACATTAACCTAAAGTAAACCTGAAGAGATTAGTCAGAGAAAACCCACTCAGTTAAATTAAATTATTTGATTTTATGATCCTGTGAAAATTTGTCCTTGTGGTTCCAAAGTCACAACAACAGCTTGAAAATTTAGATCCAGTCCTGCTCGAGGGTGGATTTTCTCTTAAAAGCCAGACAACACACATGTGATGTATATTATGTAAATACTGTTTACTATGTATCTGCAACATCTTTCTAAAAGATCCCATGAAATGGGATGATGAAGTCATTAAAAAAAACTATCAAATCAGGCCTTCTTTCTATAACTGACAGCCCACTGGTTTTATACGCAAGGGATTCATTTTGGGAAATAAATTTTTTCACTGTGTTGCCAAGAGTTAGATGAGAGGATTGATACCACTCTCGAGTCTGGAAACCTTTAGCTTAGTTTAGCATAAAGACTGGAAATTGACTGTTCCTTCGCTATCTAATGCTGAAGCAACAAGAACTACATCACACTGAGTAACTGATGCCAATTCATGGGACCCTCAAGAATCTAAGCTCCTGACTGTTTCCTCATGTGTGCTGTTTGGTTTCTTCTCGTCTCATTTGGATGAACAATGAGACGAGAACCAGCTCTGATTTGGATTACACACACTCACACACACATACACGCACACACACACACACACACAAATAAAGTGCCCTTTTTAAAGTGCCCAACACACCCCCTTTATAATATATTGCTTCACACCACCAATTAAAGACTGGAGGCACATTATTATCATGTTAATACATGACACACCACACTGTACAGTACACTCATGTAACACCTGTCGTCACTGGGGAGGTACATTTATATTCGTCCTGACCCAGTGTTTACCTACAAATTGCCCCACTCTCCGGAGGTATTTCTTTTTAAAGCCAGACATTCAGTGTCTTGAATGTACAATAGATGTATATTTTAAATGCAGCTTAAAAGTATACTTCACCGTTTGAGTTTGATGCAGATACATTCATCTCCTGATGAAGGACTCATCCCTGTTTGGTACAGTCAGTGGCTACACGAGCATTTACACTTGAACTACAGCCCCCCTACTCATCCTGCTTTCTGAGACCTGAGCCCATGATCATTTAAACATTGATGAGAAAATTTATCAGTTACTGTATGCATGGGCAGGACAACCAGGTATATTGTTTTCACTGCAGTGCAGCAGGTGAAAATAATTTATTGCAAAGTGTAAAACACTGACCAAATGAGTGTTTGTCAATGTTTAGGAGAAACAAGCCATTTCCATGAAGAGGCACATACTAAGCAAAGGGAATATGTAGAGCCTGATCCAGGCATACAGAATCCAGGTCCACATCACTAAATAGTGCTTAGCCTCAGCCAGGGTAAGCACAATGGAAGTAGCATGGCATAAAATGGGATTTACAGTTAACCTCAGCGCTGACGCTACGAGTGTTAGTATATTAGAACATTTTTTATTCCAAAATGTATGCACGTCTGTTTTCAAGCACTGTGTCTAAAATCTGCCCCGTGTTGCACATGCTTAAAATGCATTGGTTAATTGTCTTCAAAGCAGCATCACCAGAGGGTCATTCACTTTTCTAGAGGTTGGGGTGGGTGGGGGAGAGATTGTTTCAAGGGATTGTCTATCATTTCAGTTGAGAAGCTAGTTGTATTATTACTGTCTTCTGAGTTTTATAAACTGTGTTGCAATATGTCGTTGTCCTCGCTGACAGAGGAGCAGAGAAGCACTAACAGGCACCTGTGTTTAGATCAAGCAAAGAGAAGGTAAAGGATGAAGAACTGGGCTGAATCCTACAATATTCAGTGAAGAGAAGTGAAGCCTTTGGGCTACTACTTCTTTCTAAATTGCCCTTTGTTTTACCACAGTTGTTTGAATAAGTCAGAATATACTGGGTAGAAAGTAGCTACAAATGGATCAGTAGATCTGTCCGATAGAACCGCTTAAAGTTATAGGACATCACTGTAATTTCAAAATCAAATGTTGATCTTGACTAAGCACACCATGTTATTGAAGGGCTACTGTGAATTTGTTGTTAGTTAAGAAGGATTCAGCCCACTGCATTATTCCCTATTTCAAGCAGTTAAACAAAGAAGTGTCATTGTGTTTTGATTTCAGATGAAAAACAGTCAGAGATTATTTATTCAGTCTACTCTGGCTGTGGCAATAGACATTTGATATATCATGGCAACAATGTACTATAAACAGTACACAACTGTGCAGTGACATACAACTGTGTTATCCACACAATATTGTGCACATAACATTCATGTCAAGGTGCACAAAACATCCCCATAATTTAATAAAATGTGCACATGATTTGCTTTTAATCTAATGAGTTCAAAAGGAACACATCTACTACAGACATATAGCTCACTGATTATAAACAAGCATGCCTTCACTCAGATAAAACTCACTGCATAACCACTGTAAACGCATAAAACCATTGTCAGTATTAAGGGCCTCCATGTGTCTACACTGTATTTTAAATCAGATATCCATGATGTGCTTGAAGTGATATCTAATGGTCAAAGTACAAACACAAAACCAAAGACAATGATGTTGGAGGACAAGTTAACAATCATGTTTCACTCCTTGGAAAGGATGTATCGGATGATGGATGATTAGAACGGCCAAATATTCATTAGTAAATTCACAAATCTGCTTGTGTATATAAGAGCCTGCAGAAACAGTGGGAATAAAAGTTCAATTAAACCTGATGGGTTCTAATGATAAGTGGACTGTTGCTAGCTGTACATAGTTAAATAGCTGTTATCTTCCAGAGCAGTGAGTTTTCCCACAGTCCCTCAGTCGAGACAGAGATAACTTGGGAACATAGGTTTCCATTGAGACCAATGTATAGATTTATACTTATATTCCTGCTCTTTGTGCCAGCAGGACATGTTTGATTAAAGAAAAATAGTAAAAGTGCATGCTATCTTTACTTGTCTAAAAACTGTCATCAGGCCTTCCTCTTTAAAAACACGCACAAGTTTTTCTGGTAATGTGTTGACCAACACATAAAAAAGAGGTAGATATATGGGAGGTGATGTGGGTTGTAAATAATATATAAGATTGGACATTAATCCTTACCAAGTCAAGCTGCAGTGTCTCTGGTAGGTGCAATTATCCTCCAATGTAAATGATTAAATGATGTGCACATTTCAAATAATTATGTGCGCCCTCATAATTTGCACATTCTTTAGTTGTATATCATCTGCACCTGTACTGTTACGTGCACATGGATGTATTCCCACAGCCAGGCAGAGTTTTTTAACATTCCAACTTCAACAAAAATGAACTGGCATGTGTCCAAACACATGTGCACATACAAATATATGCAAAGAAGGTATATAAATATGAGCACTCCTGTGGTTTTATATACAGTACATGCACCTTCTCATTTCTTTTTTGGTGTTGGTTTGGAGTCAGCTTTGGATCCTGAGAGGCCATTTTCTGTGTTGTCGATCCCTGATGAAGTAACAAGGCACTCCTTACTGCAGAGGGGTTGGAGGAGAAGAGAGGAAGACAAAGTTCACAGCAGCTCAAAGACATATTTCAAGCTTGCATTATTAAGAAAACGCCCCCCCAAAAAAAACAAACTACTTGATGTACAGTATGTGAGCTATCCAAACATGCAGTTGAGCACCGACAATGTGATCTGATGAAACAGTGTGAAATGGTTGCATTGCTGATAAACACCCAAGTGGATGTGACAACTCACTTTTTCTCCTCAAGCTTGGAAATAACAAAGAGAGTGAAGTTCTTGAGCAACATGAAGCCCATCAGCAACGCAATGGCTCCACCTACAGCCGAAGCTATCATGATGGTCAGTGTGTTGTCCACCACCCTCACTGCAGACATTAGCAAAAAGGAAAAAAAAACAAAAAAAATCTACATAAATCTACATTATTTCAAAATGAACATCACAATGCCATGCAGTGAGGAAGCCCCGGCTGTCTGCTGTGCTGTTACAAAACCTTCTAACTCCAGACAAACTGGTGCCTCCACATGAGATTAGAGCTGCAGCTTTCTCCTGATGCTTCACACACACAAAATACACACGGAAATATTAGGAACTCATCTCCCATGACCTTTGGTTCTCTCAGACTTTTATAGCTACTGTCGGCACTTTCCCAGAAGCATTTTAATGATATTTGGAGAATTTGTTTTAAATCCTGTCAGCTGTCAGTAAATCAAATGAATGGGTGGTGGATTATTATTGCTCATTTTTCAGAGGTTTCCACCAGTAGATTTAAAAAAAAAAAAAAAGTGATGCTGTGCCAATTTTGAGGGGAGACTAATTTAGGATCAGTCAGTCAGTTTAAAGTGATGAGCATTGCAAAATTGCATGATTAGAACTACCTTTTGCTTAAAAGCTACAAAATGCTTGGTTTAATAGGAAAGAAGGATTAGCAACTGTCCTGGACTGATCCTCCAGCAGAATTTGTGTGTGTGTGTGTGTGTGTGTGTGTGTGTGTGTGTGTGTGTGTGTGTGTGTGTGTGTGTGAGACTAATTAGAACATAACAAACTGAATCAAGGAATAAAATGCACAAAGAAATTTAACACGAAAACTGTCCCAGATTAATTGCACATGATTTATTTCATCTTTTCAGGATTTATGTTTTTGGGTCTATCTATCTATCTATCTATCTATCTATCTATCTATCTATCTATCTATCTATCTATCTATCTATCATAGATAGATAACTGTGGCTTGATTTATTTTATCCTCATCAAATACATTTTTGCATTCCAGTTTATTTTGAATTCAGTTTGCACTTTATGGCGATATTAAGCAAACACCAAAGAGTTGTGTTAAATTTGTGGTTTAACAATATACGGTATATCAGGGCATATAGTTTAAATATCATCAGGGATGTGTTGTCAGATTGGGCAGATTTCAATATAATTGGTCTCATTGTAGTTGCTGAAAAGGGTGGAAGGTGGAGAGGTGGGTAAATAATCCCAATTATCCCAATTAGTATGCATAATGAGAGGAAAATAAACTACTGTGCACCCTCACATATATCAGCACACATTATCAGAATAGACTATGACTCACACTCGTCCACCACAATGAGGGTGAAGATGGCACTGTGGTTCTTGTCCTTCTCTTTTGGGTTGCGTCCAAAACAAGTGTATTGGCCTCCGTCCTCGAAGGTGATGTTCCACAGCAAGATGGAGATGTTGTTGTGATGGTTCTTCCCCACAAACTCCACCCGCTCTCGTAATACATTCACATTTGGCTCCACCTCCTCTGATGCTATCGTTGACTCGCACACCTGATAGGACCAGCAAGCTGTCAATCATCCACCACTTAGAAGTTACCAAAACCTGAACATAAACTTTTCTCTCAGACAAAAGGGTCTTACCTTCTGCATGGTGCCGTTGTCATTGAACTGCCAGTTGAAGTAGAGGTTCTTGATGCCGATGCAGCTCGAGTATGTGCAAGGCAGCATGACTGTGCTGCCGTTCACTGCCTCGAGGAAGGGAATCTTCCCCACAGACATCTCAAGGGCTTGAGCAGACCACACACCTGAGGATGAGGGGGAGTAGAAAACACAGCAAGATAAGACTCCACAGGGGAGGAATCATCTTACAGCTACGTCAACCAGCTGCCGGCTGAGGCCGTATTTTTTCAAGTCTGTATCAGTCTTCTATAATTTTCTGCAAGAAAGCACTCATTCTCAAATGAACAATGAGAATGAGTGAAGTGACAGTAAATCTACCTCATACAGACCAAAATACTGGAATACAAGATTTATCATTTCTCTGCAATGTAGCACACAACCAAATGCTGTTCGGCTCTGTATACTGTATGTGACAAGAAGATTTGTGTGTGTGTTTATCACATTGACTATTTAAGTTTCATTTATTAACACATTATAACATATGTCTATTATTGGCATTTGATGAGTCAAACCCTGAGTAACATGACACCACAAAGTCCTTGTCGTGACATTAGTATTAAGAGAAGACGAAATCTGCTGCTCCTGGTGAAAACTATAACTGTACACCAGGGAGCACAGCGTCAGGAAGTCACAGTGATCGAATCTTAATTCCACCAATCAAGATGGATCAGGGAAACAATCATGCCTTTGTTTATTATTTGTCTTTTTCTTTTTTGCTCAATAACTCTAGACTTTGTGCCTGTGATCAGACACGTGCCAAGGTCGCAGGTAAGAAATAGCTGCAGTAAATAATTTCAGCAGGTCAAGGACACACTGTGCTACAGCACTTTTTTTACGCCATTAAAACACCTTGTGCTTAATGGCTCCATCTAGTGTGCAAGGTGTAAACTACATGCTCACAAGGTGCTGTGCAGGACTACAATGCTAAACATGCAGACGTTTATACCCGGACAATGTAACACTTTTAACACATGATTCATGGTTGCAGGGGCAGCTGTAACATTTTCTGCCTACTCTTTCTAACATTCCCACGATCCTGCCCTCTGTTTTCTGCACGCTGTGTTACACTTTCTTCTTAACATGCTCAAGGTCAGCATCTGACAAGACAAGCACCATTGCAGCAAATAGCAAAAAGCAAATAGCAAATAGCAAATAGCAAATAGCATTGCTCAGAATAACAGACATGACCAAACACAGTGAAGAAGGACACACTGTATGTGGGAATGTTATTGACTCATTCTCGTCTCACTCTTGCTTTCTGGCAAACTCACTGGCTCCAATCTTTTCCTCAGCTGGTCCAATGCAGCACAGTGAGCTTGCAAAAAAACAGTAACAGAAACAGTGAGGAGAGAGCAACAGCATCACCCCTCCTCTCTCTTTCCTCATGCACATTTCCCAGTGTCACTCACTTTTTTTTTTGGCAATATTCCATTTTCATTGTTTATCACATTTGCTCCATGTCCCTCTGTGTCCTTAAAATATTTCTTTTCTATGAGAGTTCCCTGTTTCTGTCACTGTCATTACTGAAGCTGCTGACAAGAATCCAAGAACAAAACAAGTAGACGTGCAATAACACAGTATCAATTCTTCCCTCAGGAACCTTGATCTTCTTTGTGTTTTGTCTCCAACAACTTTTAGTCTCCCTTAAATCACTAACCTCGCTGTACATTGAGTCTTTTTTACAATTTCTTATCTAGGTTTTCAATAAAAGTTTGTTTTGTGAGTTTTGGTGCTTCAGATAAAAGTGGAACAGTGGTGCTCCAGTTTCTAGCCCATATATGTCAACTTTAGAACCACATTTCCTTATGAATACACAAAGATATCTCAAAGTTAAAGAAAAAACCCAGGTGATATGAAATGCAGAGGTCGACCCCACACTGATACTGAAGTATAGGATTTCTTTGTGATTGTAAGATTGGGATTTGAGGTTAACAGGGGCCAAGAATGGATCTAATTCAGTAGAGATCAAAGGTGTGAGAGAAGTTACTGAACTTTGCTTTTCCACGACTGTCCAGTCATGAAAAACTTATGTTGGAAACCAAACTACAGAGACATTTGGTCACAACAGCATTGTCTCTTCTGAGTCAGAATGCCTTGTTCACAGATAAAAACCTCCTAGTGTTCCCATAGTCACTATCTCACACTATTCCATGTCTAGCTTTTATTTATATCTGATTTAACAAGTATAACATTCAATGAGGTGCCTTTCTAACCACCTCATAGTGCACTACACAAAATCAAATATGATGATTTCTCCAGAATCTAATGTGTTTAGGTATCTGATTAACTTTATAATGTAAGATACTGTATCTTTCTCTCTGATACTTGGGCGCCTGCATCTGCTGTTTAAGTCTAGCATGCAGTTTTTGTTAGGTGGCCAAAATGCCTTATCGTTCATTCTAAATAAACAACTTTGGGCAGCTTGTGATAAAACATCTGTGAACAAAAAAAAGCTTCTGAAAAATACGATAGAAACTTTACCTGGCAACACAATAACACTGGTAAGTCAGCAAGTGTTTTGATGCATTACAGTTTTATTGTATCAGGAAGGGCTGAGAAATATTTTTGATTAAGAATAATACATTTTATTGACTTAACTAAACCAGGAATGTTTGAATGGAGCTTTCAGTTCCTGCACATGATGTCACAGATCAGGTTTAACTTTCTAATCTGTGTTTGCTGCACTATTGCTGCACTGATGCTCCACACCCATAAGCAGGTTTAGAAAATTCCAGTAAGTATAAAATTGATTAATGAAGGAACAATGTGGGAAAAATCTATTAGACACATTTATACTGACAGTATGGGAAGCTTTTCTTTTGCTAATGTAATCTGTACTCACCCCTTTTAATGTGTATCCACCACACCTTTACCCATATGGTAACATGCATGTGAATTTACCTGCAACAACAACATCACCTCCAGATTCCTGCTGTGCTGTTGTGCTATTGTACAGGCTCTGCCAAAATACTCTTTAACCTCTCTCTCTCTCTGTACACGAAGTTTATGACTCCAATAAAAACAAAAAAAAAGATGGTTTACTGGACACTGCTCCAAGTGGCCCTGCTGCTCTGTTACTGCAGATACACATGCAGTCCAGCACAATTTGTTTTGAATGGCAGGGCCTGGAGTGCCTGACACAGCTATTCCATCACAGGGTCACTTTATTCTGCTGACATTTTCTCTTGTGGGCTCACAATCCCAGTTCAAACCAATATGGATCACAGATAACAACAAACTGTTTGATTCCTAACTTTATTGACCACAGACTTGATTCCAAACTGCCTAATCTTTAATGAAACCTTCTTAGTCTTGTCCTCTCTGGGTTTCCAAGCAGAACCACAAGCACACTTTGCTTGTGAGATGAAACGCAACATCATGGAAGAAAAGTGCTAATCATAGTATTCTCTCCCAGCCAGCAAACCAGTCCTGCCACCAACCAAAAACCTACTGTTGCCGCACACACACAATGAACACTTGCATCTCAAAATCTACTCTGCGTAGGTCAGAAGCAGATGAAGGTCAACACCAGAAAAGCTACAGAATCATTGCTGTGCCAAACAAAAACAAATGCACACTGATATCGGGCACAAGCTTAAGGGACAACAACAAATATGAAGTTTTCGAAAAAGAGAGATGAAGCACTGTTGTGTCAGCTGTGGCATAATGAGCACAGAGCAAACAAAAGGAGGTGCTGTACAGTATAGAGATAGACCTTACCAAGCAGCATGGAGAAGATCAGGCCGACGGCTCTGTGTGGAGGGCCCAGCCCTGGGGGTTCAACCCCAAAACACAGGACCTCCATGGCAGCCAGATCTGCTCCAAAACAAACAGTGCTGCAGGATCCAGCCCCGGCTCTGGGTGGCTAGTAGAATATCCCTTAGCACAATGTGGCCTCTCTGGTACACTGGATTAAATCTGGATGCTGCTGTCTAGGTGTCTGGACCCCAAGTGAGGCACGTCCCAATGTGTTGCACCAACAGTGGTCCTAGTGAGACTAGTTGCCAGCCCCAGCAGCACTCCAGTGGAAGAGACTGTAGGTTAGACAGAGGGCAAAGGGGGAGGAGGGGGAGAAAGAGAAACAGAGAGAGAAGGGAAGAAGGAAAAAGTGAAATCTTAAAACAGTACATTGAGTCACTATAAAATCACAGGCAGTACAGTAAAAAGTGTGTGTTTACATGTTTCCTGCAAGCATGCACATCTGCACATGTAATTTTGCCGGAATGTAAACAGGGTAAGACTGACAGAAGGAACACGATTTGATGGTAAGTACAGTTCAAGTTTGTCATGCCTACCTGCTCGTGCAGCCGGTGCTCACTCAGAGGCTGGCAGGCTGCTTGCACAGCTGAGTCAGTGTGGACAGGACAACGGCGGAGCTCACTGCGCACAGTCAGGGTTCACTCAAGGAGAATCTGCCAGCCAGCACTTTCACTGCAGAGACAGCCACATTGCAGCGCCAGCCGGGATGAGAGACAATTAGAGAAGAGAGGTGGTGGTGGTGTTGGGGGAGGAGAGACATACAGAAAGACAGACAGTTATGTGGAGACAGATGGACAGGAGGAAAAGCTGCTGCTCTCGTTCCTCCTCAACTGAGCCCCAGTGAAGCTGACTCCTCTCCCTGCCCGTCCCTCTGGCTATTTCACAACTTTTTCCTGTCCTCTCCATTGGCTGCATGCCCCCTCTCTCTTTCTCTTTCTCTCTCTCCCTCATCCCTCTATCCCCCCCCCCTCCCCTGCCTCCATATACCTCTTACCCCCCCCATCCCCATTACTCTGCTACTCCCACCTCTCCTCTCCCTCACCCTCCCCCTCATCTCCTGACTCGGGGCGTGTATGCAGACTCAGGCACTTTTGTCAGAGTGTTTGTAAAGATCAGAGAAAAGTTCTGCAGTGCAGGTTGAGGAGGAGGTTGTGTAATGCAGCCTCAGGGCTGGGCCAGACGCTCAGTCCGATATCAATATGCTCCATTCATAAATGGACAGGCTCTCTGATAACGTCACCTTTAAGGTACCAAAACTCAGCCTCACAGGATTACAGTGGGAGGGGAAAACAGTTTATATTCCCTTCCCCTTCCTTAGATTGAAAGAGTTAAGTTTTTCTATGACTCTCCTCTCCTCTCCTCTCCTCTCCTCTCCTCTCATATTCCCCTGGCTCAGGATAATCACCATACATAGCCACCGGTGATATGTGTATGTGTGTGTGTGTGTGTGTGTGTGTGTGACATGGGTCCCATTCGAAGCCTGGAAGGTCAAACTATCATGTATATCATGAGACATTCATTACTCCGTAGTGATCAGGGCGATGCAGCTGCAAGTGCATTATGGTATGAGATGCAGTCATTTTTCACAACAGGACAGCTCCTTTCTCATAAACACACTAACACATCAGTCAACAACAGCTCACCAATGCCTTGTGTCTACACTATTTACTGCAGGACATGACGGAGAAAGTGCTTAGCTCAGAGTTTCCAGATTTGATTAGTCTGTTTTAGACCTGACTAACGTTAAGACCATATGCCTTTCAAACTCCATCCATTACTGTGAATAGAAAGCGACTGTATGGTAACAATGGCTTTTTGGTATCAGCTTATTAGAAAAAAAAGTGGTTGGTAAGAGGTTAAATAGCCTGGAGTTTCATACTGGAGCAAAGGAGAATAGTGAGAGCTAACAGGGATGCAACTGAGACCATGTGACAGAGCGTGCCATCTGAGCCAGGGAACGGTTACACGGGCAGAGGACACAGGGACAGCTGCACATCCATTTTGGACCTCCTGGCTCTTTTTTTCGCTGCTTACGAACTGGCATTTCTTTTACAGGAAAATAAAAGGTAAAGTTTGCAACCCTGAAGGGCTGATGACTCAAATTTACATCAGCAGATTAAATGTGTGTGTATTTTACTTTACTACTTTACTTCTACTTTGCAAGTGCTGTACTTAACACAGTTATCTATTATTCATCGAGCAGGTTATTACAGAGAGTATATGGGGCTTTTTTTTCTTTACAAGCTCATGCATAGTTTGCAGTACATGTGTGTGTCTTGTGTTATTCACATGAAATCTGTGTTGCTAGGGTTTAATTAAATTTAGTTTTTGCTAATTTTTTGTTGTATAGCTTATTATATAGTAGATTCAGTAGAACTTGCATCCAATTCTGCATCAATACCTAAGTGTTAAGTGAACAAAGTTACTGTGTTTGATTAAACACTATCTAGAGACTGATTTCATTTATCACCTGCAGGATGTGAGAAAAAGAAGCCAGAGGATTACAAACATTCGCCTACAATGACCACTGATACGGACAACTAATCTGGTTCAGGGCTCCACAATGAGCATACATAGGTAGGTGAAGTGTGGTGTTAGGTGACAGCAGGGAGAGTGAAGGGTTGTTTCATGGGTGTGGAGCTCTAAATGAGAGATACTATGGACAGGCTGCGGGCTCACTGCTCTCCTCTCTAGGCCCCTCCACTGGAGTATCAATGCAGCAGCTGTGGGAACTCTTCCAGAACTGCAATAAGAAAAAAAAAAAAAAAAAATTGCTGCAGAAAGACAGGGTGTTGCTGCAGACCTGTGCAGGACGTCTGTAACTACACAGACAGCAGCATGTTCGCAGACAATCATACTCACACAATCATAATCCCACCACACATGTACTGTGCAGATATTCATTAGTATGTGTCTTGTATTTGTGTTCATAGTTGCCATGTAGGTGCACACGTAACTTAAAGCACATAGGTGTCCTCTGCTCACACTGCAGCAAAATGACTGCTGCTCCAGAGAGACAAGGACACACATCTCAGCTCTTAAACTGTGCATTAGTGAGTTAGAGCGATATGAGTGTGTTCATTAGCAAAATGTTAAGTATAAAAAGCACGAGTACTGTTCCACAGAAAAAATGCTCTGTGACTTACCTTTACATACTGATGCATTAATTCACATGAGGCATTTTAAAGTAACTACTGTACTTTACATACAGTTTAGTCTTAGTTCAGTGGTTTGCACTGTTTCCTCTCATGGGAGCGTGTCTATGTTCCCACAGCCCTATATTCCCCTTTTATACCCTTTCAGAACGCTTTGCATCCACGTTCCACGGCGTCTTCACATTTATCCACCTCAGCATCGTTTTCAGTTACGGAATTCACCATTCTAATGTGGACAGAAGGGCTAACCGGATAAATATTACCCGGGTTAGTGTGGACATGGGCTTATGGGAATATATAAGACTGTGGAAAAATGGGGCCTAATTTTCAAAACATTCTTAGAAATGTGGGAACATAGGGCTGTGGGAACATAGGGCTGACCCCCCTCTCATAACCTTGTTTTCGGCCACAGCAGGCAGCTATTTCCAGTGAAATAGCTGCCCAGCAGGGTTTGAATTATGGTATTGGGGGAGTCTGACCCCCTGATTAAGACTTGGACTCCCCTCAAAAGAGGTAAAAACAACAGTTCAGCAGTGTTGAAACATTTATATGTCCTTCTTACCTGTAATTGTAAATATTACAACGTATTTCCCATACTCATGCCTGGAGGAAACATGTACTATGATTTCAGACAGTGGACCATACTATTTCTTTACCTTTATGTTAGCTGAAGGTCTGCCAGTCACACTCCCATCAGTGGCTAGCGCCTCTGCTCCCCTGCGTTACACAAGCAATTGGAGACACTGTAGGTAGGCAGTGAGATAATGGAGGATACATTGTTGTAGAAATATATTTTGACAAAAATTTTGAGTTTATTATTTCATTTTAATAGTCTTTTACATTGCAGTAGTGGTTTAGTTAGTCTTTTACCTTTTAAGAGGCACCCCCTTTGTTTTCCCTCAAGAATTCAGGAGTTTTACCTTGTTGGGTAATTGAACAATATTAAAATACATGTGCACTGAAGACTAAGTAATTGTATTAGCAGTGGTGGAAAATAATTATTAATAATAATAATAATAATAATAATAATAATAATAATAATAATAATAATAATAATAATAACAAATTTATTTATAGAGCACCTTTCAAGCAAAAGCACAAAGTGCTTTCCAAAGGTGAAGAAAATTCAAAAAACATAATCAACATAAAAAACTATTTCACAATGAATTTCATAATGAAAAACAAGTGCATATAAACATACATGTACACGTACACGTAAACATTTCCTGTCACACTCACACTCAATGAAAGAAATTAAAAGATAAAAACTCTCAAAGAAAGAAAATGGTAAGTGTATCAGTTGTTTTTAAAAGCCATTCTATAAAAATAAGTTTTAAGACAGGATTTAAAGGCAGCAACAGAGTCCGCTGACTTGATGCTCAGTGGAAGGCTGTTCCACAACTGAGAAGCCAAGACTTCAAAGGCTCCATCACCCTTTGTTTTTAATCAAGCACATTCACTCAAAGTGCTGTAAGTACAATTTTGAGGTTCTTTTATTTTACTTGAGTATTTCCCTTTTATGCTAATTTAGACTCCTACTCAACTACATTTCAGAGGGAAATATTGTACTTTCTACTCTGCTACATTTATTTGCTTTAGTTAAACAAGCAAGATACTGTAATTCCCGTAACACTTCAGTTCACTGAAGCGTGCCCCTACACTGTACTGGGCTCCCTTTTGCCCTGGAGAAAAAGTTGACCTCCTGATTGCCATTTTATAATTTGCTCTCTGCGACCCAGCACACAATAGCAGTCAGCTACAGACTTGTGGAGCATTTAGCGGCTAAAGAGCCAGATGTTTCCCTCAGAAGGTTGTAGAGACCAAAAAGAGAGTGAACATTGGACTTGCGTTCATCAGGTGGACACAAACATATAATGTTGCTTCATAACTGCATGTAAAAAGGTAACTGTTGTGTGCAGTGCAAATAAAATCTTCCAAGTTTTTCAAAGGAAACAACTCACTGACATCTGAAACATTTCAAGTGGCTGAGCAAGAAAATGGTAATAACTGCTGCGAGATAAATGTAGAGCAGCAGTATAAAATGGCATAAAACGCTCAAGTAAACTGCAAGTAGCTTTTGACCAATGTAGAAATGCAGAAATTACAAAATAAGAGACTGACAGGTCAATAATAGTGTAGGTTCACACTATTGCCTTTCACAGGGTGCACACACACATATGGGTAAACCCAGGCCCATGTTTGTGGTTCAGTAGTTGTTACATACAGTATGCTAACGAATGAAGTGGGGATCATCTCTGGACAAGTTTTTTGACTGTGACCCATAAAGTTCTTTGCTGGCCCTTTCTTTAATAACCATAAGAGGTCATAAAATGATCTCGTCATGTTCCTTTAAAATGTACAGTATCTGTTAATGGCACTTAACTCTTTCATACAAAGAAAGAACCTGTTCAGTAGTTCAAAGAAAGAGTAATGCACAATGTAGACTGGGAGAGACAGTCAGTGTGGTTTATGTGTTGTTTCAGACAGGTTCCCACATGTTGCAGGTTACAGTCCCTCTCCACCCTGACTCATTCACCATCAACGTCACACTTGAGTATTGTTTTTCTTATCTTAAGAGGATGGATATGAAAGTAAACAATGTGTTTAAAGTCAACAGAAAAAAATGTTTTCACTTAAGGATCATGAAAAAGGAAGTTTGTGATACCACGGGGCAATGTGTCTTTTGTGCCTTTTTTGTAGTTTTTATGGGTTTATGCTCTACTCACAGCACTGGAAAGACACTTAGCAGTTATTGAGTGATTTAACAGCAATACTTTTGGTATTCTCAGGATCCTTCAGTGGGTGTTAACTGACCCTTAAAGATTTCAAAAAATGCCCCAGTGAGAGTATTTGAACCTGTTTTTAATACAAATCAACTCATTTCAAGACACAAACAACCATAAGAGAAGTTTGGAAACAAGCTGATTGGACAAACTGACAGTTAGTGCAGTTAGATTTAAACACTGAATAAAGTGTGTGAGCTTTACTGTTTTTAGGGCCAGGAAGTGTGACTGTACAATAACTCATTGTCACGTGTGTGAGTGGTGATGGTTTCACACACAATGTGTTCTCCTTAAGGGCTGATCTGTTCCCACACACTGAACATTTTTTATCAAAAATACACTTCATGCTACTTAATAATTTCATAAACAGTCCTTTTATTTTAAACCAAGATACATGTGACAACATTTCAGGACTTGATTAAAGTGTAAATCTCTGCTTATTTTACACTATGTACATTATCAAAATAAAAAAATCACTTGTAAACACCTTACTTTGTTTATCGCTCATATATCTCAACAACCAGTCTCTCATTTTTTCCTCGACAACATTCAAAACCCTCTGTAAAGACACATTATAATACAGTTAAAGAGAAACAGCTGAGTAGACAAAAGTTTGGTTTTGTTTACTCAGCTGGTGCTTTTAGGAAGTGGGTGTTGATGTGGCAGTGGAGCAGACATGAAACACTATCTATATGTTAGCAAAGATAAATTAAAAATCTATAGTCCATTTAGACATGAAAATTCCTGAATTTTCACACTGATCTGAGGCAATACATTTCCTGCACTGATTTTGCATATTAAAGTCTGTTTACAGGGCTTCAGGAATACTGCTACAGCTACAGAAAAATGTCCACATGTGATATCACATGAGTCAGCACTGGTTGGGTGGAGTTAGAAAGAAGTGAGCCTACCAGACTGCTGTAGCCTGCTCCTCATCTCTGCCTGAGGTTAGTGGCTCGAAGCTTCGTTAGCGCTGCTACTAGCATTACACAACTGCATCTCCAACTGAACTGTGAGTGTTTGAATTGTATGTGGGAAATGTGGGCTGCGGGTTATTACAAGGAAGAAGAAAGAAAGAAAAAAAAAAAGATGATGATAGTTCTGCTGCATTGAATTTGGTCCTTTTAAAAAAAAACAAAACAAACAAAAAAAACTGTCTGTAAACTGGTGGGGTAGTTCTTTAACATTAAATGTTAGTGACGCCCTGAACTCTGAAAAAATATAATAAATTACATCTGAACATTTAAACCATGTTAATACCAAAAAGGCTGGTGTTTTAACAGCAAAGATGATTCTAATCAATAGAGTGCCAATTTAATCGTCATCACCACCATCATCTTCATCATCGCCGTCATCATCATCATCATCATCATCATCATCATCAAGGCCATCTTCCTCCTCTTCATCATCTCCACTGCTGGGCTCGGACTCTTCATCATCTGAACTCTCAGCTTCTTTCTTCTTCTCCACAACTTTCAGATGAACTGCCTCTTCATGTGTACTGACCCAACCCCAATGAAACAAATTCAATCGCACACACACAGACAAGCACACACACACACACACATATTAACAGTGAGATTGGCCATTGGTGGATAACTGGGTGTATGGAAAGTGCAGCAAATAAACAAATGGCCCACACTGGTTTACATCAGCAAACATCCATTGCCAAATAGAACAGAGGAAGAGACTTTAAAGATACAATACCCCGAATCCTCAGCTTGAAACACACCCAGCCAGAGTACCACAGAGAATTGATATATTGCTTCTTTCAGTGGACAAAGACATCAGTTCATGAACATTTCTCCACCAAAACCACTGTAGTTCTCTGGATTAGTAAAATTCTTCACCTGTACTCACAAATCAAAGTGACAAAACAGCAGTGAAGCAGCAGTTCTCATAGAGTAAAGGGAAGATTTTGCCCATAAAAAGTTTATCTGCTCATACCAGCCATATCTTGAAAACTTAACCCAACAGTAACAGGCAATAGAGAGGATATATGACTCAATTCACCATAGCAGTGTCATGTCTGAAGCACTATTGTGCTCTTTAGGGGTAAAATGAATTATATACAAGACTCACTTTCAATTGATGATTCAGTTAAAGCATAGTTCTATAAAGCACACACACGCATTTAACTGGAGATTCCATTGCTATATGATAAAAGAGCAAAACAATTTTTAAAAAAAGCCTAATTGGTGCAGCCAACACTGCTGCTGTGAATTGAAGTTAATGAACAAGTTTAAAGAACTGCACTTGGAAAAATCCATCCATATTTACATCCCCTAGTCTACAGTTTAAAAACTGATGAAATTAAGTTAGTAGTTACAATCACTGGCAACATTTGATAAAAACGTGTATGTGTACATAAAGATTTGGCTTTACAACAAATTGCATGGGTGGTACATTATATCGCTAATACTGAAGTAAATAAACTGTAATAATATATGAGAGGTTCACATTGGAGCAGCAAACATGGAAGACAAAGACGCCTCCCCACCCTCAGCTTTCATTTTCTCTTCCAGAAGAGTGGAACCAAACAGCCAATCAGACTCAACATCAGTCCAAAAAGAAGAGAAGCAGAGGCTCCGGCTCTCTGGCCCTCACCACACAGTCGGGTCCTTCCACTCACGCTCCTGTGGGTGCAGCTCAATGTCGTTTTCTATGTGCCTTCTCCTGTAGTACCTCACTGCCACAAAGATACCAAGGAGGATCAGGATTACACCGCAGGCCCCTCCAACTGCGAGCGCCAGGACCCCGATCTCAGAGAGGGAAACTAGAAGCAAACATCAGTGATAAAAGTGGGTGAAAGCAGCAGCAGAGAAAACAATAGCGACAAAACAGACATAGCCATACATAGACGGAGCATCCTAGTGGTTAAACATATCGTCCTTCTTCTTCATACCTCAAACACTCCACTTGCTTAAGTGCTGCTGAGCAAGACACTGAACTCCATCCTGCTCCAGGGATGACCTCTGACCTACCTGTAGAGAAGCCTGAGTAATACTACTACCAGAATTCTTCTACCAGAACCAGTACTACCTCATAAATACATACCTAACATACTGAGGTCATGACTGAAAAGCAAAAATAAAAGCTTCTTTGACAATTTTAAATTTCCTTTTGCTATAGTACATGTGATGCAGATGAAAACTTTTCATCTTCCCAGAAAATACTGAGTCTTACAGATATACAGTGCTGCCAGTCTTACCTTTGTTGACGACTTTGAGGACAATCTCTCCATTACTGCCGTGCACATCTGGGCGGTTACGCACCTGGCAGATGAAGGTACCATTAAAGGTCGGAGGCACCTCATGCAGGGTGATGGAGGCGTCCCGTCTCATAATATCTCCCGACCACACTGCATGGTCTTTAAAACGCCCGTCCACGGGAGGATATGCTACCTCATGGTAGTAAAATACCTGACACACACACACAAAAAAAAAAAAACACACACATCCATAAACACTGCAAACACTGTAAGAATCCAAATAAATTAGCAAGCATCAAAGAGATCTCCTTATCTACCACAGCTCAGCTTGACGAGGACTTCTGGATTTCATTAATGATGACATTATAACACAATAAAAACACATACAAAGTATTCTTATAGAAAACCACAGTTACTACATACCGACTCATCTGATGCTGAATTAATGGGGCGGAAGTTCCAGGACACTGTGACTGACTGGGGCGTCACTGGGTGGTTGGAGGTGAAGGTACACTTCAGTTTCACATTTGTCCCGTTGACCACTTTCACCTCTCCTGGAGTGTAAATATCTATTCCACTGACATGTCGCATTCCTGTGATAAAGAAAACCAAGTGAGAAAGAATACTCATTTATATATGCATTTCTGTTTCTTATTTCAATCCTCAGATTCAGAGGAATTCATTAAAAAAAATCCAAACAATAGAGTTTTTCACATCAAATGTAGCCTAGTTATCACCACTTAACTAAACAGAAACATCCTTGACAGTTGAGAGCAAAGTGACACGGAGATATCTGGTGTTTATTGTTTGTAGCTATAAACATTTTTTTGTGCTGACTTACTGCCCACAATGTCCTCTACAGCCACTGCCCCGAGGTTGTACGACCTGATTCTCCACTTATCTAAATGAATTCACTTGAGTGCTTCAGTAGAGCAAACAAGAGAGTAAATAATCGCTGCTACACCTACCACAGGTTAAATAATTAAAACAGTTTGACAGACACCAGCTTTACAGATGCCTTAAACACATGGCATATTAAATAAATCACCTGACAAAAAGCATGTTTGGATATTTGTGATTACACGTCTTAGCATTGGCCCAAATTTTGTTTTGTTTTTTTTTGTTTTTTTAAGTTGAAACCATGTTTAAGTATCCTATTACAGTAAGTGCAATTTGGCAACTGTTCATCTCCATCAAAGCGGTTTGGTGTAAATTTTAGCTAAATCTGTATCACACTGTCAGCCGCAGTGATGAGCACACTTGCAGACTGCAGATTAAAACATTCCTTCTAATAAACCACAGAGAAGAGGAAGCCAAGAATGTTCTGTAATCCTGCACCGAGAGGCATGACATGAAATGTATGCCTCTAGATGAAAATTAAACTGAAGAGGATAACAGAATTGAAGAGGATGTGGTTAGTGTCTCTCTGTGAAGAACCTCAAGGGATTTGCACATTACCATATAGCAGCTCTGTAAATGATATCCAGTTGAATTATAAAAAGAGGGATACATAAAACTTGAATCTAAAAACTGGAGATCTAGTAGAGACTAGTAGGCCACTAAGATCTACTACTTACTTTTGACAGTAAACAGAGGATAGAAAACATCTTATAAATAAAAGAAATTTCAATATTTCACACGAGAGGTATGAAAAGTCCACACATGGATTGGCTTTTTCTCTTTTCTTTGTCACTATCTATTTATTAAATTATTGATTTATTCATATGTACATTTGTTTAGTGGTCTGGAAATCTGTTTCTATTTAGGATAGGTTTCTTTGTCTTATTCCTGAAACCTTGTTTAACTCCGACATTATCACTTCCTCTTATAATTGTGTGGGTGTTTTTTTTTTTCTTTCAACAAACTGGGCAACAAAGAAAAATTTCTACATGTGCATGGCACTCACCTAAACTAAGACTGGCAGAACCAGAAACGTGACAAATTTGAACCACACAGTTACATTACAGTGCTATTTTAGGGGAGAGTGTTTGTTTCCCCCCACCTTTAGCAAGTAGCTACACCCAATGCTTCTGGTAAAATCAATAAAGGAGCCAAGCAGGAAGTCTTGGCACATGATATTTTATCTTGAATACAACAACCTAAATGATAAATAGAGGTTCTTAAAACAGCATTTAGATATTCTCCTATGTCATCTATTTGAGATGATATTTAGAAGATTTAAGCAGAATTAGAAGAGAACATTTTTCTTACATTGTCACATTAACATGTTCAATAGACACTTATGAGTGTTTCTCTCAGTAAGACAAATTCAGTATTTGTCTACCACACGTATAGTCATAAAAGTGCATTAACCACATTGAAACTTGCATGTACCTGTTTAACAGCAGATGATGAGAATTAAAAGTGGAATTTATAAAATTCATTGCCCACTGTCCATTTTTGCGATGACTCCCCTCTCCAACCTTTCACTCTCTTATTAAAACTTCATTAATGAAAAGCTTTCCAACCCTGCAGGTGAATACTGTTGATACACTGCAAATTAAACAGGTCTGTTCTACCTGCAAGACAAGTAACAGTTTGGTTTCAGTGCTTCCATAATACATCACTCACTGGAAAAAGCCTGGGAAACTTAGGAATGATTATTTTTGGTACAAAGCCTGCTCCATGTTCTCTCTCTATTGTGACATCATACATTCAGACATCTCCTCTACAACTCACTGGCTTCAACTTGAAGTTTTAAAGTCTCTAATATCTCTTATGGATTCACCTGTAGCCTACTAGTTGTTTTCCACGATTCAACAATAAAATCAGGCCTCTCCCCAGGCCAGGTGTTTCAAAGCTTGCCTGTCCGAACAGCTCCTGCATCCTCAACATTTGCAGAATATTTGAGCAAAACAAAATCTGGTGTCAGCATAACAGAGATGGTATCATGTGTCCTTCAAAGCCAATATGTTGCATGTTATTGCGTTATTGAGTTTCAACCCTTGTTACAGCATCTCCAGCAATGGAATCAATGGAAACTGCAGGAGCATCTTGATTGCAGGAACTGTGAGGAATGTGTTGTGATGAATTTTTCCTTCAGAGTAGTAATTCATGCCCTCAAGTTACAAAACATTTCCTGAACCTACCAATAAGTTTGCTCTGTATACAGTACAAACTTAATGTCCTACATTTAGTAATTTAATTTGAATTTTTACTTCAGTAACCCCATCACGTCAATCAGTGTAGATTTACCAAAGTTAGACAAATGGCGTCTGAAACAGCAGCCTACATTGCTGTGCACTGCTGTTTGTTTCTACCACTTGTCGCCATAGTCAGGAATTACACATAGGACCATTGTGCTAACATGTTTTTTGACTTGTTGAAACCCAAGAAATTGACACATTTAGTTTCTAGTGTTGAGTCAACTCCATGGCACTGTGTGTAGAACATAGCACTGAAGTGTTTTAAGCAAGTGTCTATTTAAGCCAGTGCTACAGGATTTTGCCAAAAATGTATGCCCTCAGGATTTTGAGATTCTTGACTTGTAGTCAAGCTGATGCATGTTGCTAATTAACATTCAATCTGCAGGTCCTTGCCAAAATGCATCCCTGATCCAGACATTTCATTAAACTGAGACAATACATTTAAGTACAGTAAATAGCCTATTAAGTTATGAATCAAATAAAGTAGCTGCAATTAACAGCCCCCTTTCAAAAATGTATAACACTTCTAATGTTCTTACAGAGAAATAGTAACAATGATAATAAAAAAAAAAACTTTAATAATCACATTGTGGTTCACAAAATTACCTTTTCAGAAACATACTGAAAATGTGATTAGTGGCAGTGACCAGTTGTGACCTCGGTTATTGGGCGGGGGGGAGGGGTAGTAATTCCCATGTCTTCTTTGCTTAATGAAAAAGTGTTAATCGTGCATATTTTTGTGTTCCTCTACCTTAACTGTCACAGTCAAATTTTGGACAATATATTCCAAGTTGTATAGATGTGTATAACAATCCAGTGACTGTCGTTTCATTATATATAAGCAATAATCCATGGCCTCAGAAGCTACCGTGTATGTTTAAATTCTGTAGTCTATGTGTACAAGTGACTGACTGTAGAATACATTATATGTCAGCATAATACTCTTTCACCCGTAGGTTAGGTTATACTATTCACCAGCAAGAGCAGCCTTCATATGAAGGTCGATCTCGCCCATTGCAAGTAAACAAACTCCAGACATTCAGATTCTTGCTGTTCTGCAAGTGAATGTGACTCATAATCCACCTGTCATTATTTAACAGTATTAAACGTACTGTTTCATTGTTTTAGGTTAGAGATTACATACATAATTACGTTACATACTAATGAATCATTCTAACTCCAGGAAGTTGGTCGAACTCACCTGGCAGCACGAATCCTCCCAGGAGAAGTAGAGGCCCTATCCGACACATTAGATCAAACATTTGTACTGCCTCAACTCCGGTGGTTTAGTTCCTCTGTAAAAGTCCCCTCATCCAAGTTTAAAGATGGGAATCATGAACTTGAACGTCCCGCAGACAATCAGAGAAAAACGTCTTTTTGTTCAATCCACACTTCAATCGGGGAAGTGTGAGTCACTGCCCCTACACACTTGATGGGCGGTGTTTAGTCTATTCAACTACCTTCTTGCATAACCTGAATGCCGACCTACCCAACCCCACACAGCCTGCCACCCAACACCTGACCTGTGTTGGTGTGATTGTCATCCCAGGAACCCAAAATGTTTGGATCTACAGTCACAGTCAGACTGGTTGTAGTTGATAACTCAGAGTAATGACTGAGAGTCAAATTAAGTTTTGAATTACAAAGCCAATTCTCTACTGACTGGTACCACCTTGTGGCCATGGTGAAAAACCAGTCACTCTTCACTCAGAAGTCAACAGACATTCATGTGCTGTATTCTGATGCTATGGGCACTTTTGTAATGAGGTTTTGTGTGATGGCAAGAGTGGAGGTAGCTTACAGCAATTAAGATCACTATGTAAAAGAGGCGTATATGCTTGTTTATTTCTGAAATAAAAAAAAAATACACTTTTGTCATAATATTATGACATAAAAGTACCATCACTGTTATTTTAATAATAATGTTCAGACTGGTTTTTTGAGGTCATAGTTATAGATTCTGAGTTATTGCTAAAACCCTCTTCTCTAAACCACCCCCAATGTTTATGATTTTCCACTTCATGCCCGTGAAGAAACATTATACTCTGAATTACTTAAATCTTATATTCATCATCTGCTTCTGCAGGAAACAAATATCATTACGGCAAGATTTTAAAAGAAACATTGTGAGTCACTGACATCTGTTTGACCAGTACAGTTATGCTTGAACAAGGCATTGCTCACAAAACGGCGCAAAACTGCAGGATAAAACTCTGCCAAAGAACATCAAAAGAAGATGATGAATGTTGGCAGCACATTCGTTAGTCAGATGAAACCATTCATCATCAGCAGACCCTTCCCACTCACCGACACACCTGGTCTCATTTATTATGCCCCGTCAGCCTTAGTTCCAGTCTGTTCACATGCCTGTTTCTTGGACTTTGACTTTTGCCCACTGCTTTTTCTTTGAGCTGCCTGCCTGCTTGTAGGCCTCTGATGTCATCACTATTTCATGATTAAAGCTCCTTTACTGCACCTGCCTGTCTGCTTATATCTGCTTTCTGCTCACCTATCCTACATCATTTGTGACACAATCATTTGTGACGAATGGAAAAAACATCTGTCCACAGATTCATGCAGCAGAATTGAGTTTGTCATCAAAAATAAAGTTGGACATATGAAATAATTTAAAAATAAAAGAATTCAACCACGCTAATGAGGGGTGTTCTGATTCTTGTCGCACTTGGTCTTTTAATATGAAGCTTTCATTATAGTTTAATTCATCACACATTTAGGATTTTTCATTTTTTCAAACCAAATGGCAAATAAAATTGTATTAAATGGGCAGAATTTGTAAGTACAGTTCAGTAATATACTGTTTTGTTGTGTACTATATGGGTGGTAGAGATTGCATGTTTCCATATCACATTTGTTTCCACAAGTTGCATATTGCATAGTTGCATCCAGTCTAGTTGTTATCATGCATAATTATCTTGTATGAACACATCCTAAACTCAAATTTAAGGTGAGCACAGAGAGGCTTTCCCCTAGACTAGACCCCCTACAGTTCCCCGACAAGGAACATATTGGAGTGGATGATGCCGTCCTTTACATGCTCCACTGGGCCCATTCTTACTTGGATGAGCCAGGTAGTTACATGAGGATTATGTTCTTTCATTTCTCAAGTGCATTTAACACCATCCAACCCCCCATTCTTAAAGACAAGCTGGAGGGGATGGGGGTGGATCCCTGCTTCACGTCCTGGATTGTGGCTTACCTGACAAGACGACTACAGTACGTCAGGCTGGGTAACTGTGTCTCAGGTACAGTGATGAGCAGCTCTGTGGCTCCACAAGGTACTGTTCTGGCTCCGTTTTTCACCCCGTATACGATGGACTTTAAATACAACTCTGAGTCCTGCCACATCCAGAAATACTCAGATGACACAGCTATTGTGGCGTGTATCAGGAACAGGCAGGAAAAAGAGTACACGGATCTGATGATGGTCTTCAGTGAATGGAGCAACAAGAACTGCCTCCTTCTGAGCACCTCCAAGATGGTCATGGACTTTCAGAGGTCTAGGCCCACCCTTCAGCCAGTCAACATTCGAGGGAAGGACATTGAGGTGGTCAGTAAACTGGATTGGTCCCTGAATTAGGATGTCATCTACCAGAAGGGGCAGAGCCAGCTCTTTTTCCTCAGGAGGCTCAGGTCCTTTGATGTCTGCAGTGAAATGTTGCACATGTTTTATCAGTCATTGGTGGCCAGTGTACTTTTTTATGTTGCAGTCTGCTGGGGCAGCAGCATGTCCGACATGAACACAAGGAGACTGGAAAAGCTGGTAAAAAAAGGCTGGGTCTGTGCTTGGCAGGAGTCTGGACTCACGCAGGACTGTTGTGGAGAGACGCATGCAATGTAAGATGGAGGCCATTTTGGACAATACCAACCATCCTCTCCACAAAATTCTGGCAGGACAGAGAAGCAACTACAGCTGCAGCAAACGTCTCATCTCACTGCGCTGCAGAACAGAGAGGTTCAGGAGATCCTTTGTTCCCACTGCCATCAGGCTGTATAACACCTCAGCCAATATTTATTATCAACTGTTATCAGTTATTATTATTATTATTATTATTATTATCAACAATTAGCTAATGGACACATGAATTTCTCCAAGGGGATAAATAAAGGATCTATCTATCTATCATTTTTCATAACATCCCCTTACCACACCACTCAGTGTCTAAAACGCCCATCAGGGGGAGGATATGGCCTCTTAGAGGAAAAGAGCATCTGAAACACACACACAAGACATGCACTCTAGTTTGCAGACAAGAAGCCTTATAAAATAAGAGCTGGATAAAAAACTGAAACACAATGAAAACCTCTTTACAACACCATCCTTAAACATCCTGTGCCACACACCATCTCCTCGGGTTCTGGATGCGGGGGATGAAAGTACCAGGTCACTGTTACAGACTCAAGTGACACAGGGTGACATGATAGGAAGATTCACTTAAGTTTCACATCTGTCCCGTTGATTTAGGAAAGATTCAGGTAATTCAAACTCACCAGGCACCAAGAATAGTTCCAGAGGAACAAAAAGCAGATTCAACTGATACATGGTACTGAAAATGCTGAGTAAAAGTCAATTAATTGGAAATAAATGAATTGGAAGATTCATAAAAGTGTTTCAGCACGGACTGGGACCACTAAATGCTAAATGTTGGTGGTGAGAACATGTTTTGCAGTTCCTGATGGGCGGAGCAGCAATAAGCCTATGAGAGTATTTCTTCATAACCTCTTAATGTACAATACTTTCTGTACCTGTCTGCACATGTAAAATATAGGAAAACAACTGAGACTGTTTTGGCAGATTAACAAATATGCACTTGCACAAGTCTCACTGATATAATAAGCAAAATGCAATATTGCTGAATTAAAAATTATAAAACAGCTTATTCCACCTTATCTGTATAATTTAAAAAGGGCTACTTTACCAGCCACAAAAATGATCATACCATAATATCATTAAGAAAGAATATATTTATCTTTACAAAGAAAACAAATACATTGAGTGGTTATAGTAGTTAAATGTAGTGTGCCAGATTGGCTGATCCACTCTAGAAGTCAGTATAGGTGTAGTAACATGCTGATGTGGTTGATCCTGCTCAGACTTTAATTCAGATCTTAACGCATATGAAAGAAATTTACATTGTTTAGCATTGCGATAATGTTGCAGCTTCAACCATAAAAATATGTTAATGTGACTTGTAATTTAGGGTGCTGACATTGAAAATCTGTGACTTCCACTGGTGATATGTTCAAGCATACATTACTGTATTTACTCTAACAGCCAAAATAGGAAGCTGATATTTCCTGTAATTCCTGAAGTGCTGGAAGGCAGCAATTGGGCTAACGTGACCATGATGCATTGCGATCAGCTGACACAGAGAGCTGAGATCAAGATTGGCCACGAGTGGAGGTGACAGATCATTTTACAGTATGTCACAGCAAAGATGTCAGCAATGCTTCACGTTGTCTCAACTAAAGTGTATCTTCCCACTTTAAGGTATTTTGCGCCACAGCTGCTGTCTGACATCCACCAAATTGTCTCACACAACGGAGAAGAATTTCGTTGTTTGGGAATCCGATGGGAAACGTGTTAGGCTGTATTCAATAGCATATTCAAACCAACAAACCACCCATGATTCATTGCGGGACCAGTTTAGTTGGAGTGTTTTTGCCCTGCGTTTGACCTTTCAGGAAAGCACACCTAGATGCTATGCAACCTCCATAAATTACACAAGGTATCCGTGTTTAGGTTTATGTCACAGGCGGTTAGCTAAGGCTAGTTATGGCCATGATAAGAGCTTGAGTCTGATCCTGTAAGGAATAGCTGCCTGAGAGTCACTCCTCAGGGTAAATGATACCAGAGGTGCTGTACTTCGCCGCAGTGCCCTCCATTGGTGTTACAACTAGTAGTGGCAGGTCGATGCTCTCCTCGTTAGAGAGTCTCGGTAGTTCCCCTTCTTGACACACCTTTTGTTGTCTCGTCGAGCTGGAGTCAGCTAACGGTTGCTACCGAGCATCACCCGCGTCGACTACCCGACACCGGTAAAGTGAAGCCGGGGTTAAAGAGTTACTCTGAAGCCAGGAGCTGAGAAGTGACAACCAACACCCTGCAAGGTAGCTCGTCTTGTGCGTAAAGAACAAAGTAATTTCTAGAAATTTCCGCATTAACGACAGGCGTGTCAAACGTTAAGTATCAGGGATGCAGCTATAACTGTCTCCAGTCATTAGCTGGCTAGCTAGGTGGCTAACAAGCTAACGGCAGATAAACAGTATCCTAGCGGAGTTAATGCGATCTGCTTTGTGATCTGTAAGCACCCGCCTTGAAAGCGAAAGTAGCCTACATCCGTATTAGGACAGTCTGTCTGCTCCCGTAACGTTAAGCTGCTGCATAACAGCAGTGGTTTCTGCTAGCTGCTGCTGCTGCTGGTGCTGGTGCTGGTGCTGGTGGTGGTTGCTGCTGCTGCTGCTGCTTTCCTCCTCATTCTGTAGCACCAAACCTAAAACAACATGAACCCCAACTCCTCTGATAACTGTAATGTGTGCATATAGTTATGTAATGTTTGTTGTATCCCTGAGTGAGTAATAAACGGTGGTGTGTCCTTTAGGATGAGTGGTGATGAACTGAACCCAGCTGCAGTGGCTCAGCCAGTAGAGGATGTACAAGGAGATGGACGGTGGATGTCACAGGTTGGTTGTATTTATTATTGCTGGAGAAAACATCCACTCTTTGCCCCCATATATCATAAAATAAATACTAGATTTGTTCCATGTATGCAGACAAATGCTGCATTATTTCTTAGAGGACTGTCTTATTCCAGGGCTTATCCGTGCTTCTCTATGCCATCAATACATAGTTAAAAGTAAATGTAAACAGACACTTGTTTGGAGTTTTATCCAGGTCGGTTTTGGTTGCAATGTTGTTTATTGTGAATTTTGCATGTTCTAAAATCACAAAATGAACAGAGGATAACATCCCACTGTGATGTCTGGCTCTGTTTCCATGTGTGACATAAATCACCCCACTCTTCAATTTATGACTTTTCTTATCACCTTATTTGCTAATTTGCCCCTATTTACTACACATTTTATTAGGTAGTAATTTAATCTTACCACTGATGTTCATGATTGTGCTGTGATCCCGTGGAAGTGATTGTTTTCAAATAAAGAGATGCAAGCTAGATCTGCACCAATGATGAGACGATGTTTGGGTGATATTCTCAATAATATTAGTGACGAATGTGAGAGGTGAGGTTGATATGGGTGGTCATCATTATATTAGTCGATTCCCAAGACTTGTATTTCTTTCAGACCCTCACTTTTTCTAGCTTGTTTAGTCGCTCCTCCTAGCAGGTCTATGCAAGGTTAATCCTCCAAAACTAATAGGACTGAGGCAGTCTGCTTGCTCCAAGCTGTAATGAACTTGCAGGATTTTTTTCTGACTTGGAAGCCTAATGAGTATTATCCTCCTGCTAAGAAAACTTGTAACACAAAGGTTTTAATTCAGACTGAAAGGCCTAATGTGGGACTGATTAGATCGTACTGTTTTCTGTAAATCTCTCACAATTGTGGACTACATCATGAGCTCTGTTGTGATGAGTCTGTTTTTTTACAGCACACAAGATTTGTGCAGGAGTGTAAGGATGGTGAACCAGATGTGCTTTTTGTGGGGGATTCTATGGTACAACTAATGCAGCAGTATGAGGTGAGATAAGACATCAACTCTACTCCCATGGCAGTAGCATCTTCATTTTTTTTTTTAAGTCTCAATATTTTCACACACTACTCTAGATACTCAACTTAATGTACTGTGCTGTACATATGCTTATGTTGCCTCACTACTAGTCTTATATTGATACATATGTATATTGTTGTAATGCATTTTGTTCCTGATTGGCATGCTCTGCTGTCAGAATCTGAGTAATTGATATTAGTCACCAAAATATGAGATTCTTGTATGAAATGCAGATTTCTGGTGTCCTGTCCACAGGTCTGGAGGGAGTTGTTCTCTCCTCTTCACGCACTCAACTTTGGCATTGGAGGGGACACCACCTGTAATGTGCTGTGGAGGCTGGAGAATGGAGAGCTGGAGAACATCCGTCCCAAGGTAAGACAAGCCTGCTAAGATCTTCAGAGGAAAACAGTTTTGCGTAAAATAATTTTATTTACCTTTCATATATACACTGTAACATCTCAGGTGCAAAACAAACTCTTGCACAATATGCACTGTATTTTTGTAATCAACAAAAATGTGCATACACTGCTTATAGCTCTCTGACACACACATTCAGAAATGTGCATGTAGCTGTCCCAGACCTCCTCATCTTGTTAAATGTAGCTGGAGCAGGTGGCCTGATTGTCCGTGGTTGTGAGAGGAGAGTTTATCCAGAACAGTGTTTGTGGCCACAGCAGCCATGTCATTTAGCTGCAGTGTGCATTTGTAAAAACACTGTAGCAGCAACAGTCTGCTTTATCACCCTAGCTGTGGTTACTGGCTGATGATGTAGACATTCAAGCCATGAGAACTAATTCTCTCAAAACAACTTAAAGGAGGTTACTTAGATTTTTACACTACATCAGGCTTTGATAACAGTTCCTGAGATTTGTTTGTTCACTGAAAGTGAACAACACATCTGTCTGTGGTCTTGTCCAGGTGGTGGTGTTGTGGGTAGGAACCAACAATTACGAACACACAGCCGAGCAAGTTGCAGGAGGAATTCTTGCTATTGCACAGCTACTCACGTCCCGCCTCCCAAAGGCAAAGATAGTTGTACTGGTAAGTTCAGTTGTATGTCTTGTCTTTTGTTCCACTTAGTTTGATTTAAACAGGTATGTCTTCATTTTCTCTCTGCAGTTGTTACATTGAGACAAAGTAACTTTACTATTGTTTAATTAAGTCCCCTTTAATGTGATGAACATTGCATGATATAAAGTATCCATACTTGATGTGCAACACAGTTACTGTTGAAAAGTCACCAGATGTCAAATGTGGGCATGCTGTTTATTGACAATATGTGGTAAAAGATGGGGTCAGAAAAAATCACTGAAATGAAAACAGGTCTATTAAAATGTTTAATTTTTGTTTTTCAAAGACATGGCAGAACAAAATGCTGTGAAGTTCTATTATTTCTTCTTTCCAATTAAGGCAAATGCAGGTACAGTCCAAAGAACAAGCAGCTAGATTGTGTTCCATAAATAAGAAATTTAGAATATGAAGTGAAACAAATTGTCTCTCTATCCATATGGATACTTTAAGATTCAAAGCTGTTACAGTATATTTTTGATTCTAGGTGGCATACTGTTGAGGCTCTGCCAAAAGGCTAGTGTACTATAAAAAATGATAACTAGAATAAGAGTACAAATAAAAATTAGTCAATGAAACATACAATAAGGGGTAAAATTTTAAAGAAAAAAAAATGCTTTGTAATTATTGAAATACTAAAATGTATGTTGATCATCAAGAATTAAGAGTCCGTTTACCTATAGATGATCCATGCCCCTGAGTTTCAGTGGGAAATGCTAGTAATAAGCCTGTAAAAGGTGATAGGCCAGTTTTAGAGTTAATTTTAGGCTCTTTTACCCTTAAGGATGTTTTTAAAAAAAAACAACCAACAAAAATATATTTTTGTTGTCCTCAGGGTCTGTTGCCTCGAGGGGAGCGGCCCAACCCGCTAAGGGAGAAGAACGCTGCCATTAACGCGTTCCTGCGCTCCTGGCTGCCGCGTCTGGGCCAGGCTCAGTTACTGGATGTGAGCGGGGAGTTTGTCCACTCTGACGGAACCATCATCCCACAGGACATGTTTGACTTCCTTCACCTGACGTCAACAGGCTACCGCGCCGTGGCCAAGCCCCTCTGTGACCTGCTGCTTCAGATACTGGAGGAGACGCCAGAGGAGAGACGGGCGTCACTGGTTTGAGGGCCGTGGCTGAGCAATACATTTATCCAGAGGCATGTCTCACCCGCTGCTGTTGGAGATGGGGGAGACGTGCCCCTGGTGCCTGGAGGAGGAAGGGCTCACTCACAGAGGGGGGGGGGTACCCTGATGTGAGTGGGCCCACAAGGGGTGTGGGATGACATTCATGAGAGGAGGGTTGGGTGTGGAGAGGTGCTGAAGAGGGGGAGAGACCTCACTACAGACGTAGACACTGTGATTGCAGTAGTAAGCTCTATTGCAAAAGGATTTACCAAGGTCAGACTACTCTGAATCATACACAGATATACTGAGATATGTGGGACTGCAGTGGCACACACACAGATTAATCTTGGCCTGTGGATAAAGAGAACGTTTCCCTCTGTCACCTTTGCCTCGGATACATGATACAAAACAAAAAATTTCTTCCCTCATGTTTTGTTTGATGTCCGCAAATGTGTTAAATGCGCGGCCTTACTATTAACACATTAGAAGTCCAGCTCAAAGCACACAGTAGGGAGAACATTATCCAGCATTGTACAATGTTATGAGTCTTACCAGTATACTACAGAGCAGTGGTTCCCAACCTGGTGGTCAGCCCCCCCCCCTCCCACCAGGGGAGGCCAAGAAAAATCTGAGGGGTCACAAGATGGAAAAAGGAAAAATGTTTCTGTGACTTAAAACAATGTTTATATTTTCTCTATTTCTTGCTTTTTTTTAAATTATGAAATTATTAGTTTATTAGTGTTAATTATTATGAAACACTGGATACTTCCACCTTTTCAGGCTTCCAAATAAAAATCCAAAAAACAATTGGAGAAGTAAAAATCATTCCTTGGTGTTACATTAAGTAAAAAAGGTTGGGAACCACTGCTACAGAGGGACTACTGCTGTGATGCACACTATATGATGTGAGTGGTATTTAAAAATAACTCTCACAATTAGATGATTTTGCTTACAGTGTAATCCTGCAACACATACAACAACATATAAAATAATTTATATAAATTTACTCTGTTAGTTTTGTCAGTCCAGTTCTTTATGTGTACTATTTCATATACTCAGCCAGACAGGGAGCACTTAGTCTACTAAATGTTCACTTTTGAACTCGGTGTGTAACTAGATGTCTCTACAAATTGATAATCAATATAAAATAGATCGGTGGATATCTGGAGAGACCACACATACAGTAGATTATTACTTCATTTCGTGTCACCTAAACTCATCACTGAACTAAATGTTCAACTCAAACCTGATGTTGGTGTTCGCTGCATGCATGTTTTAAGGTGAGCCTCAGCTTTGGTGTAGAAAGTCAGCCAATGCTTCTGTATTACATTAAGTATGCATTAATTGTTTATGTACATTAAATGAATGAATGTCAGCCAAAATCATGTATTCATATATCCATAAGTGATGTTGCGCTGTTGAATCTACTTGTCCGATAATCTACATGGGTCTTCCAAACACCCCCAACCCTGCTGCTTACGTGCAAAGCTTCTTTCACACATTTTATTTGTAGAATGACAAATTCCTAAAATTCTATTTTAGGAGGAAAAAAAAAATCTTCATTTCAGACATTTTATTTTAAATGTCTAAAAAAAGAAGTAGTTTAATAATTTCAAGTTTTTTTTATTGCTTAACTACATACTCCCAGCTTTTTAAACTGAGCTCCCAACCACTTCTGGAATGTGTCCTGTGTTTTAGGGACATTTTTGTGAAGAATAATAGAATTTCAGGGCCATGATATTCTCGTGCTCCAGTGCAGCACTGCACTTCATTTTATTTTTCACAACCAAGTAAAAAAATTTGAGACAAGCAGGTGGTTGTTACATTAGCTCCTGTCCTGCCTTCATCTTACATTGCCTATCATGAGTTATTCCTTATGAATACAGACTGTTGTGGGACGTGGACAGTTTCTTCCAGCATCTGTATCTCATACTTGTATGTCCAAATATTCATAGTCAGACCCTCAGACTTTGAAGAGCGCAGGCTCTCTCTCCCTCGCCCCCCTTTAATACATGAATATACAGTATTTTCTCTTCATTCTGTTTCTCACCACCTCTTTATTTCTGTCCCTGTCGTATTTGTAGTTGACTCCAGCCCTGCCACCCTGGGACATGACATCTCTACATGGTATAGTTATTGATCTTCTTTTTTCTTTTTTTTCAAGGAATATAAAGTTGCCACATGGTTAAGCTACTGAACACAGCTATACTAAATATTGTCATGCTAAATGCTAAAAAGCAATCACAGGTCATGTACATAGAAGCATTCGTCTGTGAGCTTATACTGTAGCTGTTTCTCCGTGGCTTTGGTTTGTGGCTGAGAGTCTCTTGTCGAGCATCAAATTATACTGCTGTCTTAAGCTCTGCACATTTGCGTGCTGTGTTAAAATATGAATAGTGTATGTGTGTGCCTTAAGTGTTCATGGGGATGGTTGTGTACAGTATGTCTGGTACTGAATTGTGTAAGTTGGATGTATGCGTGTTTAGAAGTGACCCCAGTTGTATATAAGACAAGTGAAGCTTGAGAAAATGGTGCTTGAAGAGGGTTCAGATTGTGGGAATTTGTGTTTGGTGCAATACAGTATTTGCACTGTTTTGACTCACTGTCACGTTATTGCGTTAAAGCATTCCAATAAAAAAAACAAAAACAAGGATCTGATCATGTGTTAGAGTGGTCTTTTCTATTTTTGGTCATTATTAAATCATATTTGAAGTTGAAAGAAAAGATTATTTGGTTGTGGTTGTGAAATGAACACTTTGCAGCACTATGTGTTAGTGTTACACACTGACTCACCAACAGAGGGAACCATTTCATCAGAGAACTAAATTTAGGAAGACACTAACAAGACTCAGTGCTTGTTCCACACCTCTTCTCTTCCAGCTAGAGAGTGTGTTATTGCCTAATTAATTTGCTTTCACCAAGTTTATCTCTCTAATGTTGTAATAATTCACCAACAGCACCCAGAGGTAATGCAGGAGAGGCAATCTCCTGTTAAAAATGTCCTCATTAAACATTTAGTTAAGCGTGCTGGAGTGTATGTGATTGCTGGCAAGTTGTAAAATACCTATTTAATAAACCATTTGCTCACTTTTGATGTTGCTCTCATTCATTTTAACTGTGACCCAAAACTGTCCCAGTGTAGCAAAAATAGTGCTTCCATTTGGAGGCCCACACTGCAGAACGAGTGTGAAGTCTGAAGCTCTATCAACACATTAAACTCAGCCCAAAACTAAACACTGTAAAATAATTTTCCTTGAATTTACATTATGAGTTCATGTTTCTGACACAGAAATAATCGAAGGATTAAAGCACAAGTTTTTTCCATTTTTGTCAGGCTTTCAAAGTAAAAGCAAAGAACTAATCTGTCACATAAATCAGTATTACCTGAAATGGTAAAACGTTTCCTACATTAAACATATAGGGAAATGAAAATAAACACATGGACACATATCTAAATACCCACATAATGTTTTTATAAGTCTTAAAACTTGCCAGGCAGACTGTAGATAAATATTTGACTGCTCCTTCTATCAACATGTGTGAAATGAGAAATGATAACTTTCTACTCCCAACAGCCATCAACAGAGGTGGAGGCGTCATAGGCAATTTAGCTACACCCTGATAAAATCTTTGGCCTTGCATGTTGTTCCTGCTCCGTTGACCCTGTTCAGCATCTGAATGGCCTGATTGAAATGGGAGGGCAAGGAGAAAACATTAGACATACATTCTCACTTATTATTTTATGTATGAACCTGTTGGGTCAGAGTTATACCATCCTGCCAAGTGTGAGAAATGCAGTAGTTACAACATGCATCTGGGTTTTAGACCCATGTGTCATCTGCTGCAGGCTATAGCTTTAATACTGTATCTAATAACACAGCATGGGGACTCACCAGGGACACTGATCGTCTACTATTAAACATTTGGCCCAGAGTGGAAATAAACAGAAGTACACATACTCTGAATAGTTGTACACACCAGCTATATACTGATTTGACAAACTGTCCTTTCACTGTTTTTGGCACGCTTATGAATGAAATGTGAGTGTGCTCTAAAAATAATTCCGAAGATTAAATTTACTGCCTTGAAAATAAGTGACTTTGTGCTTTGTTTTGTCTAAATTAGTCAAATTCCCCTCGTGCGGTTCAGGTTCTTTGATCACCATGTGATGCGACTCATGTTTTAGGATGATGCCTCTCAGATGTCATTGTTTTCATGTGTGTATTTGTGCCAGCGCCATGTGCTGTGACCCTTGTGATGTTGTACATCTTGGTCAAAAATGAAAATGAATCTGTCACATGTTTTAACTTCACAATCAGATTATATTCCACAGGAAATGAAATGCAGAAGTTGTTGTCATGATAAAAGAAGAAGCTTAGAAAACACAGAAAGCTCTTGAGAAAGTTCTTAGTAACTGGGTTATTTTCATGCTTTTCATGCTTAGCAGCAGAGCAAGTGTTTACAAGAGGGATATGTCTCTGCTGTCACCAAGATACTGTGGGGTTTTTATAGCGTGTTGGAGCTGTGCTTTCTGCCTGTGGTAGTAACTAGCATCAGCCAGGTGAAGGCCCTCATGAGCCCTGTCAAATGCAGTAAGAAGCAATTTGTGACATGATAAAGTGCAAGAATGTCCAGGCTGGTTATTTAGGTGATAAATTGCAGATCTTAAGCTGTTTGCGGGTTACAAAACAATTGGAGAGATGGTTTAACCTAGGCAGCATTTTCTCAAAGTGAACTTTGAGGATTTGTGAATATTTAAGCACGAGCTTTGAGCTTTTCAGTTCTCGGTCTCTGTTATTTAACACCTTTGTCTTCCTCTCTCTCTTTGAATTGAAGGGTCATCTTTCAATATTTGGCTTCAAACCAACAGTTTCAAGGGGAAACACCTGCTTCTCACATTACCCACCATTTACACCTGATAGTCCTGTGACCTACATTTCTCCCCCTCTTGTCATTCATTGCCGCCACGTACAGAGCTTTTGACACAACACATGCCACAGTCATACCACAGCACCTTCCTCTGTGGTTCTCGACCAACCTTATTTATACCCATGAGTCCTTAACACACACATACAGTATTCAGTCTTCATGTTACCCTCAGCCTGGAAGCTATGTTTATCCCATCTGATGTGACATCCATACTGAACCATTCACAGTCTCCAAAACCTGCTGCCTCCGCGTGCCTCTCTGTTCATTAACAAGTTGCCTGTCAGTATTTGGAAAACCACACTCATGCATAGATCTACACGTCAAATGACACCTCCATGGAACCACTTTGGTAGGGTATCCAGGAGGGCTTACCATGCAAAAACTCTTTTACCTCTTTTACGGCTTGTGTAACACCATCTCTGCATCACTCAAACAGTGCAGACGAATTCCAAAGGGTCTTTCTACTCCACGACCAGGTCATCGAAATTCATTTATACCCATTGATTTCTGCCCTGCACCTCTCGATAATTGTCTTGGTTCTAAAGCTAATTCAGCAGGTCTCAGGTCAGGGTCATCCTGTCCTATTTACTTCTCTTTCACCCAGGGCAATCATTCCTTGACTGCAGCCTTTTGTGGCATCACTTAAACACGTTGGACTGACATCACCCTGCTGCATACAAACCTAAGCAGCCTAACAATGCTCCTGCTGTCAACTAATGCCTGCACATGTTTGTCATAGAATAAGAAATAGATTTTTTTTTGGTGCTTAAATGCAGTTTGGGGCCAAATAATCAGCAGGATAAGATGTCCTTTGGCCTGCTTTAGCCAAACAACCAATCAGTGTAGAATTTGAATAGCTACAAGCCTATTATCTGTTTTTCTTCAGTCCCTTTTGTTGTGTGATTTATTGACGAGTATTGTGACTTTCAAAAAGAGGGTGTCACTCCTAACCTCAAGCTTCCGGACATTGTGTACTAACCCAAACACGCCTAAGAACCAAATTAAAATTTCATTTCATTCTCATCTATGGTAGGACATCTGTTACAAGACTAGATTACTATTGTGAAAATATATGTGATATGAATTCAGGGTTTCCTCCAAAATACAGATTTATCTTGACAAATGTGACATTCAAACCTACAAACAATGCATGTGATGGTGTAATTGATCTGCTTTTGGGATAAAGCATTGAAATTCTGGACTCCTGTTTGGATCATTTCAGTAATCTGTTTTATTTCTGAGGAAAAGTGAAGCAGTATTTTAGCTCTTGGAGTCCTTCATTACAAAGGCAATAAAGCACCCTTTATTTAAACTTCATTTTGTGCCCATACCATGTGTATGACTGAGACTGCATGAGACAGTACAGACAAACCAGCCAGCAGGAGGCACTAGTGCTGCTACAATAAAATAATCCCAAACTGGTTTCCCACCCATTGACACTTCCAGTTACATTCATCATGGCCAAACCAAAAGCTCCAGCACTGTGGGTTGAAGCCATGTCTCTGCAGCGGTGAGTGACAGGTTTTTCCACTGGATCGCTCAGTGTCCTTACACCACCTTACTGACTTTACTAACCGTAGAATTAGTTCCAGCCTGATAATCAGACTGAATGGCCATTTCATTTGCTTGAGGCTTGAGGTCTGGAGCAGGCTACAGCTTTGCAGCCTTGTATCCCTACTGAAAACTAAGTTTGATAACTTAAAGAGGTACAGTATATGGTTTCCGATTTTTGAAATGGTAAATGGACTGCATTTATATAGCACTTTTTTAGTCTATGGACCACTCAAAGTGCTGTATAATGTACGTCTCATTCACCCATTTTCATACACATTCACACGCTGATGACGCAGCATCAGGAGCAGTTAGAGGTTCAGTGTCTTGCTCAAGGACACACAAGGTCTCTGGAGGAGCAAGGGATTGGACCACGTTCAGGAAATGAACCTCAAGTGGCCTTTGGACGTTATTGGAGTCAGCCCTCTACTGAAGCCACCAGACCAGTGAGGGCTCCACCTCTTGTCTTGCTAAACAGTACAGCGGCAGCTGTTAAAAGAGGAAAAGGTGTTACATCAGTTTCCCCATTCACATTTTCCCAGACAGCCTAAGGGTTCAAACTGGCTTGTCTCCAGTCAAAATGCCACCTCTCTAACCTCAATGCTATCATCACCCCTGTTATGCCCCTGTATGGCAGCAGAGTACATTCCACTGCATGAAGCCAGTGACATGTTGGTGTTTCCACACTTTCATTTAAACCCTGATGGAATGAAGAAAATGGCTCCTGTGTCAAAAAGTCCAGACACCGCTGCTCTGCTCCAATCTCACTGCAGAAACGTTAAAAAGATTGTGACTACAAGATAAGGATCAAAAGTACATTTGTTTTAGCTTGCTTTGGGAATATTCCAAATGTGACAAGTGGGTTTTTCAATCTTATTAAGTAAGTTGCCTTCCACAGTGGTGTGGCTAGCCAGAAGTGAAATGAATTTATGAGTAATGAAAACTCAACCTCAAAGTCATTGTGTCATATTTTTCCTCACAGTTACATAGTTTCTTCACTCCCCAGAGTAAAAAGAATACAACCACAGCCTTGCTTAAGAATAACAGAATATAAAATGAGGGGGATTCTAGTTTTCCTCTCATGGGTTTGTCCACACAGATTCAGGAACCTTCTTGTTTCAGCTTCTGTAAAAGCTGCCACAATCAGTGTGTATACACGTGCCTGTGTCTCAGGAAGTTGAGTGAGTTGTCCACCAAACGGAAGGTCAGTGGTTCAGTTCCCGGCTCCTCAAGCATGTTGATGATACTGAACTTCAAATTACCCCCAAATGTAACATTGGTGTGCGAGGGCGTGTGTCAGAAAAAAGAAGTATGCATAGAAAATGAGTGAATGGGGGAATGTGGCTTGTAGTGTGAAGTGCTTTAGGTGGTCAACTTAATTGAAAAGCACAATATGAGTGCAGTCCATATCTGTTGACATCATGCACAGCTTTCAAACTCAATCAATCTTACGAAGCACCATTTTCACTCAGATTTACTACAATGACCTATTACTGATAAATCAATCATGAACTTATCATGAGTCACTTAACTGATTCATGAAATAATGATGAAAGTTACACTTCACTACAAACAATACCTGATAAGATTGCAAAGTCAGGGAGTAAATTATATGTGATAATGTTTGTTAGTTCAGTTTGTCTACATATGATGAATTAAAAGTCAGTGGTAGCTAGTTGCAAACTCTAATTTGTCTAACTGAACATTTTAAAGACCCTAAACTGCCACAATGTATAGCCTTCAGTTAGTGCCCCATTAATTTTGTGAAAATAAAGACACCTAAAATGATCAAATTAGAGCTACCGGAGTAAAGATATAAATGAGGAACATACTGTATTATGAGTTGAATGGTAAAATCTTCAGTAATCCTACTGATTGCCTCCATATGATCCTCCTATGGTAACAAAGTGGATGATGATAGTCACGTACTCTGAATAAAAAACATTAGAATAGACAATTTAAAGGTCAGATAGTAATTCAGACAGCTGAATCTATTTTAATCTGTGCTACTTTACTGAAGTAGTCAGACCTGCCTTGAACATTTCATGTAATATGTTTGTTTCTTGTCCGAACGGTTGACAGTGTGGCAGTGATGCGTGACGAACAGCAAGAAGGAATCAGAGTCCTCGTCTAAAAGACTAGCGATGGACCCCTGAGATAAACTAGAGTGTAGTGTGAGACTCAAAGAGTTCACTTATACCAAGGCAAACCAGTCTGCTGGAGCTGAAATAAATATTGGTGTTGAAATAATAAATGCTTTCTGGCAATTATGATTATCTAAATGACAGCTGAGATGACAGCTGCTGCCCCTTAGAGACTAATGTGCTGCAGCCCCATCAATACTACCGTTTTAATATTGAAGACATTATACAAAGCTTTATAATGATATTACTACATCAGAGGCAAGTGTAAAAAGTCTTTATTAACTATTTAATATGTGTGACAGCACAGTGATGAAACACGTAAGAGAAGCAGTTTTCTAATGCTTTTATTGTGAAAATAATACATGAGAAAACCAAAAATGAAAGAATAAAACATAAATATATGCCACCCCACTGACAAACTGCATATTTATTGTATTGTTTTCACTTGCTTTAAATCAGTACTGGTTTCTCATGAATATACAATAAACCATTGTAGTCCTCTGTGTCACACAGTTTCCTGTTAACAGACAAAGAATGAGAAGGAAGAGGAAAAGGAAGTCTTTTTGTTTGTCCTCCCTCTGCAATGATCAGTCCTTTTTTGGAAATGCTCTCTGATTTCATAAATCCTGTTCTGTCTTGACCTGTGCTCCTTCAGACCCCAGCCACCTTAATCTTCTGTGCCTCACTTCCTCAAGACTTTTTTTTTAAGCGCCTCTCCTTCCTGTTGTCTCTGTATAATCTCTTTCTCTCATCAAACTTTACTTTCTTCTTTTACTATCTTCTCCTTCCTGCTTTTCTTCTCCACCTCTGGCCTGAGTCAGTTCATGCTGAATAGCTTAGTCTGCACCCCAAAAAAAAAAAAACGAAGAAAAAACACAGCATAAACAAAACCTTGGCAGGGGATAGTGATTGTCCTCCTCTGAATCCCCCCCTTGTTTCTATCATTCCATCCAACCAGAGGAAGACGCTCGGCCAGAAAAATCCAGGCTTTATCCCCACCCATCATCACTCCCTCCCATCATTTTTTCTCCTCCCACCTTTGAGCAGGTTGCCTTTTTTTATTTGCAGACTTTATCATATCTTCTTATCTCTGTGTGGAGCACAGCCCAGGTTTAAAGCAAACAAAGCTAGGTGTTAGGCTACAGTTACCTGAAGAAACATTAACCATGTTTATTATGGGTTGCCATGTACAAAATCCATTTCTGTTTACCTGGTGCCACACAACACAATGTGTGATCAATAGCATTATCACTAGATGTCAACAGAGCTTAAACTATTCTCTTAGTTCATCTATTCATCACACAGGAGGCTTCTTTACAGTTAAATCAAACTTTATTTCAATATCGTCCATTAAACTCTAAAAAGAAGGTCCAACATCGATTAGAAATTAGTTAACAGACTGTGTTATGAAGCAGGTAAAACACGCACAACTGTATTTTATGTTTTTCATGAAACTATTTAGGCAATTCACTTTCTAAATTATACAGGTGGATCTATGTATACTTCAAATTTTGTATTTAACATTATTGTAAACCACAGCACTCCAGACACTTCTTACCTTCCAGGCTGCCACTTGTTTCAGTTCATTCCAGTAATCAGTGAATCAGCAGAGACTTGAAACTTGCTTGAGACAGGTAATCTATCACACTGAACACTCTGCTCAGTTTACTCTTAATCATTCATGTTTGTTAACGCAGCATTACAGTTATGATATGCTGTTGTACTGCAGATATGGGCAGGGAACTTTTTCAAAACTGTCCTCCGTGGTGCATTCAAGGACATCCTGACGTTCAAGAATTGACAGCTACTCTGTCAGAAGAGCAAAACTGGGAGATTGACGAAACACAAACAGGGGCACCATGAAAAATAAATATGGATTTGGTTGTTTCATCCATTAAAAAGTCTAAAATCTCAGATGTCAGAGTGCCCTTGAATGCAGGAAGAGTTATGAAGAGAGTTCCTGAAGGCATTACCATGTTGCATTAATGTCGGAAACTTAATGTTGAATGTGATGGATTACTTCTCTCAAGCGAGTAACAAGTCACTACCTGTTGATTTTTATAGTGTACTGAAATGAACTGGAACCAGTGGATGTCTGGAAGGTAAGAAATCTAAACTCTTATGGTTGAAATAAAAAGCACATTTGATTTTAAGGTAGTGAGTTAAGACATGCAAAACAACTGGAATGATTCTTTATGAAAAAAATATTATTTACAAGGTGGCCTAGCAGTGTGTTGCTGTAAAAATACTGTGAAAAATTCTCTGTCTAATTGTGTAATCACTTAAAAGTCTTTATCTCTGTGTGTTTCCTCAACATGGAGTGTGTGTTGTGTATGTGCACATGTTCTTGTTGGTCCCTGTTTTGGTCCAGTTTTGTCTTGAGAGCAGTCAGGTCACATTCCACCTAATGGCCAAGGTAAGAGCAAGAGTTTCTCCTTCCTCGCTGACTGGCCTTTCAGAGGACAGAGGGAGGAGGGTATTGGAGGAGCGTTTAAGCACTGCTTGGCTTCAGGGGTTGTTGATAATCTGCCTGGGTCTTCCATAACCTGTCATGCCGGCTTGAGATGCTCCTTTATTTGTGCCCATTTGCAGGCCGATGACATTTCTGCCTTCGCTCAGCTGTTCCTCTGAGAAGTCTCTCCTGTTCTCTTGGGCTTTCCTGCACACATACACACAACTCTCAGTCCACAATGTCATTCTTCAGCACTGAAATGAAACCTCCTTTGTTTTACCAGACGAGGTCGTTCATGGGGTGAGGGTGGGGGGGGGTGGGGGGGTTCTCATACTCACTTATGGAACCAGTTGGGGTCTCCTTTGTAATTCCCATCATCCTTTGTGACTGCCAAACTACCCAGAGCCATCAGGGTCCTCTGGACGGCAGCCAGGTCTTTGCCTGAGGACACGCAAAAAATTCAAATGAATAGAGCCCACACTAATCCAGGGATGAGACAGGGACTCTCCACCACTGCAGTGCAGCTTAATTTCCTCATTTATACCATAATAACAAGACTCTGTTTTAACAATACAGATGAGTTCTGCTGGTTGTCTCACCTTCAAAGAGATCTACAGTCTGGAACATGTCAGTTTTGGTGACTCCATAGCTTTCTGCAGCTTTGAGGAACAGGGAGATTTGCTCCATCTGCTTAAATGCCATGCCGGAGGTCTTGATGGTCTTGACCAGCTTGTTGGCTCCGCACAGGCTGTTGATGAGTTCACACAGCACCTACAGGCACACGGCAGTAGCAGATTCCTCTAAATATACTGTACACAATGTAAATTACACCGCTATAAAGAGACATTTGTGTTCAGGGAAACCCAACACTCACACATCCATCCTTGAGCCAGTTTTGGAAGCCAGTCTTGCCTGGCTCAGGTCGGCCCACACCAGGACCACACTGGGCCATGATCCACTCCACCAGCCTTTCCTCCAGTTCCGGGTCGTATTTCTTATCAATCTTGCTCTGAACCTCACGGCTCAGACCATAGGCAGGACCTTTGTTTGCCATGCTGATCCTGTTGGGAGGGAAAGTTGGTGTTAGATAGGCGAGTAGCTCAGCAAACTTTACTCCCTGGCAGCCTATTGTGTCCTTTTCATTATGGATATTTAATAGATGCAACAACATTCACATTCAAATCCCTACGCTGCTCACACCCACTGTCCTGGCCCACATTCAGAGCAAATAAGATTTTAGTCACACTCTTCCTGTGCATGTGAGTGTGAATGTGTTTCGGTTGTGTGTTCTGTTTTTAGTGAGCTCCTATTAGTTTCAAACTTTCGGACTGAGTAAGCAAATTTTGGCTGGTCCTCACTTCTTCAAGGGGACATTTTACTGTTGCTATTTGAACTCTTTTTAGCTAAGGCTAAAAATAGGTTTAAGTCATGGTTGGGGTAAGTGTTAGAATTATGCATCTAGTGTTGCTGGTTAAAGGAATACTTTGACATTTTGGGAAATATGATTATTCGGATTCTGGCAGAGAGTCAGATGAGAATATGTGAGAAGTTGATACCTCTGTAATGTCTGTGTGTAAAATATGAAGCTACAGCCAGTTAGCGCAGCTTAGCACAAAGAGTGGAAATAGGGGGAAACAGCTAGCCTGACTCCATCCAACAGCAACAAAGTTAGCTAACTCTAAAGTTCACAAATTAGCATGTTATATCTCATTATTTTTGTCCATGCAAAAGCCAAAGTGTAGAAACTGTTGTTTTACAGTAAGGATTTTGTAGGGATTTAATAAATGAACTTTAATATATTAATTAGTGAGCTTTACAAATGTTTTCAGGATTTTTTTTAACTTTCATATTCAACAGACAGATGTGAGAGTGGTATCAATCTTCTCATCCAGCTCTCCACCAGAAAACAAATTTCCCAAAATGTCACACAGTTAATTTAAAGCTAGAACTAGGGGACAAAGACGGCAGTCAATGAAGAATTGAGGACAGAGGTACAAAAGTGCATGTGTGTTTCTGCTTCTCTATAATACAACAGAGTACACTGAAGCATCTTCTTCGTTTATCGTAATGATATAATGTGCACATTTCCTCACACTATTTAATATTTTGTATATGGAAACTGGAAATACCAAATGTCTTGAGGAATTTTGATCCTGCAGTTGACTGTAAGTAATTGTCTCACTTATTAATGCAGTATGAGTTTCCTTTTAGCTTCAGCAGAACTGCCCCACTCCCTGCATCCTGTTTGCTCATTCAGCTGTCACTTCCTTCCTCTCTCCCTGACAAAGGTAGCTATGTGTATACAGGACTCTAAACAAAACAACACACTGCTGCTCACTATGGAAACGACCTTTAAGCAAACAATTCCATCAAGCCTGTTAAACAGTGAAAGCATGAGAGGGGCGCCTTAATAACCACCATGATGCACGTATTGCTTTTATTGATCAGAATCACTTAGTTACACATTCCTGTGACATTTGCGAATGTCTAGAAAAGCAAATAAAATATGAAGATGTTTATAGCTGATAGGACTAGCTGATGAGTCCTGCTGCTCTTACTTTTATTTGCTTCCTGCCCAAGTATGATACATACAGAATATAGTGTGTAATTATAGTGAAAATGCATATTTTTTCATTGTAAAAGGTTGGAAATACCATGTAGGATTGCGTGCATCTGTGCAAATCACATTTAATATGCACCATAAAGTACATTTGTCCCTCCAGGCCAGAATGGCACACCTATTACATCCCTTGCAAAACAGGGGCTTGTTAGTCTTACACAATATGTGTTGATAGTTTGAAAAATCATCAGTGACTAACAGCTCCACACTGGAGCCCTAGTGCATAGATCACACTTGCGTCTCTGTTTATTGTCTGAGGTTGCATTGGTTATGTAGGCATGTGGATAAGAAGCCTCTTCCTGTCCATTAAGTCATTCCAAATCCAGTTTGTTACAGCAACAGGGGTGAAGTAAATATCCAAACATCTGAACTCTTGAACAGTCTCTTTCTCAATCAGAGGAGTTCTGTTTGTGGTGTCGGGGCACAGCCACAGAACATCCAGCAGCTGCAAACATCAGGACTTATCTCAGCATGCAGTGAACAGTGAAGAATGATGAAGTCAAGCGTGTACTCCTTCAGATTAACCCTGAGTCTGACCTGCACTTTGAGCTCTGAACTACACATGTAAACCACTGGTTGCATGTCACAAGATTAAGTCATGCCTCTGTCTCTCTGTCAGTTCCAGGAGTGATTTTTTCTGAGAACTTGATTGTAAAACAGAGTCCAGAAAGATATAGCAGGGCAGGGACGGAGTGGGACTGGCCCATCAATGCGCTTTAGAAATGAACTGGGAGCGGCCCGGTAGCTTCTGGGAACATCTTGTAATCATAGAGTCACAGCTACAACCCCCCACAAAAAGCAGGATGTCGATAACGGATGTGTGCTGCTGAGGTTACTGAGGTGATTTCAAAGTGTTGAAAATAAGTATAATAAATTGATCATTCTTTGATCAATCATTCTGTAGACTTCAGTGTTCAATATGTAACTTCACACCAAATTAGCTTTCTGACTTCTGTAATGACTATATAAACATTCTTACCTACTTATTACTATATATAACTTACACTAACATTTACACTGACATGTCTGATAAATGATATCACTGTTCAGCTACCTTTCCCTCCATTTTCGCCCATGTGCAGTTTGAGTGTTAAGTGTCTTACTCAGATGCAACTCCAGTTGTTACTGTTATAATAATCATTCTCATCCCCCGCCCAGATTCTTCTGCTTTTGTATCATAGCAATTTGGAGTCATCCGTTACAAGATGTTTCACAACTTTCATGCAATTGCAGCAAGGCTGCATAAAACTACGTCATTGATGGTTACTATTTTAACACCATTTGAGCTAAGTGAAATCTGATTGGTGACTCATTTAGTTCAAGAAAAGACTAAAAGGTTGCTCTGAAACCGTTATGAACATAATGGCTCTAAAAGGATAAAGTAGTCAATATGATTATATCTGACACATCTGAGTACATGAGTGTGTTCCCTTTTGGTCTGCATAGTCCTAGCTGCTGCTGAGCCACACTGTTATTTCAATGCTCTTTAGTTTACCTTGTCACTCAAGATAGCAAGAGCAGCCCAAACACTTAAAATCGCAGTTTTAAAGTTGTCTCACGCTCAAAAGCACATGCTTGCACATAAAACTTAACATTGGTACATAAATGTCACATCACGTGTAACAGTCACATGCAGAGTTTTACTGCCATATCCTGAACGAGAGCAGTCTGGTGTTCAGAACATATATTGAAGTGAAAATGACATGTTATTAGACAGCACTGGCTACATGTTGAAGAGTCTCTGATGTGAGATTTGTCAGAGGCTGAACCTGTTAACGCTCTCTGAAACTGTGAGGCCTCACATTTTGCCGCAGGCACTTGTGAAGAGAGCTGAGAGCTGAGATGTAGAAAGAAAGAGGATTTCATAACACAAGAATTTTCAGACTCGTGGGTCATTTAGAGGCTATCTGCTGCATACACAAAGAGATAAACTTTAACTGGGCGTTTAGCCTGCTTAGTCTGCATGATCAAACATGAGCAAGACAGAAGGAGACAGAGAGCGAGGGTGGGGTGTGTGATACGTTATACTTCATTTTTTTCTCATGTTTCCTGCACAAAGGTAGCCACAAGCTCCTCAAAGCAGCAAAGAAATCTTTTGACTGCCAGTGTAGAAACTAGAACAACTGGAGGTTACTGAGTGAGGCCAAGAGAGAAGAGTTTACTTACTTTGTGTAGTAGCTTTCAGGTAAGTACAGGTGGGTTTGAGCTCGTGTTGCTGTGTTCCCGCTCTTCTTCTTCTTCTTCTTTACAACTCAGCGTGGAGTGCACTGTACAGGAGTGCCAGTATAAATACAGCAAAGACTCTTGTCTGAAATATATGACTTCACCACATTCAACAGAAAGAGAGAGCATGAGAGAGATACGCCTTCAGGTCCTCTTATTTCACTCTATGACCCGCCCCCTTTGCTTTTTCTCCTTTTCCTCACTCAAATTGTAATTCCTTATTTAGGAGAAGGACGGGAAGGAAAAAGAGGCCATGTGACTGGAGAGTTTGGTGTGGTCACTGAAAAGAATTCTCCAAATTTCTCCCTCTACCGCTAAAGAACAAGACAGGATTAGGAGGAAAGGAGGGAGGGATGATAAAATCCTTGAGAACAGTGAAGTTTGCGGAGCACAGGAAGGGAGTTACAGTAATTAGAGAGCAGTGAAGCACATGTAGATCATTTATTGCCTTTATTCAAACGTGTGATGTTTGCGGCCTCTCAAATCTGTCTGAAACTGAAACAGGCAGCAGGCAGCTGTGGAATGTAAATCCCTGCACTGTGTTGAGTTTCATGTCAAAGCACAATGAAGAGGAAGGAAAAGAACAGGTCATGACACACCACAACAATTTTTCCTAATAGCTGAAAATGTAAATCCATGACGAACGGAAGCGACTCTTGTCCTTGTGCACAGTTTCAGTACATCCAGACGGTTTCTATGACAACAAGCCGAGACACTCCCTCCCAGGCATTCCAGTCATGCCAGCCCCGTGGACAGGAACAAGTCAGGACCTGGCAGAGCACTGAGGTGAAACCGTGACATCAGACACAACACTGTGGGGAGTTGGCAATGTATGAAGTCATCGACTGGGCCCATCATGAAAATGTATGTGTAAAGAGCTGCTGGGAATGTTTATGTCATCCATTTTTTGTGTCACATCAACAACAGAACACCTAGCTACAATATTCAACCACCAGCATGTCCACAGGATTAATGATCACAACCTGAAAGTGGTTTCGTTGCAGTAGAATATTTCCTCTTTCCAGCACATGCTGTATCTGCATTCAAGTTCAGGTCAGCTGCCGACGTTACTTCCACTGTCACCACTTTTTTTTTAAATACATTGTTTGCTTGATTTAATTTTTATTATAGGTAGATAATACATGTTGTAATCAAATGAAATCAACTTAAAAATAACACAAAAAGAAGAAGAACAGGGACATGTAATAATGTCTGTATCTACTTCTGTCGGTCTACACAGTAAATCTAAAGTGCCCTGTTTGTGTGTGTAGCAGGCAGTGGGGGATCCCTTCAAGGTCACCATGAGGTTACGCCTGCTTCCTGGTTGTAATTGTTTGGGGAGGGCTATATATCCATCCTGATGCTGCTGCTCTCTCTCTCTCTCTCTCTCTCTGCTGCCTGGTGAGCCTGTGGAGTGCTGTCTCTGCTCTGTTTCTTCTGTTTGGTAATTGTGTTAGTTTAGTTATTGTGTTTTAACTGTTTATTTAACAGTTTTGCTCAGTTTTGTTGTTTAATATAGCACTTAGCCTCGAGTTAATTTGGTGTTTTCTGTTAGTTGTTTCTTTTGTTTGTACGCTGTTGGCCCTTCTGGCATTAATTTGGTTATTTCCCCCAAGAAGGTATATCCTTGCTGTGATCTAATACGTGTTTTTCTGTCCCTGTACGAGTGCTGTAGGTGCGACAGCGAGTGTGGCCGGCCCGACAGTGGAGGGTTTGGTGGTAGAGTTCATCACCTGTGCTTCACCACCCCCCATAATAGTGTGTTTGGTAAATTTTGCACTTCCTTCACTTATTTATTTGCATCCCTTTTGTTGATTTGCTGTGTGAGTGTGTAGGGCACCAGAGTGTGGTGAGGTGCTCTATCCCAGTGTGAATTTTCTCCCTTCCCTGTCGGCCGCCACAGCTGCTAATCCTACAGCTCTCCCTCTCCTTTTATTCATTTAAACATTGGACAGATTAGATCTTGAAGAACCTCTTTTTATATTTTCTATAGTTTTTTAAATTACAAACTTTAATAAATTGTTGTTTTTATATATTGACTTTTTAACCCTTTTTGTTGAATAAATTTGTAATCTTGGGGGAAATCTTTGTCTCGGTCCATTTTCTTTTCGTCATCTGTATTGTTAAGGGATCTGTGGACTAACTGGTTTTAGGTTTAGGTTTTTAGGTCAGTCGCACCTAAATTTTCAGTTAGATCCAGGTCTAACTGCGTCCCAGCCACATTCGGAAGATTTAAAATACCTCTTGTGCATGCGAGAAGTGCGCCATCAAGACTTTCTGGATGAAAGGCTTGAAATAAAAATTAAGAACGGAAAACAATAAGTTAACTAAATCAATAAATATAACAGGATTCATACCCAAGCCTTTGCGAATGTCCTATTTGTGATTCATTCTTCCATCACACTTTGTTCTCTCTCGCTCGTACTATCTCACCTGACTTCCCAAAGCTTTTCTGGCAGAAAGCCTTCAGCAATTAAAATACATTTCTAGCCAAAAGAAGGAACAGAACAGTAATGTTTTCAGATGAAAAAAAATGATCCTGGAAAAAAAAGCCTTTCAGAGCTTCTGTAATATTTTTTTGAATCAGCTGTTTTAATTTATCTATTTTAAATCTTCCACATTTTACACTTCTGCCTTTTTTTTTTAAAATCAAACCCAGCTTTTGTCTGTTTTTTTTACTTGAGAGTCAGTTTTAAGTACTTTTAAGTACTAGTCAGTACTTAAATGTTAGAAATCATTTAAAAATGTTATTATAATATTGAAATGGACAGCCCAAGAACACAAAGAAAAAGACAAACATTCAAAAATGAGAAGCTGGAACCAGAGAATTTTTGGCATTTCCTCTTTAAGAGATATAAACAATTAATGGATTATCAAGGTTGTTAGATTAATTTTCTTTCAATTGACAAATTGATTAACCAACAAATGTCCCAGTTTGATATTTAAGTATCCATGAACATTTATGTATGGATGTATATATGTATTTTTATAGCAATACTTCATTTTTGTTGCAACCTCATTTGGTATTGAGATTCATCCTTGACCCTATACTGATATTATATTTATGTCCATTACATTCTCACACAAAATATGGCTTTATCTGAGCCTCAAATGAAGTTGAAGATGAAGTTGTGATGCAGTCTGCAATGACCAATGGAAGAAAAATACTTATACTAAAGTATCCTTCCAGTTTAAGGTATTTCTATATATGTGTACACTTCTTCTCCACTACATCTCAGAGGCACATTCAGCTGACAGCCATAGTTACTAGTTACTTTGTAGATTAAGAGACATATATAGCATGCTTATAATATATGATACTTTTGTATAATTTAAGCTACAGTATATATATAAAATAATAACTTTAATTTGACCAGCTACAACATTAAATTGCTGCTTACATATAAATATCTAAACTCAGAAATGGGCCATTTTGCATAATGAATGCTTCTACTTTTGATACTTAATTAAAAATGTTTAGTTTTAGTTGTAATGGAGTGTTTTTGGACTCTGGTATTACTATCAAAGTAAAGGCTTTCCATTGGCAACAACCCCTATCTTGTGAATATACCGTGAACTGGTTGACATGGTGGGTGGGGAGCCAGAGGGGTGTGACTTGGAGGAAAGTTCATGTTCAACCAGATGATAGATAGCTGTGTGTGTGCGTGGGAATATGGGAACCATTATCCAGCAAACCTGTAAACAGTGAAGATACACACAGATGAAAAATTCCACATGTGAGTGAGCTCTGAATGAGGGGAAAACACAGTCAGCATTTCTTTGTTTTTCACCCTGAGAACTTTCTTATGTCAAAGTGGGAAGATGTAATCTTTTTTGCTTTGCCTTATAACCTGGCCTGAACTTGATGGTTTTATACCATAACTAACATTACTCACTCTTTTTTGTGTTTGCTCATTGTGCTTTGCGTCTCCAAAATGCTATGTTTGCAGGAAGGTAGAAATCCAGCAATTATTTATTTATTTATTTATTTTTTGGCTATTTCATGCCAGCTACTGATCAGCCCCCCTATGAGCCTCTACCAGCTGTTGCTGCACCACAGCAACATCTGGTGGCTCAGCTAGCAGGTGACATCCTCTCATTGCTTCTTCCTCTGTGGTGTAGTTTTAACTCCACTCCAGTACAAACAGATAAAAGCACGAGTACATTCTACTTTAAGCAAGCAATATGATTTTGTTCCATGGGAGGATAATTTGATGTATTATAGTCACTCACCTCTAGAGTCAACCTCGTCCTGAGGACACATTTAACAGATTTCATTTTATTTTCATCGAGCTGGACACACCGCTGGGTGTTGATGGCCCCGCTGAGAGCTGCTAATTGAAAAAGAGCTGCCTGGTGGACACAAAACTGTGATGTCATCAGGGTGTAAAACCTGAAGCTGTTACGCAGAAAAAGAAACTTAACAGATGGAGAAGAATAAGTGAGCACCAAGGGAGATCATCAAAGAAAAGTGGAGGGGATTTTTGTTGTTGTCTGCCTCAGGATGAATAATTCAACTACAAACCTATTTTAGGTCCAAAAACCAAAACAATATGTGATGTTCCATAAAATCTGTCTACGTGCTTTATGACTTTTTCAGAGTTATAAATACTAAATAATAAATAGTAGAGTGGGCTGTCTTTGGTCAAAAAATAAATAGATTTTAGCCATGCTAACGGTACAGCTCTGGGGATGGTCTGTTGGTCCACCACTTTGTTCCAGACTGAAATATCTCAACAACTGTTGCCATGAAATTCGGTACACACATTCACGTTCCCTCAGGATGAACTGTACAAGCTTTGGTGAGCTTTAATGTTTCATGTAGCACCATCATCAGGTCAAATTTTTAACTTGTCTAATACTTTGATTTGTGACCAAATACCTTCAATACCATCAATCTCAGCAGTGCTTTCTTTTTCGTGCTAATCAGCAAATGCTATCATGCTAACATGCCAAGCCAAGATGATGAACATGATTAACATTCAACAATTCTATCAGTTATTTCATTTTTTTAAAATTTATTTAGACTTAGCCATAGTCCTTGGATCATTTTATTTTCACTCAACAGACAGGGTTCAAGACTGCTTTGACTGGGCATTCTTTAAGACTTTAAGCTATAACTTGCATTGTTTTATGTTATCTAAAACTCAAGCCATAGAATCTAATAATACACAACTCCACAATATATTTGATTTTAAATCACTACATCTAGAAGGTGATTGTAAATGATTGATAATAAATAATCAAAAAAAAACACAATTTCCAAATAGCCAAATAAATTTGTCAGATCTAGAGATCAAATTTCATGGATTAACTAGAACTACAACCAAGCTGTTCTCATCAGAGTTATTTTTTTATTATTATCTATTCGGTGTGGCCTGTTTCGACAGTTTCAAATTATGCTGTCATGAAACTTCCTGATTTCCAAATTTCCATTTGTCCAATGCTTTGATCTATGTCTAAATACCTACAAATAATATATTTTCTCTGTAGTTCATTGTTAACATCGGAGGACACGGTAAACAGTATACCTTTATACATTGTCATAGTGAGGCCACTGAAATTAAAAAACCTCATAGTCCATTCAGGGCATGGATTTTTTTTTTAGGATGTGGTTCCTGGACATGCGGTAACCACCAAAATGCTCAGACAAAAGGCTGCAGCATTTCCTCTGTCCATAGAGCTCTCTGAGTCTGCGAGCCTCCTTCTTCCTCTCCAGCTCATCCTCATCCTGCTTCTCTCTGAGACTGAGTCCAGACTTCAGTCTCTTCTGCAGCCAGTGCAGGGCCTTGGTGGATTTTGGAGTAGCTGGAGACTTGAGGCTCTTTTCTTCAGCACTGGAGCTGAGGGCGGAGTCATTTGGGTGGAGCTCTTCCTCTGCTCTCCAACCCAGTTTTTAGTAAGAGCTTTTCTTTTAGCCTGCTCCTGGTTCTTCACCGCAGAGGTCAGGTACTTCAAGCCGGTGTTGTCTTGCACATGGCAAAGCTCAGCCTCCTCGCGCCTCCTCAGCTGTGCCTTCTTCAGATCACTTATGGTGTATATAGGTCTCATTATGGGCTGCTCCTTCACCATCATGACCTTTTTCCACTGAAGCCTCTCTGTCTTCAGTTACTCCTGCTTTCCTTTCTCCACGGCCTTTTGATTATCTTCCCTCCTCTTCTCCTCCTCTCTTTGTTTGGCCTCCTGCCTCCTCCTCTCCTCTTCAACTCTTTCCTTCTGCCTTCTCAGTCTTTCAGCTTCTTTATCTCTTTCCTCCTTTTCTCTCCTGCTGTTCTGAAACTCCTCTAGAGCAACACTCCTTCTTCTCTCCATCTCCATTTCTCTCTTTAAATGTCTCTTTTCTGATATATGTCCTTCTCTCTTCAGGGGTCATTTCAGCGTGGAGTTCATGTAGTGGTCTTGCCATCTTGTTCTAGTTCACTTGTGCAGCTCGATCTGTGTGTGTGTCTCTTGTAGAGGTGTTTGGCAAAGTGATGCCAGTAAGAAGAGTGGTGGAGACATGGAACAGTTCCATCAGTTAATACATAGATTACTTGATTCCCTCACAGTTCTGCTTGTAGAATGATCAGATGATCAGTGTGTCTGTATTGATTTTCAATAAGGAAATGTGTAACATGCTTCAGCCACTGTAAAAACACTTTTTTTAAGTCCTGCCATGATTTAGTATCAGTTCAATGAAGCTGAGGGATGTGTGAGAGAAAAATCAAAGCAGCAGAGGTTGAGATAGCTGTCACTGTTCTCAGACCAGTCAAAGCTCTTCCAGAGCCACAGAAACATTATACAACTTCCCACAGGCTTAGTTGTACTCATCACTAGAGTAACTTGACTTTGACATGTAAAATTGGTGGAATACACCTTTACAGATTCTTGCTCGTGACTTCATTTTCAATTTCAAATTTTTTAGTTTATGACTTGCAATTGCAACTTTTTAAATCTTGCTTGCACCATGGCCCTATAAGCAATGTCACCAACAGCCTCACATTGTTGATTTATATTCAAATGTCTGGACACAGGCCTGAAAAATTGGGGGAGCAAGAGAAGTTGACTGGTCACTAACTGTCAGACTTCAGACTCATTACCGGGGTCCTCGATGAGTGTCCTTTAAGACTGTAACATGAACTGTTTTATGTTATCTAACATTAAAGCCATAGAATGTAATAATAATGTATTTATTCTAAACCACCACATCTAGAAGGTGATTGCAAATGATTGACAATAAATAATAAAAGCAAACGCAAGTAGCCAAATAAATACATAAACAGTGAAGTGTGAGTGAAGTGGGCTAGTAAACAGAGCGTAATGTAATATAATGATGAAGTGAAGTGATAGAGAAGCAACTGCTCTGCTTGCTGTATTCAGTTTTTATACGACCAGACCAACCAATCAGATATGAATAAACTTTGCTTATTTGAATGTGGTATGTTTATGATTGGTCAAATGGATTTTTTTTATTTTTAGTCAGTTTTACTCGACATAAAGCACTTGAAACTTCAGTCTTTTTTATCATCAGAAGATTAGTTGACAAAAAATGTTTTGAACATTTTACTCTCGTTTTAGTCAAAAACCAAGAATGAGCTTTTCAGTTGTGTGAAACAAGATTTCATTGAATTGATTTTAGGTTAAAAGAAAATAAAAATGAAGATTAACCACAAAACAACAGGTTATCTAGCTTTGTAGAGACAGTGTCTGGGCTGATGTTATTAGCAATACATCCAGACATGACAGAGAAACAATGTAGTCTGGAACATCAGAAACTCCAATTGGATCTAAAATATGAGTTGTTGACATAAACTCTGAGAATCCAGAAAAGAGGAAACATAACACAACTTTGTAATTTCATCTCCTCTTTTTTGTGAGCTGAAATATAGAGAGTGTAGCGTTACGCCATAATTTAGAATTTGGACAGGACAACAGCTGGGTGTAAATAAAGGAGTTTATTAACTAAACTACTATCTACAGAGTAAATGCAAGGTGTAATAATCATAAAGACGAAAATAATAATGAAATGAGCAGTGTGATGAGTTGGCAATGGTGGGAGAGAATATGCACTATGGCTATACAGCTAACGATACTACGTCTTCGAATAAGATATGATTATTAAATATTACTATATTTCGACATCAACATCATGAGCAGAGTCTATTACATAGAAACATCTCATGAATTACAGAACAGATATTTAATTATATATTCGTCCTCAGATCTGTGTCTGTGAAGAGTGTTCTGCTGGTCACTTCTCAGGATTGGAATGTGGGTTGTTGTTTATGACTCTTATCTAGAGAGGGACAGAGGAAGGGAGGTCGGTGTGTGTGTGTGTGCGTGTGTGTGTGTGTGTTCATGCATGGCACAGACAGGCCAAGATTCGTATTCTATGTATGTATGTATTCTACAAGAGATTTTGTTATATTTTTATTTTTAAACTCCACGTTTGTCACATCTTTTCAATGACATCAATGATATTGTATGGAGATTTACACAGTTTTGTTTTATGACTCTTATGACTTGTCAACATCTTGTCTTTGCCATGGGAAAAAATAAAATGATATAACATATATTATTATTATATATTATTATATATATATTGTAAAATAATATATTTTGTTACAGTTTTCAATAGCAAAATAACAGCCTTAAAAGACATGATGCTAATATATATTCTTTTGTTTAATGTGCACGATTTACTTTGTAGTTGAAGCTTCACATAAAATCATTAAATCTTAATTTTTTGAGGCAAGCTCAGGATGCTGCTCAACATTTTAATCTTTGATCATATATTGGCTTCATTCAATGTACTAGGCATGGGACTAATGTCATGATTATATTTTCATATTTCTGTAATGGCTCCTGTGTAAAACTAAAAGCTAATGCAAGTGTTCACTGTAGGTCCTCAAAACTGGGTCCCTGCATACTGAGTAGTTAGTTGACAGGGAATTATTATTATTTCAGTTTCCTTTCACTTTTTTTCAAAACATTTCATGCATACAAGGTGTCATTCTGCTCTCGTCTTAATGGAACAGGACGGGACAGAAAATGGAAAAACAACCATCAGTACAATTGCTAAAGAAAAGGCCTTGCATGCTCAAACTCGTGACTACATGTACAATGTTGTATTAATAAACGGACAACATTTGGAACCAGTGTGCCGGATCACCCCTTTATCTAGACATTTCATACACACAACCACAGATCAGCAGTAGTGAGCCGTGGGAGGTGTGATGATGAGATATGTGGATGAATAAAGAAGTCTAGATTAAGACGACGGGTGGTTCAACAGTGTCTGACCCTTTGGGACGAAATACCAGTGAGACATGGCAGGAAATATCTATTTAAAATTTTTCATTTATTCACAACCTTCTTCCCACTTTCACTCTGTGAATTAAATCTGTGCCAGGCGACCACTGTATAGAATTATTTACACTGTCTTTCTTCTCTTCTTATACAAGTTTATAATCCCAACATACATTATCCTACAGCATCAGTTTGAGCCCAGTGCCGTTTCTGTGGTGAGATGAAAACCCTAACCCATCTGTACAGTGTGAACATGGTACAGAGGAAACTTGATGCTTGATGACAACCTGATAATCACCATCATGCATGCATTCTTGCACATATGTGAACTGTAGTGTGTGGTTTAGTCCTCTTGGAGGTGCTGTGTTTCAGTGTGATATTGGCCACTAAACACTCCGTTCATTGTGCTGACACTCAGCCTCTACACTGTGACCCCTAAATGTCAATATAAATCTCCTGCTTTCCACCTTCCCCCCTCTAATAATGCTATGAGACAGCGGCCAGCTGTGCAGAAAAAAAAGGGCTGCCCTGCACTGGATGTGTTCATGGGGGAGACGTTGTGTGTTAGTCACTCATAACAGTAATTTGCCATAATGACATGGTTACGTTTATGCCCAAATCAGATAATTGTACCCTCTCTTCTTTAGAAACGTGACTGCATGCCTAGTTTTGTTTTTAAATGTCCCTGCAGTTGGGAAATCTGCATCCTCTGCTATTCTGCTGCTTGACTTCACTACACACAGCTGGATGCCAACTACATGCTATCTGGTGCAATTACAAAATAAAATTAGACTTCTCCTTAATTTATATGACCTCTGTTTATTGATCCAGGAGGCAGAGGTACATAGGTGGGGGATGGTTGTAGAAAGAGAAAAACTGTGAGCCAAGGGTGCATGGTGCAACCCTGTGTATACCAATGATCCTCAGTGTCTATGTGAGGTACAGTTAAATGTAGAGTATTCAGTGCGTTATGTGCATTGCTCCTGGTTGCATCCACCTCTCTGGTTTGCTCTATCCTTGTGTTTCTAATCCAGCTCAGAACAGATACATTCTGTAAAAAAAAAAACAGGAGCTTCTGAGAATTGTTCATCATTTTTATGTGGCAAAGTGATATTAAATGTCTTTGAGTTGTTGTGAGTAGAGGCCTAACTCTGTCTCAGAGAGTGGATGCAGGATGTTAATGCATGTTATATCTGGCCATATTGAAAACCTGGCCTATACAGAAGGTCTTAAATTTGTGAGTGGCCTTTTCCTCTGAATCACAACCTCAGGAGACGGGACATCTGAGATTGATGCAGACAACTCCTTTGTTCAGATAAAGGAGCCTGAATCTCTTGTACCATACTGATAAAATGAGACCAAGAGCTGTTAAACTGCCTGTATCAACTGAGCATAAGGATTTAGGCATTATAGTAAAATGATATTCACATTTGCTTTACAGTAGTTTAACAGCAGAAGTCACAGCCAGGCAGGATTAGAAAAACAACATCTAATGACGTTGCAACTTCTCAAATCATGACTGAAGGATCGTTATGGATGCAGGATGTGTCCACGCTCATTGAATTTATTGTTACTGTTTATAATTTGGGCTCCAGGTGGAGGATTAAGTGTTTTTAAGCAGGATCTTTAATGATACATGGGTATTGGTTGTTCTATATGCGTGCATGTGCATGTATATGCGTGTTCACACATCATTCTTCAGTTGTGAAAAGATATTTTTAATTCGCATCTGTACGGGTTGGGTGGAGAAATTCCGGCTTACCACCTACATTACACTCCCTATTTGTTTTTATTTTGTATGTATCAGCATCTAAAAGATTTTTTCTCTAAAAAGAGTTTTATTTTCCTTTAACAGAATACAGTCCTCAGTTTGTCACTCATGCCATGAAAATCTCAGTATTATTTCCCACTTTACTAAACTACCAAAACAAGCCACCTTTGAGCTTAACATATCACAGAGTAGTTGAGGGTTTGAAGGTTTGTTTGACACTGACGAGTTCCAAAAGATGAATTAATACTGTGGCTTAGCAGTTTTAAATAATTTAATCAGACAATCTATAAATGTTGTGCGCTTCATATATATCATATTTCCAGGATTAAAAAGGTGCCAAGTCAGCATCAGCAGAGTTATAAAAGGAGGTAATGAAAGCTGGTGAGCTGTTGTGAGTCTCAGTTTTTGTCAGCGCTCTCTTTGGAAAAGCCGACAAAATTCCCTTTGAAGAAAAAAAAAGGGAGAAATCGAGGTCAAACACAGTTTAAGAGAGAGAAGAGGGTGGGAAAGGGTTTTCCTGCAGTGTAGCAGAGGACTGCATTTTAGTTTCAGCATCCTTGACAGAAGCAGGAACAGCGAACATTGAAAGAAAAGGGAATATTGGAGTCAGTGTTTAATGCAAGGGAGAGCCAGGTGGAAAAGCCCCAGAAGGTCATTTGAATTAGGACAGAGAAGGTCGGACGAAGGCAGGAGGGCAGAATAAAATATGGAGGTGGAGGAAGCAGTGGAAAGAGTGAGGAATGAGTCAGGTGGAGGAGAAGAGGACCAGATGGAGACAGAGAGAGAGGAAGGGTAGAGAGACTGTGCCAAGCAGGGATATCACGAAAGGAGACCAAGACACTTGCAGAGAGCAGAATGGAGACTGACACAAATTGATGGTCCAAAACATTAAGAGGCTGGAAGCGGAGCAGGCTCCAGAGAGGAATAAGCCAACTCCAATTTCATCTTTATGAATGAGCGAACAGGCAGAGAGGGAGCTATCCAAGGAACACAGGAGAGGAATAATGAAATGATTCCTCTGATTGTGCTGTCTTATCACAGGGATTATAATGAATCAGCTGGGGAGAGTAGGTCACACAGCAGATGAAAATTTGATGAGGATCCAAGATTGAGTGTCTGTGAATGATTAGTCAATGCAAATCAATCAACATTAATTACAGATACAATAGTCAAAAGTCAGACAAAGTGAGACCAAACATTGCTGCACCTGCACATGCACCTACTGAGCATATCAGTGAAAGACTGCACACAAATCTCAATGTAACAAAACAACACAAATATGATGCACAGGTTGAGAGTAAAATCTACACCGGAGACAGATTTGTAGGACTTGTGATCATGCTCATAGTTCTGAGATAAGATACCAAAACAAAAGTCACATCTGGTCGCTCAGAGTGATAAAACAATGCCTTAAAACAGACTAAGAGAAGTGACACTGATGATACAGATTGTGTGTCAGGACAGCGGGAAATCAAACCAATCAAGTAAAATCCACGTGTCAGGGGCTCCAATATCACCTTACTCCGCTGATAATGAGGAGCCTTTTTTTTCTTTTTTTCTTTCAAGCAAGTATCAGTAGATGACTCTGAATGATGCAGATGCTGATATAGTCTACAGAATACTAGGCTGCTGTGAAGTATAGTAAAAATACAAGGTTTTGAGCAGCTGATGTGCAGACTTGTTTTTCAGGGGTTCCTCAGTGCACCAAGAATAAATATAAGGATTTAATCAAAGTGTCACAGTTGAATTGAATAAATAAATAAATAAATAACTAAAGCTGTTTAATCTGATCAACATCCACAAACAACAGTGAGATTGGTAGCTAAAGGTGAAACTGTGTAGTCAGTTTTCTGCACATGGTGATGTTTTCTTGGTGGTGGAAAGCATGAGAAAGGAATCCCCTGATTCTGAATCATGATACTGCAGGCCAGCAGTTTGAATGATGAATGAGATCTGTCCTGTCAGATCTGAGCTTCTTAACTCCACTCATCCATCATCAGGGTGGACATGCTTTAATCAACTTGTGACATACATGCTATGATCACCACAGCAACAAGGTTTATATGAACCTATAGAAGTGAGTTTTTTGTGTTATTTTTGTTGATTATTTTATATGTTGTTGATATTTTAAAGTGAGTTTAGTCAGCATTACTGTCTAACATGACGCCAGATGGAATGTGTCACAGTATTATGTCGCATAAATCCACTGCATACACACACACACAAGCAGATTTAAAACGTTGCAGTTTTCGTTTCATCCACTTTAGTGAAGAGCAGAAAAGAACATCTAAAAAAAGAGTTAAATGTTAGGTAACATTGTGGCATTACAAGTTCTTATATTACAATGTAATAGGTACAGTGTTATAGTTTCTGCTGTTATCCATTTTTCTACACCAAATTATAGTGTGTCATCATTATATCATTATAACTGAAGATATCCTCAGCAGGCAAAAAAGCCCAGCGCAGTATGTTTCCAATTCTCACCAGGAATGAGGCTAAACTTGAGCTCTGTGTTCTGTAGGTTGACGTGCTGCTGTGAAGTGACAGCAGGAGAGATGGTGCAGTGCTGTTTCTGCCCTTCACTACTGTAGTCTCTGTGGTGCTTAACATCATTACTGCCCTCCTGTCACCACAGCAACCGGCCTGGCTACATCCTCAGCAGTACTTTTGTTTAGGCATTTATTGACTCTGTGTGTGTGTGTGTGTGTGTGTGTGTGTGTGTGTGTGTGTGTGTGTGTGTGTTGTTGGGTGCTTGTTGATGTAAATGTATAGCACACACAGCAGAGAGTCAATCACAGCTATCCTCCTGTCAATAATAAAAAAAAAAATATATATATATATATCAGACAATCAACTTTATTAACACACCTCTCTATCACCTTTGTCTCTCTTCTTCTTCTAGTTCCACTATGCCTTCAGTGTTCCTCAGGACACGGCCACATGCCTGTACTGACTGAAGGTTTAATAACACTAAAAGGTTCACCACCCCCACACCTCTCTCTTCTCTCCCTCAGTAACCTCACTCATTACTGAAATGATCAAATCTTGAGCCTGAGAAACAACAGTGTGAGTGTCACAAACATCATTGTCCAAAAAATAAATTTTCTCCACACAAGTATTGAAGTTAACAGGGTAAATGAGCAAAACCACAATGAGAAGTTATTTCATGTAGTTTTATGGTAAATTTACTTTCCTCAGGAGTTTTATATCATGACAGTGAATCAGCAGAAACTCAGAGTGCTCTGATGTATCTCTCAGAGATGTATCATTTCACAGAGTTGAATAATAAATGTTAAAGCAGGTTTTGAATCTGTGCAGCTGAAAGCAGTGCACTGTGCTCTGCATTTAGTGTTGTATACACCTATGTATTCTATATTGTACATCATGAAAAGATAATGCATATATCATGTTACAGTAATAATGCACTGCCGTGTACAACACCAGTGGTGAAAAATAAAGAAACACATGTACTAAGTGTATTTACAAGTACTTCAGAGTATTTACATTTTCTCCTAATTTATATTTCTGTTCTACTACATTTTAACTAATTTTGATTTTAATTATAAATAATTATAATTAATATAAATATGAATAGTTATATTATAATGATAATGATAATAATTACATTTTGATTAATTGACTGTTATTATTATTATTACTAATTATCTATCTATCTATCTATCTATCTGTCTGTCTATTTTGTTATATTTCATACTTCATAGTCTCAACTTTATCCATTAGTTACTAGTAACTTTGCAGATAAAGATTTTATCTACCAAACATATGATGAACTTCTAAAATATATTCTAAAAACAGTTCAAGGCTACTTACGCATTAATTGGCTGAGCGTTAACAATCCAATAATATAATAAATCATAATTTAACACTCACAAGGGACATTTGTCTGCATAACAACCACTTTTACAGTACATTTAAGTTTGTGTTTTTATTTAAGTAGCTTTTTAGAGTATTGAGTATTGTCACAACATTGTACTGGTAGTGATATGATTTCTTCAGAATGTGTAACTGTTATTGTAACTGTAATCTAACACTTACCTTACATCACAACATCCTGGTAAAAGTCACGTGGCAGCAGTAATTATCATTTGTTTGTTAAACACACCACAACCAAAGTCATTGTTTGCATAATAATTTATTCACATATTATGTTTCTTCACATACTATATATTATTATTGCTGCAGCTCTGGAGCCTTTCAGTTATTCACTTTCAATATTCCCACAATGGGAATCTATGATATCTCTTTATATTTTTCATCTTCATGCATGCTGAGTATTACATTTCACAGGAGCAGGATGCAAATAAATAAAACAGTCTCTTTTTAAGTACATGTCATAATCTATCCATTCTATTAATGCTTCAGTAACATGCCTTTTTCAAAGTCCATAAGGGGAAAACACTTTTCGGAACATATACTCTCCATTAGAGGGTGAAGGCATAACAAAGAGCACATTAATTATACATATTGTTAAAGCTGGCAATCTATGATAAATCTTCATTACCACCCAAACCCCTGTTCCCCATCCACGTGAAGCCCATCTACACCGCACAGGGAAAAGGCTAAGTGTAAGTATTACATTTCATCTATGTACAGTAACTTTGAAATATGGCACCAAATCTGCTTGTGAAAAAAAGCTTGAGGTTACACGTTAAAATATTTGTGACTACAATACTTTTCCTGTTTAATTGAAAAAATCTTAATGTAACTCCATTCCTGCCCTAAGACAGTGGTCACACTTTACAAGCTAAAGTGGAAACCCTGGCACACATTTCAGTGGGTTCTGAGAGTAAACAGCATACCTCGCAGGCATTAGGAGCCCCGCAGTGCATAACACAGTGTTGAAAAGAAACTGTAACTCGTCTTTAATGCACCATTTCTCACTTTGGGCAAAGCTCCAGAGCGAGGTCAGTCTGTGGTCTGACTGGCACCTAATGCAACAAACAATATGAAGAATAGTGACATTTTTTAAGAAAAAGCCTGGTACACTGAAATACAAATACTGTGTTCCAGTTTATGCTCAGTGTTTCTTAGAACATGTTTAAAAAGGTGCTTGTTTGTCAGGCAAGTGGCTTCACTCAGACTATGGACAATGAGAAATAACACTATCTTTCTCTCAGTAGTTCAGATTAGTTTAGCATTCAATTTTCTGTCTCAAAGTCAGAGATTGGCTTTTTTTTCCCACACACACATGCGCATGCATGCACACGCTTAAGCTCTTGCATATGCGCACAGCTGGAAACCGAGGGGATTATTTCTGACCTACAGCAAAGGCAAATAATGAAAAAATTCCGATAATTCTATCTCAGACTATCTTTATAGTATTTTAATTTAATTATTAGTAATTGCTCAGTTTTATCTGTTGGGTTCGTTGAAGGCACCTAGTGTCACCTAGGCAGAGCACAACTGTCCAGTGTGTAAGCTTTAGGTGTAAGCTTTGTTACAGCAACACAGTTGCCTGTTCAGGAAGGTGATTCTTCTCTCTTTAAGTGTCAAAGTCTCTACTTTGTGAATTGATGCTTCACACACAGTCTGTCTATGCTCCTGAATAATAATGCAGTGGTGAGTCTTGTGCCCTAATGATCGGGGGTTCTGGGCCATGGAAAAGCTCTTCTCCAAAATTTGAGAGGTCCTTGAGCCCCCAGGCAGAGAAGCCTCTGTCAGACGTAGGCTGATTCACTAGACTGGGTCCTGCCCAGGTTGGGGGCCTGGGACAGGTGTGAAACATCCTTCTTGCGCACTTCACAGATGGACTTCCTTCGGGCCTGCACCCCTCGGATGGCGGTCTTTATCTTCCTCCATCCAAGGTGGTTGAGCTCAGCCAGGTTAAGCAGCACACAAATGCCGCTTACTGCAAACATAAAGACCAGAAACACGGTCTTTTCTGTGGGACGAGACACGTAACACTCCACCTCCTTCACACACGGGTAGCGATCACACTCAAACATCCCTGGTACATTGAAGCCATACAGGAAGTACTGGCCGGCCAAAAAGCCGATCTCCAGCGCATTGCGGAACACCACCTGGATGACGTAGAAACGTGAGATGCCTTCCTGCCGTCGCACTTTAGCACTCTTGTGTGTTTGAGGGAGTCCTCGGGGTCCATTAGGGATCTCCTTGACCTCCAGGCAGTCATGATCCTCCTTGCTGCTGTCAGGATGCACCAGGATGCCATTGATGTTGCGAGAATGGAGCTTGCGAGCATGGTGGTCATGATGGCGGCCATGGTGACCGTGACCGTGGTGATCCATGTAAGGATGCAGGAGAGAGTAGCTTCGGTCTCGTGCTTTAGCAGACTGGTGAACAGAATATGTGATGAAGCACAGGCTTGGCGTGCACACCAAGATGATCTGAAAGACCCAGTAGCGGATGTGTGAGATGGGGAAGGCCTTGTCGTAACAAGCCTGGTTGCAGCCGGGCTGCATGGTGTTACAGATGAACATGATTTGCTCATCCTCATACACCTTCTCCCCCACTATGCCTACTATCAGGATACGGAAAATCACCACCACAGTCAGCAGGATCCTGCAGAGAGACAGAGGGAGAAGGAAGGGCAGCGAGGGGAGGGGGCGAAAGGGAGAAAGACAGGGTCAGTTAATGAGTAGAAAATATACAGAGGTTCAGGAAATATCTGGGTATAATACTGACAATGTAATGATTGTCTTGGTTCAGTATAATCTAATTGGTGATTGTTGAGGATTGGCTTTTTCAACACTAAAGCAACAGAATAACATTACGTTCACCTTGTATTTGAAAAGCATTTCAGAGCAAAGGAAGGACCTTTGTCAGACCTAACTATGTCCATGTATATGTGTAAGTGTATGGGTATGTGCATGCATGAATGTGTTTGCTTGTGCTATCACTCCGCTGCCGTGACAAACAGTACCATTGGGTAGTGGAGTTGCGCTCCAGATAACATGCACACATGAGCTCACTAATCATAAAAGACTGTAACAGGAGGGGATGTCAGAGGAGGAAGGTGATGTCACACTCATCTTCACTGCTGGTCTTAAATGGAGCACCACATTCATTGGTATGAGTGTGTCACTGCACATACATGCTTGAACAGTGATTGCTATCCATTGATTTAGGGAACAGTTTTGTCAAATGCATTGGTAGTATTTTTCCGATAATATCAATTCCTGCCCTTCATCGTACTCTATCATATATCTCTTCGCTATTGCTAAGCTATTTAATAAATAGTAAACTGCTGTACAAATTACCTCTTTTCACTGTTTCTAACCCACTTGATGTCCAAGCGGGTTAGAAACAGTGGAGGATGGCACTCTGTTTAATGATGAGTGTCACAGCTGCAGAACTGTTAGGGGTGCATGTTTCTCAAGAGCTTAGATAGCAAGAAAGTCAGTCCAGCCAAATCTGCAAAGATGGAGGCCGCTCCTGCTTCAAGGGTCGTAATATGGATGTCAGTTATAATCAACTCAATGCCGAACCATACGGGTCGTGTCTTCTAAAAACCTTGGGGACTTCCCATTGAGAATCATTAGTGCATTGCTGCAGTAATAGAAAGCTGTGTCCACGGGCCAGTGGATGTAGAGAGCATTGCAGCTGCTTTTCACGGCCTCTGAGAGACTGGTGTGCTGTAGTGTTATCTTCTGGTGTCGATCCAGCATGGGCACTGCGGAGGAGGACAGAGGCTTTGGGGCTGCACTGTCAGCTCTTTATAATGAGCAAGGAAAGCCTGCATATCATGGGGCTCCCCGGTATTTATGCCACAATGCAGTGGATGTGCATGCTCCCTGCATGGGGGAGCCAATTACTTAGAACACACTTGTTTCCAAGCACAAGAGGGCCACCCAAGGCAAATAAAGGACACAGATAGATGGGAGCTGGCCCCAGGTGGATTAGAACAACTTTGTTAAATGACAGCTACGTATGGCAAAAGCCTTTAATAGAGGTGATGTTAGGTGATTCCTCTGCATTTTAAATATGTACATGAAAAATTGGTCTTTGTTCTGTTGTTTTTATCTTCATGTCAAATGAGACTCCATAGTGTATCTTTTAATGAGGACTCAAAAATGCCCACACCTGACTTCCATGGCCAGTTACCACAGCAACCAGCACATTAATGGAAGGTGAGGTTCTGCGAACGAGTGCAGGGAGAGAGGAGGGTTGGTAGACAGAAGAAATGTCTAAAAAGTTTTTTCATTCCTTGGGGAGTGAAAAAATAAATGTCTTTAAATGAGGCGATCAATGCGGAAGACAGGTCTGAGGTAAGAGGTAAAGCAGAGGAACATGTGTTAGTGCGAAACAGACTTAAAATAGAGCAGTGTGCCGCTGCAGGACTGTTCCTGCTCCACCTGCGAGTGCACACCCGTGTGTGTTTTTGTGTGAGACAGACAGACACGAGGACACAGAGACAAAGAGGGAGAGTCAGCCATGTGTATGACATGTGCAAAATGGCAAACGTGTCCGGCCGTCTGTGCTCGGAGCAGCTGCAAGCGGACACGCTACACTGACTTTCACTGGGTTTGGAAAATCAGCAAATATAAAGCTTCTCTGCACCTTTGGTCTTCCAGAAGTTAAATGCAGGTCGTGTATGTAATTTAGGTAAAGATATTCAGTCACTCTCTGATCCTTTGCTCTGAGCCATGTCTATCTCCCTTCATTGGACCTTTTGACAGCAGTGGATTTGAACTGAGGGCTGTTATTGGCTCTCCGCACCACAAGAAGACATTTGCGGTATGCTGAGTATGCTCACTGAGACAGAAATCTGTGGTCGATGCTGCACATTTATATTCAAATATGTGTTTTAATAACATAGGAAATATGACACTGGCTGAATATGAAAATGGTTAGCGTCCGTTTGAATCTGTGGTGATGAATGCTGATTTACAACAGTGTAACAGGCGATAGAGCAACAACAACATGCATTACAACATGTCTGCATTTACTTTATGCTTTTATTCAAGGTCTGCCTTTTCTCATGCCAGTGATTATTACTACACCTTAATAGTATTAACTAAATGTCACTAAGTCTGCCTGCTATCCACATCTCTGTGTAATGACACAAGCTCATAGACTAAGACAGCCTTTCATAGTAAAAAAATGTGTGTGTAATTAAAATTCTCTAACATTCAGACCTAACAGATTGTTGTAATTTGCTTTTTTTTTATCATTAATAGCTGTTATGGAACCTCTGCAAAGTAAAAATGCAATACCATTTTGCAATAATAGCTATTCTTTATGTTCTGTGCAGACTGGTGACTCTCATTACTAGTGGACAAATTCTATCCCTCATCCTAATATATACTATTCACCAGGCTGTACTGCAGGCTTGTTGCAGTAGCAGTGTGCACACCCAGAGTACAGTTCATTTCATTTTAACCATTTCATTTTTGTATTTGTTTTGTACATTTTAAACTGTCCTTCCTCCAAAACACACAAATAAATAAATGGATGAATAAATAAAATGATGCCTATAAAAGTTTAAAAATCTTAAGTGATAATCAATTAAATATTATCATAGAAAAATTGAAGGTTCTAAAGAATATGGTTTCAGTATTTATGCACACAAATACTAAAAATTAAATAAAATTACAATACAGTCTATTTACATGTCAAGCGTTTTCATCCAATCTCATTTTTGTTCCTTTTTCATTTAAAGTCTTTGTAGGGCACTGTAAATCACTAAAAACATAATTAATTCACAGTTTTAAAATGTCTTTCTAAAAATGTTTTATGATCTACAGACATCAGTGAGATGCTGTGTGAAACACCCACATCAGCATTTTCACTTGGTTTTCTCAGCTTGTCTCTCCATGATATATGAATAAGGTTATGATACTTTACATGCAACATGCTCAGTGTATTCACCAGACCAACTGGGAACGTGTGGCATGTGAACTGAAGGCAAGAGGACTGAACCTGTGTCTCTTCCCTATTGCAAGTTTTTAATGCACAGCTTCACAGAGATCAAAAGCATCTGGCCATCATGTGTTTATTACTATGAAGCTGCCCTGAAAAGCTGAGAATTTTGTTGTGATGGTTCCTGTCAATACAAGGACAAGTTTACAAAGTTAATCATAAATATAATAACTCAAATGTCTGTCTTGTAATTTGTTTAAATGGTTATGACAGACCGTGTGGGACTAACAACAGATCCAGGCTGCTAACAAGAACAAACAAGCAGTTTATGGATAACCACTCTTAAATCTTACAACAGCCTTGCATAGGTCCACTTCGTGAGATGTATTTACCGAGTTACCATTGACCACCTAAAAGCACAAACCTAGTAAAATCGACTTGGTATATGTGATAATTTTTCTAAATGCATGAGGTATGGAGGACAGATTGAATGTAGATCTAGATCAAATGGCCAACTGGCACACAAAGGATTTTGGGATAATATAGATAAACCTTTTTGCTTCCTACTGAAATACGACATATCTTGTGACTGAAATTTTGCTCAGTGCAGGTTTCACCACCTGCCAACAATAGTGATCTTAATCAGACAGTTATATACTTTTGGTTGTATAATGCCTCCACAATAACAACTTTAACACACTTATGGATTTTCCTTAGCTAGGGAACTTTTTCAAAGTACTGTATTGCAGATATCAGTCTGTACTTGTTTGTTGAGCAGTTTCATGTCGTTAAAAAAAAAAAAATTCCAAGACATTGCAAGTATTGAGTGTTGTGCTGTTTGTGTTTGTGAGCATCTGTGTGTGTATTTGTATGTATGTGTATGCGTGTACTCTACTGCTGGATAACAGGATAATCAGCACAGGGCGTATTGCTGCATTAGCAGAAAGTGGTGGACGAAGCTTATCTGCAAACATCAGTGTTTTTAAGTTCTGCAGAGTAACAAGCCAATACTGTACATTAGAGCAGATTGGGGGCAGGACAGCTCCGAGGTATAAACCTGCAGAATATTTAATAATCTCCATAAATGATGAAAACGATTTTAGAATTTTTAGTGTCTCAAGCCTGAGGGGCTGAATATGAAAATAAAGCCATTTGCTGAGTCGATTCAAAAAGGACAACATGAAGAAGATGCAGGCACTAAACCACTGCTCTTTCTATCAAATGGTTCCTAAAAGTCCTTTAAGTAGGTGGTAAATTGTCTCCCACATCAGTCACCACTCATCACCTCATTTAGCTGCCTGCTTCCTCGAGAGCCTCCTCTCTGTTTTTGAGACTTTCTAAATCCCTAACACTGAGCCAGAGATTTAATGAGATTTGAAAGAAAATGAATCTGTCTGCAGCACTGAATTGGGCTCACGTGTGACCCTTTCACTTTCTTATGCTGCATCACTGACAGCTAGCGAATTTCATAAAGTGCAAAGACCAACAGCAGCTCATGGACATCTAACAAGGAAGGAAATAAAGTTTAACGTCGTGGTTCTTCACTTCTGCGTAACTACGTAGGCAGCTGACTGACCTGTAAGACTGTGTGTATAGTGTAACGGTAGCTGCTCTTCAGCTGGTGTGTCGGCTGGACATGCAGGCTTTGTCTTTCCCAGAGGTTTTCACACACTCACACACACACACACACACACACACACACACACACACACACACACACACACACACACACACACACACACACACACACATACGTTCATTCATACAGCAGCTGCTGCCGCCAGCCTCTAGGGATAAAAACCACCCTGAGCACAGTAGCAGTTGCATTGCGAAACACACACTCTCTCTCACACTCACATACACATACTGTATCTGATTGTAGAGTAGCAAACATACAAAGGTGTGTATCTGCACATATACATAGGCAGGCCTACACAGACCCTGAGTAAAAATATTCTCCCCGCCCGTACACTCTCAATAATACGCTCCACTGATTGCTGATGGCAGCACATAATGAATAAAGACCTTACCAGGCGTAGAAATTAGGCAGCTTTATTACCAGAGTGCAGACATTTCTTTCCTCCCGCCCCTCATCTACTGTTCGTCTCTCAAACTGTTTTAGTTTTAGGTCTTGCCCACGTATCAGGCTGACATGCATGACCGCCTGAGGAGCCACTAAGAGTCGGTGTGACAAATACATTAATATAAGCCAAACTTGTGTGTCTGCAGCTGCGGTGGTTCACTTATTGAAGGCTTCCTCTTCAAATGCTTATCAGCAAAATTATAAAACGAGTATAAAACATAAATGGTTTAAGAAAAGAATTCTTGATATTTGTGATTTTAGACAAAAAAACATGATGGTCTTTTCATTCTGTAAATTTCCTTTGTGCCAGGACACAGAGTCAACATGTGCAGAAATGTAATTATCTCGCTTGTTCCCACAACAACTCTGAAGGAAATTTCCAGCTGTTTCAGGAATAAAAAAGGAAATAGCGAAAGTTAATTAGGGGAGGCTCTATGGGTATTATAATTATAATTATACCTAATATCAGACAGATATGAGCAAGACTTGAGTTATGATAATATATTAAAACTAAAATGCATAAATCTTCAGATGCAAAATTTTCTTAACTGTAACTATGTTCTTGAGCAAAACTCCTGCATTGAAACAAATTGATAACTGTCCAAAGCTGCAGGATATTGCGTTTGAAGAAATTCTACACACAACTTTTGCATTAAGTCACTGCACGGCCCAACCATGCGCGATGATAATGATGCAGTGTATACCAGATGCAGCCTTCCGCCATCCCATTTGTCTTTATGCCATCTAAAATTAGCCTTTCATCTAAAATTGCGCTTTCATCTCAATTCCAGCTAAGGGAGGCAAACATTATGCACAAGTGTTTCCATCTAAAATAACTTGAGCGTTAAAAACCTTCAAATGAATGGTATCAGCATTTCCCTTCGGTTCCTAACTAGCATAATTTGCTGATTGCATCAGTATGCTATTTCAGAATATTCAATAGTAAATGTATTTAGAGCGATGACTGCTTCTCCACAATCAACATCCTTTTTTCTGCGAAATATAAAAATAATAACAGGATATTGGTTCTAGTTCAGTGTGAAACACAAACTATTAGACAAAAATTGTCTGCAGAAAGGCTCCGCAAAGACTCATAAATTGTGATAATTCCATGTAATTATCCAGGGATGTTAAATCTAAAGTTATAACTAACACAGGCTTTTGATGGAAGACTCATCTGTTGTCTACTGTTGCAGTGAGACAGAGTAGATTCTCTCTCACTGACCCCCATCAGCCCACTCATTTAATGTCAGTATGTTTTATCTCACTATGTATAACTTTTTGGTGAAAATAAACACATGTAGACCCTCACTTGCACATAATGAGTTTGTTGCAGACCCTTTTGTTTGCTACTGAACTTGTGGAAAATTATATTTGTTCCTCAGCTCCTTGGCAGATGTGCTGCAAATCCTATGAGAAGAATACACATCAGAATAAAACAGGAGATGATGTAAATGACCAAAGTAAATGACAAATTCTTTGAACTTTTGAGTTTAATATATTATGGCATTATATCATGTATTTTCCCACTTAAAGTTGTGGTTAACTGGAGTTATGTGGTTGACCTGATAGTCAATTCATTATGTCTGCTGCAGCTGTCATCATGATTTATGTCGAGTGACCTAGGCGTTTAAGAGTTGTGTTTATCATTATGTGAAGTCAGTGTGGTGCAAATCTGCTCTCATAAATATAATCTGATTATAAAAAAGACAAGCATCTCAGCCCTCTTACACAGTTTTTAACGTTAGTCAAACTGGCAACAATTAACCAGAAGCACACAGGACTGACACGACTTCTCCTCCTCAGTCAGAATGGTCAATGACTCAGCTCACTAGGCATTGCCCCACTTGGCCGGCTTGTCTAGAACAGAGTCAAAGATAGAAGATTCAAGGATGTAGAAATAAATCTGACCTGACATGAACAATGAAATGTTCATAACTGTTTTTGTTCTGAATGAAGCTTTTCACAAAATACATTTCCATTACTGTATATGTGTCAGTTTCAATGTTTGACTAAGCACACTGACAAGCTGGTTGTGTAATGATATTTGCACAAAAATCCAAAAGTGCAGCTGATTTCACTCGATGTTTTTTCATTAAGAGATAACCAGTTCTACTGAGAATAAAAAATAATGAAAAATGAATTGTGACGTATGCCTTTGCTACATAATTAACCATGGCGACCACAATGTCACATTTCAATGTTTTCATTTCACTGCTGAAAAGTACCAGTTATTAGCGGGCCAGTCATTTTTCAGACAATGCTAATGTGCTGTGCAAAACAGCATGTTTAACCTTCACTTTTGCATAAGGGCATTTTAAGTGATGTATAATTGTGGAATATGAAATTACTTTTAATAAGTGTCCGAAAAGGTTTCTACAAAATTCTGTGCTGTTAATGCGTAACCTGAGTAAACAGAACCTTTTTTTACTTAGTGATGGTATTCAGTACAACATCACTCCCTCTCATGTGATATTGCTTAATTAGCACTGATTTGGAGTCATGTTTCTGGACACCCAAAAATGTAAAGACCACACTCACTCTCCTTATAGCTCTGATTTTGGTCTCCACCAGCTCTTTAGGGACTAAATGCTAAACTATGTTCACTGCTATAAGGTACTGGGAGAGGAGTGCGCAGTACAGCCACCTGCAATTGAAAACAATGTTGATGAGAGTAGTTAAGAGTAAATCAAAACAATTAGCTAAAAGACGCTAAAAAGCTCCATAGAGCTAAGGGAACTGCAGAGTCCGGTATTTGTTTTCAGTGATTTTGTCACTGAGTTATGCCTTAAGCATTGTACATAGTTTTAGCTTTAAAAATTATTATTACTACTACACAGTTTATACAGTAACTATCATTAGATGTAAAGTATGCTGTGTATTTGCTGCTGTAATGAAAAACATCCAATTCTGACTGACGTTTTTCAAAAGTGAAAAAGTCTTAAGGCCACCAGCTCTGTAACAGCACTTCCTTCACTTATGGCTTTTGCGAACTTTCTGGCAGATTATTCATGTTTCTGCTAATTTGATAAAAACCTGGCTGTCGCTGATAACTGATGCTGTAAGAGCTTTCTTCCTGTCTGCTTATTTCTGTGCTGCACCATGAATTTAATTTGACACTTTTAATTCCATCATACCTTTAAGTCTATTTCTCACCCATCCTGCTTTTTTCTATTCATTTCAAGTAACTTATTGAGTGTAGTATTGAGTATAAATTTTAATCAGCGACCTACTATGAAAATTAAAAGCACTCTAATGACACTATAAAGAAAACATAGCATTTCCCACATGTAATACCTTACTGTAGTCATTATAAAGATAACTCACTGTAATTAGTGCACTCCTTACATTAATGAACTCCCATGGCAATTTAATACAAATGTTTGCCTTTGGAATACAACATTAAGGAAAACATAATGTACAGAAAATGCCATAGATATGTTGCTTTACATTCTCTTGACCTTTCAAATCAACCCGTGTTTTCTCTTCGTGAAATGTCTATATTAGTCAGTACATTTGACTCCCTAATACATGATGTGGTGTTCATTGGACTACATTCATGATGTAAAAAACTGACTAAATAACCATTGAATGACTCAACATGCAAACAACAATATAGGATATATCTAGAACTAATATGTCCTTAGTTATTGGATATGTCTTTACTGAAAAATACACGGTTTTAAAATGTATAATATCTCTATACACTCTACTTGTATCTCCATTTTTGAGCTTCGAAATACAGCCTAAATCATGCCCTCAAACATTCATAGGTCTACATGTGGATTTAATAAAACCTGTCCTAACCTAACAAAAGATTTTCACGACATGTGGGAAAATCATTGGAATAAAAAACATTTAAGCTATGTATATGGAAACATTACACGCCTGGTAGAGCTCATACACACACCGTTGATGTGTTGCTGGGATGAATAATAGCCTGTGGTGAATGAAAGCTGAGGTCAGCTTTACTGGCAAACCCCCCCCCCCCCCCCCCCCATCAAACAGTATAATCAATAACATTCAACATCAGGGATTGCTGTACAAATAAACTAATGACAACTCTGGATCCTAGGAAAAATGGCTTAATTTGAAAGACAGACCCGCTCCACGCCACACGATGATGGATTACTAATCTTTTCAGATGCTGAGATATAGTCGCCTTTGTTTATCTTTCTATCTAAAGAAAGTATAGATTTTACTCAGGGAGATGACTTTCGATGATATGTGAAATATATTCCAGTTTACTATTAGACAGAGTGATGCCCTCAATTGAAGTAGAGTATTTCTACTCTCAAATTATTTTGGAAGAAGTAGGGTGCCCTTCTCAAAGTAGGGTACCTCCTTCTTGTGGAAATCCTGACCCATTTAGGAAAAGTGGAGAGAGAGCACAATCATGTGCATGAAAACTACAGGAGTGAACAACTTCAGGCCAAAGGAACAGATCGTCATTTTGCTTTTACAGCTAATGAATAAGAGTGTAGATATATTTGGTTTGATCAAACCTTTCAAGCCTGTCTATTTATGTACTGTCTTTATTTATTTATCTGTCTATTTTTATTTCTGTACCATATAAACAGAATTAAAGACCAACAAGCTGTTATATATATATATATATCACATCTCACATCCTGTCCTCTTTGTCCATTATATTAAAAGGGTGGTCAAAACTGCATAAATTTTTGATGAGTGGCTTGACATGAAGAACAACTTGCAACAAGGGCCACATAACACTTTACACTTTACATTTTATGAAGTATTTATAATGCTCAAGTGGGGAGTTATAGGTGTTGAATAAAAATAATTTAACTCTGTTTTGCATAGGTAAATGTATAAAGAGATTTAATACAGAGTACACAGATTAAATTACAATAATCCATTTTCTAAAATAACTATTATTCACTATTATTATTATTATTATTATTATTATTATTATTATTATTATTATTATTATTATTATTATTATTATTATTATTATTATTATTATTATTATTATTATTATTATTATTATTATTATTATTATTATTATTATTATTATTATTATTATTATTATTATTATTATTATTATTATTATTATTATTATTATTATTATTATTATTATTATTATTATTATTATTATTATTATTATTATTATTATTATTAATTGAAAATCATTGAAATACAATATATGAAATGTAGTGCAAAACACATGATGGGTTAATTTGCTTCACCCAAACAGAACTTCTGCCTCTTATTAAATGTACTGTTATATTCAGCCAAACCTGCACTGCTGTGTTTGCATAGACTGTGAAAATTACATGTAATTTCTCTCAGAATAGCATTGTCCTCACCTTTTACAAGAGCCACAGTAAGAGCGTTACATTCAGATGAACGTGAAATTAAAGAACACGAAAGGTCTTGTGTAGAAAACCTTAACAATGCAACACAAACATTGAGTTTGTGTGTGTGTTTAGTGTGTGCAGTTTCCTCAGCAGCAGGGTCAGTCAGCAGCTCCATAGGAAGGAGCTCTGACACAGATTCTCCACTGAACCTCTGCAGAGGGAAAACTTCTCCCTTCCTTCCTCTGTCTCCTACTTCTACCCTCTACACCTTTTGGATCTTCCTCTACAGCTCACATCCTCTCCTCTCTATCCTTCCATCCAGCAACCTTTATTTTTTTTTATCTTCCGTAGATCACTCTGGTCCTCCATTATCTCTGCCTCTTTTTTCGCTCTACTTGTCTTTGGCACTGACCTCACTACGGCATTGCAGTGTAGGAGAAGATGCATCAACACACTTCCTTACTCTCCTCCTTCCTACCTGCAAGGTGAATAACTCAAACCCAAAGGCTTCATCCTGTCATGGTAGAACACGTCTTTTATAAGACACACAATGAGACGCGTCTGTGGTCTGCAAAACCTCTGAGCACCATATGTGAACAAGAAGATATGAAGTATGTCATGCTTTAACGTATGCCGTTTGTGTATATGATTTACTGCAGTATGCTGCAAGAATGAATCACAGAATTATGTTTAAATGCCATATAAAGTAGGTAGCAGAAAACGTGGATATTTATATACAGTATTCAGGGCAATCTGAGAAGTTAAATCAAAATATATATGTCTTTATCAAAAGAAAATAAAAGTGACATTTCACATGGAGAAACCGATGGGGCACAAAGACAGATGGCCCGAGATGCTAGAGAAATGCTACATTCATTTTTTTGCAGTGTTATGTGGAGAAATCTGTTTTTGGCAGATGAGTAAGTCAGATGTTTGTCCAACTGAAACAAACACGTCTTATTTGCACAAAAAGTATATTGTGGAGGTGTTCAAATGCCAGTCTGATATGGAAAAATAATGAAGAGGATGGAAGGAAAAGGAAATGAATAACTTTAATTGTAGAAACGATTTTTACATGATTATATTGTATAGTGCTACACCAGACCTACCAGAAAATACCTGTCTGACAGTTTAATACTAGCTGCAAACCTACCAACATTTTTATGAATTACAATAATATGTTTACTATAGTAGTATAGTGTAGTATAAATTAATCATTATGTGTACAAAACTTTGAGACACATAACAAAACTGCAAACATTATCAAGGCTGCTGGCGTCATATTTTACACAAATACAGCTGTATATCATCAGCATATCAACACGAAAACATTTTATGTGTTGGTGACAAAAATCATGTATAGACGTTTATAGAAAGTGTGGAAGTCTGAGGCTGCTCTGTAGCATGTGTTGCTTTTTAAAGTTAAAAGTCAACCCACCGTTTCTGCAGGGAAATATTGGTAGCAATATTTACACAAGTACAAATAGAAATTTTGATCAAAAAATCTGAGGCCATATGTTTATTACATGCACCAAGTATAAAATTATACCCCTGGTTGTGTCATCACTACTTTTGCCCATCAAGAGCAGAAACTTAAATAATTTACCTAATTAACACACAGAGTGGGAAAGGTTGAAATACTACTGTGATACAGGCCATACTGAACTGCCGGGTATCCACTGCTGGAAACCATAATGTCATTATAACTGTGAATACAGTAAAATACAGTAAATTGTGTCTGGGCTGGTGAATGAGGTTATTGCAGCCTTGACAATGATTTCTGTCACTGTATAATCATGATTACAGTTATTGGTTATCCATGCACACACTTCACATCACCCAGTTAGAAGTCAGGCTTATGGAAATCACAATACACAACATTAATCTTTGAATGAGTCGTATTATGCAAGCCACCTGTGGTTAGTCAGAGGCACAGAAGCAACTCTCAATTTGTCTGTCTCTTACAAAGACCATAATTAAGCTAACCTATGCCACTGCGTAGTGTCGGTCCATTTCTATTTTTATCACTTTTCTGTATTCCTAGGCTAATTATCTGTCCTATGCCACGGCATAGGTTAGCTTAAAACCTACAATTAAGAAGAAGCTTAATTGTAGCTGGATTAGACAGTCTAGACATCCAACAATTCTATCTGACAGTGTCTCATGGTGGAAGTACATCCTCACGTTGCAAGAGCGAGGGTTGGCACTCAAACAGATGACTGACATGCAACTTTGTTCCAAAGTTTTGATGCAGGGGAGACTTTTCAGCCATGGGGAGATATCACTGTTCTGTTCTTTGGAACCGCATCCTTGGAACTGCAAGCGGACACATGCAAACTCCTTTAAAAGACACTACACAAAGGCTGAACATCCTATTTGTGATGCCATCTAGCAGTTGCTGCATGCTCCAGCCACACCCTGTGAAGTGCAGGACTTCACAATGCACAACAGTGCAACAGTACATCAAAGTTGGTTGTGTTCACAAGTGCAACAGACCACACCTGACCACACCCAACAACACAGTTGGGTGTGGTCAGTGGTGCAACAGACTTGAACCTTTCAACCCATAGAGGTCAGTGCAACAATTTTGACTCCATACATGATTTAGTGTGGAGTTGCTCATAAACAATCTAGGAGGCACCTTTACAGCACAAAACTGTGCCAGTGGTGAACAATTCTCCAACTTGCTGGTACATCCAAAAACATCATTCTGATCATAAATGTTAAGTGTCACTGATTTCCTGACCATGCAGACACATGCTTAGGATTAGGAGTCAAGTCTTTATCTTCAGTACTTTTTTGTTATTGCTAAAATTGTCTAAGAATGTCTAACATCTGATATCTAAGAATTCCTGTCTAAACTCAAGATCCAGACCACCACTTAAATCTATACAACCTAATCCAAGGTGTCTCTCTGTCCACCAAACTGCATAAGAATTCTCCAGTACGTTGTACGTTTTAGATATCCTGCAAACAGGATAGCTAAAAGGGACAAAATCAAAATCAGCTTGGCAATGGTAAAAAGAAAAAATTCAGGGACCTATGGCCTAAAATAGCTACTCAAAAAATACTGTACAAACTGACTCCAAAGACAATGTATCTTGGCTCACATGGCATAGACAAGCAGAGTAGAAGGAGGGAACCTCATTGGGAAGCAGCTAATGTTACAGCTAATGCCCTAGGGTCAGCTAATGAGCCTTGGAGGACAAACACAGTCTAAGGAAAACCAAAACACACAGGGATAATTTACAGAGCATTTCACTGTATTCAACACAGTAGCACATAGCTGTGGGCATCACAGAAACTACTTCCTGTATGATCAAATGTTTTTACTAGTTCAAATGATAATTTAACTATCTAATTTTATTTACATTTTGGAAGGTGGGTAATTCATCTAGTATACTCTATCATATGAAGAACAAAAACTGGTGCATAAAGGACTGTTCTAAAATGACCCAAAAAAGCATTGTTCATTTTACTAAATGTACTTTAGGTATTCAGAGCACCCTTTATAATGTTCAGCCAGCCAGCATGATCAACAAATAGCTCAAATTAAGCATATAAGAGGAAGCCATTACCTCATCAAAGTATTCACTATGACTTTTGAAAGAGGTAGCAGACAAATTGAGAGTTGCCTCTGTGCCTCTGAAAAACTGTGGGTGGCTTACACTCAGTGAATCCTCCAAAGATTAATTTTCACCATTTTTGTACCCTGTGCTTCCAGGGTATTACGGATTCAGGGTATTACTGGATTTTAAAGCTGCATTAAGTAATTTTTGACCACTAGGGGGCGGAAAGACTCCAGAACAAGTTCACAACAGTTAGCAATTAGCTTATGAAGTTGTTATGGCTAACATGTTAGCAAACAGTTGCCTACTTACATATCCAGCAGAAACAGAGCAACACGGACATCCCTTTGGTCTCCTTTTTCTGGCCACCTGTTGAATGTAATCCCAATATTCACTGGCATTTAGCCCCTGCTTGGTCTCCCAGCTCATGAGAAAAATATGTATGTATCTTTTTGTCTTGCTAAATGTTCGACTTTCTTCATGACTTACTTCGGCTCTTTGCCATTTCATGCTGAGTAGTTCGTTTTTTTTTTGTTTGTTTTTTTTTAGCTTCTCCACTGGGAGCAGCTACCAACGGTCATATGCAAGCCAACATTGTTTTGGTTTTGTCACTCTATAGAGAACCAAAACAATGAGCTGAAAATGGCTGAACGCTACGTACGGCTTCAAAGTGGGATGTTGATTCTCAGTGGTAGCAGCATTTCTACCTATTCCATAGGTAGAAGGGGGTCGTATATTAAATGGTACAAAATATCTATATTGCTTAATGCATCTTTAAATCAAGTCAACATGCTCCACTATATGCAGGTTTTCATTCCACTAGACTAGACCAGGTGATTTCATTGGTTAACACACTTTCAACCACCGAGGAAGAGCTCACTGAAATGACTTGGTGTAGTGTTTGGTTAAAAGGAAAATCTCCATCTTGCACCGTTTCAGATTCCTGGTCAACAAAAGTTTTTGAATTAAGTGGCTCACATCATCTCTGTTGCTCTGATGCTGTTACAATGTTGCTGATTTTGATGGATATAGCCTAATCCCTCTGTGTAGTCAATGTAAGCATGAGACAATTTTCACTCCTTTTTTTAGAGCCAGATACACACTCTCTCTCACATACACACACACACACACACACACACACACACACACACACACACACACATACTCAAAGCTACCGGAACAGAGAGGTTAGGCCATGCCCTCATTGCAGACTACCTGTGGTCTGGGGTAACGAGCACAGCAGTGCAGTCAAATTCATTGTCTTTGCGGCTTTGTTTTTTTTTCTCTCTCTCTCTGAAAAGTAATTTTCAAATCACAAATCTATACATCCAGGTTTCACAGGCTAAACCATATTGACTCCTCACTTTTCCAAATGAGCATCCCAGCGTGACATTTAGATTGTGTTTAATGGGTGGAAAATTCCACTTTTGCTTTTAATTAATCACACAGAGATGATGTGCAGCACATTTTTCACACAGATTTTACAGCATGTCTCCATGGCATGTCTCCACTGCTGGTCAAACTAAAAGCTCATCTGTTCAACCCTCCACCACGAACCACTGTCACACAAAATATGAGAAATGATTTGATCAGAATGTTACATTGATGCAAATAAGTGTCTGCTGATAAGAACAAATTGAATGAACTTTTTTTTTCATTTTTCTCTCAAGTTCACACAGAGTTCAGAGCCATTTACTCCCCTTTGATTCTACCTTCCACACCTGCTTGTTCACCATCCTTTCATCTTCTGCACCTCTGCTCTCCCCTCACTCCCACTCCCCTCTCCTCCTTCTGTCCTATTGGTCTGTGGCCAACAGCATCAAGCGTAATCTATCAATAGCAAGCCTGTTAGGTAGTATCAACACAGGAACCTCTCTGAATTAACCATAATGCCCAGTAAAGCCTGCTATTGATTATGTGCAATTAGTTTATCCCTTAACTAATGATGGGTGTGGAGGGTGAGGAGAGCAGGATGAGGAAAGGACGAAGGGAGGCAGGAATCACTGTGGGGGACTGTAGAACAGAGGAGAGCACTGGGACAAGTCTGACGAGTGGTTTCTATTGGGTTGCCATCAACTGATACATACAGAATTACATATATATATTTACATATATATGTGTGTGTATACGGTACATAAAAACATGAATCAGCTCATCAGTAGACACAAAATCACAAATAAAAAAACTGGAAAATAACACCTTTACACACAAACTTGATCAGTGTCTTACCTTCCAATCATGGTAGAGTGCTGCTGGACAGCTGCCTCCAGCAGCCTCTCCAAAATGGTCCATTCCCCCATGCTGATGGAAACGTGACAGAGCTGTCAGAAGAAAAAGGACTTGGGGAGCTGACCCCTCTTTCTCTGACCGACTCCTTCTTCTTCTTCTTCCCAGGACCGGCCTGCACTCTTGTGAACCTGCCGGCCAGCGGGGGTACACCCGTCCCCCGCCCCCACATCGCACCCACCGTCCCACACCAGCTCCCTCCTGACCTCTACACGCTGACCTGGATGCTCGTCAGTGTGTCTTTGACTTTGTGTGTGTGAATGAGTGTCTTCTCCTTGGCCTGTCCCGTTGTGCTTCTCTTCCTGGTGGAGGAGAGGTGCTGAGCTGATTGCCTCCCTCTCCTCTTTCCCTCAGTCTCTCCCCCTCCTCTATGCAGTGATGCTTGTCCTCCCCCTGCCGCACCAGTCTGTTCTGCGCTACAGCATATGCTATAGCTCACCATATGACAGCCATGTTCAACCTCTCTTTTCCACTCGCCTCTCTTCGTCCCCTTGCTTTCTCTCCTCTTCCTTATCAGTCCCTTCCTTTGTCCTCCACGCAACCCCAGGGCACTCCTTGTACTTTAGCTGCACTCCCTGCCATCAGTACCGCTCTGCGCTTGTCCTTGCATTGTGCAGGATCTTTGCCTTTGCTGCACCCTTGCTACTTTAACCTAAACACACACATCACATATAGATGATCCTCCTTGGCTCACCTCAGCAAACAACACCATAACCACACACACTTGCACTCGATGACAGCTCTGAATCCCACTCTCCCACTTCCTACTGAGGACTGCAGTTGCACACCAGCACACAAAGCTCCTGCCTGCTGAATGTCATTTTACGACTGGAGGAATGGTCTCTCCCACAGCTCCAAGCGGTACAAGAACCCATAAAAACCTGCACACACACCCACACACACACTCAATCAGAGCCACATACACAAACACACTACCACCCAGCCCCTCAGTAATAAATCAGCTGCCTTGCTGCATCCAGTGAGGCTGAACCAAGGCAGTGCGCTGCAGACCTGCTGTCCTGTGTTTTCCCCCTGGCTAATTTCAGCACAGTCCAATGCCCAGAGTCATGAATGTCGCAGAAAGCAGGGATGAAAAGCTGTCCTGTGAAGACTATTTCTGGGTTCCATCATCTCGCATCCCTCTCTCTTTCTCCTTCTCCTCCTGCTCCCCTTCAACCTCCACTCTATCCTCTCTCCCCTCCTTTGCTCACGTCTGTGTGCAGATCTCAGTCCTGCCAGCTACCTCTGTCTCCGTGTTCGGTCCCCATCTCTGCTTTGTGCTCCCCTTCTCTGTCTGTGTCTCTTTCTCGCTCATGAAATCACTCTATCGCTGTCTGTGTGAGCATGCAACAATCCCCCCTCCTCCTCCTCCTCTTCCTCCTCTCATAGATCTGTTCTCTCTTCTCTCCCTCCCTCCTTCCCTGCCTCCCTCCTCTGGTAAATGTGCTAGGATTGCTACCCTGATCGCTGCTTCACTTATGCTTGCAAGAACGCCTCCCACTGTAATGCTGTGTCTGTTCCTGCCTGCTGTTGCACAGTTAGAAGGGATTTGAGATCTAACCGTGCCTTCTGCCCTGTCTTCACTGTCATCCTTTGTTCCAGTCTGGAGGCTCGGCGGTGTTTCCCATTCTCTTCTCTCTTTTCTCACTCTCTGCCACACATCACCCAGCCCATGCTTCCAGGAGGAGGATTACAGGGGAATTGTGGCTCTGCTCCACCCCATCCCCCATCTATCTCCTCCCTTTCTCCATCTTACTGTATTGGTGATGACAACACACCTATTTTACCCTGACCCAACCCTCATACCTTTTTTGTATTTCCTCTCCCCATCTTCTCTTTCTCTTCCTCATTCGCTCCATTTCCCCCCTCTTCCATTACAACCTCCATGCTCTCTCTTCCTCTCAGGAGAGATCAGTGCTGTATTGTACTTTGCTGTGACATTGAAAGCTGCATTCATTAGATTTATATTAACGTGGTGAAGAAATGGGATGGTTTACCTCCATTACACACAGATACGGGCAGATGTGCGGCATCTAATTAACATCCTCTCAGACCCATACAGTAGAAAAACACAGGATACCCAAAATATGTATGTGCATCTTCATCTACAAGACAAGAAATGAGATAAATAACTAGAGAAATGAAAGACCCACATGTATTTTTTTAAGAGGTGAGTCATAGAAAGGTTTTCCCATCTAGAGGACTGAGTCAACATTTGCAGAAGTAAATGCTGTAGTTGCATGACATGAGACCAGTACACCAGAATGAAATCGTGGCTTGAGGTGACAAGTTCAGTTCATTTGCAATGCTGTTGTTTTTAGTTACACTTCTTTGATTGTAGATGACATGCTTTTCTAGTTCACCGTTTCTTTGTACAAGAATATGGTGCATCCCTTTAGGGTGCTGTGGAAATTTTAATACCGCCTTAAAGACTTCAAATCCTGCGCTACTGTATTCCTTTAAAAAAAAACAGAGCAAATTCACACTCAGCCCTTACACAACAACCTCAATAGTGCATTAGAGATCAATCCATCTTGTTGTACACATGCATGCACAAATGCAAAATCTCTCTATGTGTGTGAGTCTATGTGTGAAAAAAAGAGAAAGACTGTGTGGGGGAGACAGAGTGCAAAAGAAGATTTTGTTAGTTCAGCATCTTTAGTGTGTGTGTGTGTGTGTGGGGGGGGGGGGTTGGGGTCTTTCCCTTACCAAGGACATATGGTGTAGGAGGAGTGCTGTTGAGGAGAGCAGGGAGGGGAGGCAGGCAGTGGGGTGTGATGGCTGTGGTTTGGTGAGGCTTGGGTTGCACAGAGAGCAGCTGAAGCACTGGCATCAGCCGGTTGGCCCTCTGTAAGAGACTTCAGAGCTGGATGGCACATGAGTGAGAGAGTGGCACAGGTGTGTCGTCAGTGACCTAGAACAGCCAGCTGAAGCATGCATAAACACCCATACTGTACATCACAATGCATCATGGTATACATATTACATCAGTGATAACATAAATGTCATTCATACTGGTGTATTGGTGATGACAACACACCTATTTTACCCTGACCCAACCCTCATACCTTTTTTGTATTTCCTCTCCCCATCTTCTCTTTCTCTTCCTCATTCGCTCCATTTCCCCCCTCTTCCATTACAAGGTTTAGGGTAACCCTAACCCTAATCCTAAGGCAGGGAAAAGCCAAATGTGCCTTTCTTTGATAATGCATTATTACTAGTGCAAATATCTGGCATGCTTATATATTGTATATCCTGCAGGGATCCGACATTTAAACATTTAAATACAATACAATGCAATATTTATTTTTTCAGTTTGATTTTAGGTTTGATATCATAAATATGGTTTTGTAAACATTACCCTTATATGTCCTTATGTACTGTACATATCTTACAGCAATAATCAGTATTTAAGGCTGTCATGTTTATAAGTGTTATGTGAGAGTTAAATATTCCCCACTATCCTCAAAACAAGGGCACTCAAAAATATATGGAAATCAGAAGTGATTATTAATAAATGTGAGTATGATTAGGATTGGTCAAGGGTTAAGTATTCAAATGAATGCAAGTAGAAAGAGCATACCTTAGCTTTTTCAGGACTACAGCCAGATCCCTACTACTTCAACTCATACTGGATTATTTCTGTCTTGAGCTGAAGAAACATCCATTATGAAACAAATGTAGGAGACCAATTTAATAAAAATGTATGAACTGTGTCTGTGTGTTTCTCATGCACTGTTTTATATTTTCTACCAGTATTAAGCTTTGTAATGAATATCATACTTAAGTCGAGTTAAAAAGCAATCACAAATCTGTAAAACATGAATCACTGTAATAATGTATTGATCATTAATCAATATAATTATATCATGAAACCCTAATACCTGCATTTTTATTTATTAGTCTGTGTTTGGGTGAATTAAGTAACTCAAATCAACTTGTATCTTGCCACAGGGCTTCAACCTTCTGGACAGCAGCTGTCCGATGAGCTATAGGTCGAGGGTAATGGAATAGGTCCTGTAAATATTACAGCATGATACCATTTTAAAAAGTGTCTGACACAACAGACCTTACAAGTTAGATTTTCACTTTAACACCTACATACTGCTACCCATAACTGTGATTTTTATTTTGTTCACAAAGATAATTAATGTCAGTTGGCATGGTGTTTTAAGGTTTCTGGCAAAGCCTGGCATAAATATAGCAAATATAAGACTATGCATGTGCACATTCCTGTGATGTCTCAAAATAGAAGGCCCTGAACAAAGAGAGGTGCCATTCTTTCAACTTCAATAAAGTGGCCTAATACTGTCAAGGGAGAATGTGGCAAAGCTTAAGCATTCCTGTCTAAGTATTAGCTATATAAAATTTTTATATAGGAATTACACTAACATTATTATATTATATTATACAGGGATTGAAAAATAAAATAGATAGATAGATAGATAGATAGATAGATAGATAGATAGATAGATAGATAGATAGATAGATAGATAGATAGATAGATAGATAGATAGATAGAAAGAACATGTACAGGACACGTTCAGGCTCCCGAGACAACTAATTGAGATTATCATAAAACTTGCTTAGTAGGTGAGATATGGCGGTAGGGTGATTACGCCCTCTTGTGGGTTTATAAAGATACAAGTTTCTGCCAAATATTGGTTCTGTGGTTTAGTCTTTAGCCCGCTGTGTCCGACCGATTAAATAGAGGTGATTTATCATTGAACTAGTGTCCTTTGATTTAAATTCGTCAACGCGTTGCTCCGCCACCGACTGTCTGTGTGTCTGTGTGTCTGTGTGTGTGTGTGTGTGTGTGTGTGTGTGTGTG
>NW_019174704.1:7565890-7867983 GCF_002260705.1 Seriola dumerili
CGCGTGTAGAGGAGTGCTGTTGAGGAGAGCAGGAGGGGGCAGGCCAATGGGTGTTTGATGGCTGTGGTTGGTGAGGCTATTGGGTCTGCCACAAGCAAGCAGCTGAAGAGCACTAGGCCATCAGCCGGTTGGGCCCTCTGTAAGGACTTCAGAGTCTGAGAGTGGCCACATGAGTGAGAGAGTGGCCAAGTGATGTGTCTTGTCAGTGACCTAGAACAGCAAGCGTGAAGCATTGCGATAAACCACCCATACTGTACATCACGAATGCATCATGGTATACATATTACATCAGTGATTAACATTAAAATGTTCATTCATTACTGGGTGTAGTTGGTGATACAACACACCTCATTTTACCCTGACCCAACCCTCAATAACCTTATGTATTTCCTCTCCCATCTTCTCTTTCTCTTCCTCATTCGCTCCATTTCCCCCCTCTTCTCCATTACAAGGTTTAGCGCATACTCACCTACCCTAATCCTAAACGACGGAAAAGCCAATTGCCTTTCTTTGTACACCATTGATATATAATACTAGGTGCAAAATTATCTGGCAATGCATCTTACTATATCTGTCATATATCCTATCGCAGGGATCGACATTTAAACATTTTAATAACAATTAAACAATGCAATAATTTATTTTTCAGTTTGATTTTAAGGTTTGATATCATAAATTATGGTTTTTGTTAAACCATTTACCCTTATTATGTCCTTATGTACTGTACATATCTTACAGCAATAGATTCAGTATTTAAGGCTGTCATGTTTATAAGTGTTATGTGAGAGTTAAAATATTCCCCACTATCCTCAAAAACAAGGGCACTCAAAAATATATTGGAAAATCAAGGAAGTGATTATTAATAAATGTGAGTATGATTAGATTGGTCATAGGGTTAAGTATTCAAATGAATGCAAGTAGAAAGAGCATTACCTTAGCTTTTTCAGGACTACAGCCAGATCCCTACTACTTCAACTCATTACTGGATTATTAATCTCTGTCTTGACCTGAAGAAAACATCCATTATGAAACAAAATGTGGAGACCAATTTAAATAAAAATGTATGAAACTGTGTTGTGTGTTTCTCATGCACTGTTTATATATTTCTCTACCAGTATTAAGCTTTTGTAATGAATATCATACTAAGTCGAGTTTAAAAAGGCAATCACAAATCTGTAAAACATGAATCACGCTAATAATGTATTGATCATTAATCATTATTAAATTATATCATGAAACCCTAATACCTGCATTTTTATTTATTAGTCTGTGTTTGGCGTGAATAAGTAAACTCAAAATCAACTTTGTTTCTTGCCACAGGGCTTCAACCTTCTGGACAGCAGCTGTCCGATGAGCTATTAGTCGAGGTAATGGAATAGGTTCCTGTAAATATTCACGCATGATACCATTTAAAAAGTGTCTGACACAACAGACCTTACAAGTTAGATTTTCACTCTTAAACACCACATACTGCTACCCATAACTGTGATTTTTATTTTTTCACAAAGATAATTAATGTCAGTTGCATGGTGTTTTAAGGTTTCTGGCCAAAGCCTGGCATAAATATAGCAAATATAGACTATGCATGTGCACATTCCTGTGATGTCTCAAATAGAAAGGCCTGAACAAAGAAGAGGTGCCCATTCTTTCAACTTCAATAAAAATGGCCTAATACTGTCAAGGGAGAAGTGGCAAAGCTTAAGCATTTCCTGTCTAAGTATTAGCTATATAAAATTTTTATATCAGGAAATTACACTAAACATATATATTTATTATACAGGGATTGATGTAAAAATAAAATAGAAATAAGATAGATAGTAAGATGAGTATAGATAAGAATAAGATAGAATAAGCATTAGATAGAATAGATAGATAGATAGATAGTATGATAGATAGATAAATAGATAGATAGATAGAACATGTAACAGACACGTTCAGGCTCCCGAGACAACTAATTTGAGATTATCATTAAAACTGCTTAGTAGGTGAGATATGGCGGTTAGGGTGATTACGCCCTCTTGTGGTTTATAAAGATACAAGTTCTTGCCAAATTTGGTTCTGTGGTTTAGTCTTTAGCCCGCTGTGTCCGACCGATTAAATAGAGGTGATTTATCAAAATTGAGTGATTTATCATTGAACTAGTGTCCTTTGATTTAAATTCGTCAACGCGTTGCTCCGCCACCGACTGTCTGTGTGTGTGTGTGTGTGTGTGTGTGTGTGTGTGTGTGTGTGTGTGTGTGTGTGTGTGTGTGTGTGTGTGTGTGTGTGTGTGTGTGTTTTCTCCAGCAGTAGAGGGCAGCATAACAATATGTCAGTGTTAATTTTGTGTATGAAGAAGAGTGGCCCGGGGGAGTCTAGCTGGTAGTGGTCTAGACATGTCAGAGAACTGGCACTAATGCTAACTTGGCCGCTGTAGTTAGTGAGTTATCCAAAAGTGTATCGAAGCTTAAAGGGGTGATTTTAGACAACGAAGCCTCGCCAGCTGGCCTGTGTAGAGGTTTGGAAAACTGTTGAAACGTTGCGGATCCCGGACCTTTCATATCTGACAACAACTGGTTAGCTAGTATTAGCTGGCTAGCAGGGGAGCTCCCGAAAAGTAACGCCAGGGCTTGTTTCATACAGTCATGTCTTCGGCCGGAGACTTCGGAAACCCTTTAAGAAAATTTAAATTGGTCTTTCTCGGGGAACAGAGTGGTAAGTCTGACTTTGACGCAAAAAATTTGTCGAATATGAATTATGCTCTGGAGGAGATGTAGCTAACACTAGAGTTGATGGGTTAGTCGGGTGATTAGCGTTAACCAGTTAGCTAGCCAACATTAGCTGCGTAACGTTAAACTTGGCACAGTGTTAGCATTGCGACACCGTAACTTGTTACCGGCTGCTTGTCCACGCTGGATTCAGACAAATGCAACTTAACTTCTTCTAGATAAGTCATGTCTGTGGAAACTGGCTTCCTCGTCTGTTAGCTAACTTGCATGCCAAGCTGTGATAACAACCTTAACCGCGGCAGCAAAGGCTAGAAGAAAGATACAAGTGCCACTTACATTGACAAACAGTTTGGTTAATATAATAAAAGTACATTCAGTTTAATTATATTACTTGTATTTCCTATATAGAGGCTGCAGTTACAGGCTTAGTTATAATATATGCTGCGGTGCTCATAAGAATGATGTCAATCTCGGTTAAAGTCCATTTCTGCTGAGAGGTTATGCATCTTAATTACCTAACCTGTCCAGTGGCACTCCTACACTCCCTACTCATTTCCCCCCTTCTCAATCCAAACTGAACACAGGGTGTACTTGTAGAGGAAGAAACGGGTGGGGGGCAGGGAAGTTGTCCAGTTTCTGTTTTCAAAGGCAAAGGTGTGGGGTCGTTGATTATATAGTTCAATACGTGCTTCTACGGCCTTCTCACTGTTTCCACAGCTGTGTGTTTGGCATGCCAACTCAAAGCATAGGGAAGTGTAAGCTGATTCTGGGGCTTCATGTAGACTTGGGATGAATCGATTCAACTTTTTCTCTCCAAATACTGATTCTGATTCGTCAACATAGGGTATCTGTTGATAAGAAGTACTAATATGTAGTACTCTTTCCTTACTCTCTCTTTACCCTCAATTAAAATCAGTGTACCTAACTGCTTCATATTCATTGGGATCATTTGTGTGTATGGCTACATGAGGTTAAGTCTTGCTTTAGTGCTAAAAACAGTTGGTGACCTGTTGTGCCATAAATAATAGATTGGATAGTAGAATTAGTAGCCTATGTTGTATTGTATGTAGACTTATGTGACATGCCTAAAGAAACTAAGCTTAATTTGGATCTTCTGGTTTGATAATAACCTATCTGCATAATAACATCGGTATCAGCACTAAAAGCGATCCAGCTGATCTAATTGATGCATCTCAAGAGAAGAAACGGGATAAGGTAGTGTAGAAAAGGTGACTGTTTCTCATTTGCTGTTAACTACGGCCTGTGATCAGCTGTGGCTCCTTGTAGCCTTGTAAACAGCAGTGTTGGCTTTGGCCATGTCATCATCACTTGATGCACAGTGTAACTGGTAATGTAACTTGAGCTCAGAAAAATAGTCTGAGGCTGAGGAGCCCTGTCTGGGTATTCAAAGCAACTGTGTGAGTGTCTCTTTTGGTATTGATGCACTCAAAGTAACATTTTACCAGTAAATATCAGCAAGGTCAAAAGAAATCTTATTAGAATGTGGTAAATGACATGATAGCTACACAGTATAGATATGGAAGATCAAAAATCCTCAAAGCTGGGTTGGACACAGCAAGGCATCTTAGAAGGGAATTAAATGGGGAGCCTGGTTCCCAACCCTTCCTGTCCCTCTACATTCCTCAACTGTCCAACTTCTTCTCAAATACTTAAAATGATTGTGCACCACACCCTTTGATGGTTAAGAACTTTCAGAAGGGAGCAGGAGTTGCATGACCTGCTGCTGTCAGCTGCAGTCCATTAAAAGGGTTCTTCATCAGTGGCTGATGCACTGCACACAATTTTGATGTTGGCACTTAATGTGGGTTCTTAATTATAGCTTTGTGTAATTTGCAGTAGATAATTCCTTTTTTCTGTTATTTGCGAACATTTCATGTCAAAGTTTGACCACACTGAGAATAATGTCTTGCCTATAAATAGTAAGAAACCTTTTCATTTCTAACAATTATTCAGTTATTATTCGTCTGGGGTTTAATTTAGCCCCCATTGTTGTTCAACAGAAAACAAATTTGAAACAATTTTGATAATTGAATATCATTGTTTATCAGCCTGATTGTTTATCAGAACTGAAGTGGAAGTGTGATCGTTGTAGCTGCACCATTGTTTCTGTTTGTTTTTCAGTGGGAAAGACTTCGCTGATCACCAGGTTCATGTATGACAGCTTCGACAACACTTACCAGGTGAGACAAACACCTCCACCTGATTTAATCATCATTCATAAAGTCCACATTATCCTAATATCATCAGTAATGTAGACAGCTATGAATAATGACCTATTTCTAACCTATTTTCAGGCCACAATAGGAATAGATTTCCTGTCGAAAACAATGTACCTTGAAGACAGAACAGTAAGTTTCATTTTCATCACTAATAATGTTAAATCAATCAATTTTGTTGCTGGTTATGCTGGTCTTTGTTCAGATTGGGGAAATTCTTCAAGTGACTGTAAGGCTTTGGTGTTAGGAATGTTAATGGGCACTCATACAAATTTCTAACAAGGATTTTTGTTTGTTTGTTTGTTTGTTTTATTAACAGTTTAGTTATGTTCTTTCTAGCAAACACACACTGTGAGCTGGTTGGCGTACTCCCCGGACCGTCCTCCCTTTCTCTGTTTTTTTTCCTCCCTCAACAAAAGTTTTCTTCCTCTCCTTCCTACCCCTCCATTTCTTCTCTCCATTCCTGTTTTGAAATTAAACACTTTACTTGATCAAGAGAGGAGGGTTGATGACAAGTGAAGGGTGATTATTTCTCCCCGTGGGCCCAGACAGCTTGCTCTTTCTGGTGGTCATTCACTACCTGCATGCACTACTCTCTCTATCTCTGGCCTCTCTCTGTCTTTTCCAATTCATCTGACTTCATTTAGTTTCCTTTGAATTTGCTTTTTGTCACCATAACTTACTTCATTTCTGACCTCAGTTTTTCTTGTTTTGTTTTCATCCCTTTTGTTTTTTTCTTTCTCTTCCCTTTTATTTCTCCTCCCATCCTTTCCCCCCTACTACCCCACAGATCAGGTTGCAGTTGTGGGACACGGCAGGCCAAGAGCGATTTCGCAGCCTCATCCCGAGTTACATCAGAGACTCTGCTGCTGCTGTCGTAGTGTACGATATCACAAGTAGGTGGTGTTATGCATATTGTGTTTTTAATGTTCAGAAAGTAATTTGTTTTTTTTGTAAATCCTCTTAAATACAACAGCAAACAAAAGTTTGTTATATAATGTGACTCAACCACACTTTTCATTTTGATTTTAAAAATCCTGTAATTCCATATTTATTCATCAGACTTGGAGACCATGTGTATAACTTGTAGTTCTACTTCCTGATAATCTTCTTGTCAAAAACTCACCTGTTTTTACAGCTGAGGCTTTTTATCTCCCCAATACTGATGCTCTGCTTCCTATTTCTCCATCATCTCTCTTTCAGATGTCAATTCCTTCCAGCAAACCACAAAATGGATTGATGATGTGAGAACGGAGAGAGGAAGTGATGTCATCATCATGTTGGTGGGAAACAAGACAGACCTTGCAGATAAAAGGTAATCTGTTCCTACCTCCTCCTGCAAACGGGCTCTCTCCATTAATAGCATACTAATGAAGCCATTGATTGTTACTGCTGGCCCGTCAATATTGAGTTCCTCAGCCCTTCCTGAGGCAGCACTCAATCACAGCAAGTTATCTCTGCCCTCAGCTATCTCTGACTGTTTTATTTCAGCCTAGATGTCCTCCCTTAGATACTGATTATTTGCTCTTTAAACGATCAAGCTCATAAGTAAATTCATAGTTGTCAGCTATGATATACAATAATATTACATCTGAAAGTATCTACTATGTGAACCACTTTATCTGCCTGTTTAATGCTGCATTGTATTTGGCTGTACATCTTTTAACCCCCCTATCTACCACAGGCAAGTATCTATTGAAGAGGGTGAGCGGAAAGCCAAAGAACTAAATGTAATGTTTATTGAGACTAGTGCGAAAGCAGGCTACAACGTAAAGCAGGTAAGAGTGTGTGTGAGTCGTGCTCTGTAGTCCTGCTGCAAATTCTGCCGCCTGGGCTTTACCTCCAAAGGTCACCTGTCGAAATCAGAGGTTAGATCTCTAAAATAGGCATTTTGTAAATTTACTAGCTCTTCCAGCAAATGGATCTTAAAGCCATTGTTTATTTTCTGTCCATATTTCTAAAGGAATAGTTTGATATTTTGGAAAAAATGGGTTTTTTTCTGTCTGACAGTCGAACCATTGTACAGTAAATAAGTAGCTAGAACCAGCAGCCTCTTAGCTTAACATGAGAACTGGAAACAGGAGGAAACATCTAGTTTCTGTCCAAACATGGAAAAAAATAAGGCTACCAGCACTAAAGCTAACTTGGGACCAGTAAGTCTCCACTGGTTGCCTGGAAACTGTTTCAGGACCAGAAATAATCTAGTGCATAACCTCCTGTAAAACAGAAAGTTTTTACACTTTGGGTTTATAATTAAACAAAGACATAACATGTCAGTTAGTGAGCATTAGAGGTGGTAGTATGCAGATTTTGTCAACTTTTGGCAGAACAAGGCTAGCTATTTGCTCCTGTTTCCAGTCTCTGTGATAAGGTAAGGTAACCAGCTGGAGCTTACAGCTACTTATTGACCATACACACATTAGAATGGTAGCATTTGTTAGATCTAACTCTCTGCAAAATGCCCAACTATTACATAATGCCTTCTCTTCCTGTTGTGGAACTCAGCTGACACAATGAACAGCCAGAAGCTCTATTAGGAAACTTTTGGTCTTGAGCAAAGGTGACAGTAGCAGCAGGAAGGGGCACGACTTGTTAATCCACTTCAATATAATCACAGTCTGTATTTTTTTTCCCTTTGTCTTCCTGTCAATGTCTGTGACGATATGTGCGTGTCCCTGTGGGTGTTTGTGTGTCATGTACGGGGATTTCGTGGCTCATCACAGACAGATAACCACAGAGGAGGGAGAACAGAGAGCAAAAGAGATGAATGTTCTGTTTATTGAAACAAGTGCAAAGACAGGCTACAATGTCAAACAGGTAGAGCGTGTGCACCTTTTTGTGTGTGTGTTCATAGTGCTCATGCTCTCTTCTGATTGGCCTCTCACACATGCATGTGTGCTTCAAACATCAGCTTCCTCTGGTCATATGTGAGATGTGTGGATTTGTTTTTCAAGCTCTCCCCCACCTGCTACAAGTAATGATTTGCATCGGCCAACCATCAATCATACAGCCCTAGAGGTGGGTCAGGGTTTGCAAACCAATATTCTCCACTCCACTGATTAGCACAGTAACAGCATTTTGTTGCTGGGAAATCTGCATGTAATGAAGTCTAGTTCTACATGATGCCTTTTAGAGGGGGGCGGCTATGTTAAGCATCATCATACATTCAGCACACTTTTCTTAAATTTCATGTGAATCCATCAATCACTTAAAATCCTCCAAGCTCTATCAATGGAAGGTCTCAGTAAGCCACAATTACATCCTCTTTTCAAACTTCTTCTGTAGTGCAGGACTATGGTCTTGCAGTACTTCAAACACATGCTGCTTAATTCAAATCAAATTTTATAAAGCTCTGTGAGGGAGTCTTCCTCTGTATGAGCTTCAAGTGCTAAATCATGTAAAGGGAATATTCAAAGCACGTTATCTTGATTTCACCTTGCTGACAGAATACGTCTGGTTCTCTTTCCCTCCAGCTTTTCCGTCGTGTGGCAGCCGCCCTCCCTGGCATGGACACCACACAGGACAAGAGTAGAGAGGACAGTATCCTTTGTGTACATGTTAGTGTCTGTCATGACAGGAGAGAGTCAGGAGGTCTCCTCGCTCTCTTATGTCATATTATATGGATAGTTCCTGTTTTACTTACTGAAGGGTTTTGGGTTTTTTACTGAAAGGTTTTGTTGGATGCTCCTATAGACGGCAGATGTCAGCCGCTTGGATTCACAGCAGTAAAATATAAAAACTTTGATAGAAAATTATTCCTGCAACAAGTCTTCTCAGCTGTGTCTTCTCGCAGCAAATTCAACCAAGCCCCATGAATTCTGTGCAACCTTGCATTTTTGTCCAATCACCACAACTCTTCTGCAAATGTGATCAAAAATCATCATAGTTTCCCACAAGTAGACACGTTAATTACTAAAGATGAAAAGACAGAAAACATCATTTCATTCATCATTCACTCGTAATGAAACTGTTTCATAGGCAGAAATCGTGGGGTGGGGGCTCTATGTGATAAATTCATAAATTCATGAGGTTACAAAAAAAAAAGACGGACCATTTTTGCAATTTTAATTTTCTCCTGCAGTTTCATTGGGGGAAAAACATCTAAAAACATCACATCTCACCATAATGTATCAGAGTATTGAAAACTAGGCAAAAAGTCTTGTTTACTTATTCATTGATCAGATGGTTCCTGATTAAGATCAATATTTTAGAATATTTAATTTAGATCTTAAGTATTCAAATCTGTTTATTTCACTGACGCTGGAACTGAAAGAAATACCGAGCCCTAATGGTAGTGTTCACAAAGGTTTATAATTTTTGAGTTTTTTCTCAAATAAGAGCTAACCTTTTGTATAATTAATTCATTTAAAACTGTATGGAGGTGTGCTCAGCTGCTCAAGACTCCTAAATAACCATAGTCAGTAAAAAAGCAAAAATACTTGCAAAGAGTCTGGAGCACTCTGATGGTGATGAAGCGCAGACTTTATTCCATAAGGTGATGTTTCAGCACCAGTGTGCCTTCTGCAGATCTGATGTACACAACTTTAAAATGTTATCTCTATTAACTTAGGTCTGGAAAGCACTTGTCTAGTTTTGTTTAGAACTAACAACTCTCATAAACATTTTAAACATTTTTGTATTTTTCCCATTCCGTGATGTTCCTTAACTCTTAAACCCCCTCAGTGATTGACATTAAGCTGGAGAAGCCACCAGAGCAACCTGTCAGTGAAGGAGGCTGTTCCTGCTAATGCTGGCCTAAGCCATGGCTAAATATTACTTTAACTGGCTTTTTCTCAAACCCGGTTGGTTTTTCTGTATCTGTACCCCTCACTACACCCACCTCTGTGCCCAATCCTGAAAGAGAACACTACATCCATTATCCTCGCCATTGTGGAAATCTTGCACTCTCATCGGGATGCTCTGAAAGTCATAAATCACTTAAATTGAATATTTGCGCTGTAATACATATATTGGAACAGTTTACACAGCTGGAGCTCAGGCTTCTTCACTGAGCTCCTGTTGTCTTGTCATTTCAAACGAAGATGGTATCATATTGCTTTAGTTTGTGTCTAAAGATGACTGAACCAAACTGAAAGAATATGTGTGTTAAAGATATTAAATCAAAGTATGTGTTTAAGAGTGAGAATATTCTTTAAAAAGTTAAATATTGCTTTAAGCTTGATAGGCACAATGTGGATGCTGTGTGCATTTGTTAACATAATTTGTTCTGTTGCAATTGATTGGCAAAGTTTTATTCATGAATTGTGTTATCAACAAACTGTTCTTACTTTTACCCATCTTGAATATGTGGAAAAGGTTGTGTTAAAGTAAATCAATAACATATTTGGGGGATCTCAGTGTTGACAAGTGTACTGTACACACACACACACACAAGTTGGAGGTGGCATGTTAAACTGAGTTTGTGCTTTGAGGTGCCTGTATCAGCAGACTCACAGTTCTCCCAACATGTACCAGCACAATATGACAAGTCAACGCATTGAAACCGCACAGTCACAAACCAGCACAAACACAACTCCTAATACAAGATTAACACTACCACTACACCATCCACATTACCGTCCTTTCTCTTTTCCCATACTAGTCCCTTGAGATGGGTTATTTTTACCCTGGCTTCCATTTTCTATTTTCTTTTTATTTGGATAGATCTTTCTTTTTTTCTAAAGACCACAGCTTTCATAGATGAAACTATTTCTTTGATAATAGTGTTTGAGGAGGATTTTCTCATATATTAAGAGTCATAATCATGAAACCCACCATAAACATTAGATATGGAGATATATGCTTTTGGAGTTTAATTGTAGAGGGCTTCCTCGGCTTTGGGTTTATCTAATTAAGTTTGGTATGATGTTTTACGAACAATTTTATTTTTTTGGCATTGATCTTTTGTTAGTTATTATTCTACATATGTATTTAATCCACAATGACTTGTAATATTTATTTCTGTTGGATTCATGTTTCTTTTTTATGGCTGTTAATATCTTCACTTTTGGTATGAGTCCTGAATCACTAATAAAATATGCATCCATCTGGACCATCTTTAACAGAATCAGTAGAGTGTCTGCTGTTCCCTCCACCACTTCTAAATGAAAATTTGATCATACTGATAAAACTGTGCAATTTTTTTGTGAACTTATGGAGGAGAGTCTGACTTGTATAGCAAAGTAGTCCTTAACGTTTCTGTCTGGAATGGTTTTAAATGAAAGAATAAAAATACACTTGTCACCGCTGCTGAAATTCACGTGTTATTGACAGCTGTAAGATGTGGATTATGTGATTTGCATGGCATTTTGTAATGTTTAAATGATAAATCAAAGATAACATACTCTTGAGTACTGCAGAGATTTTGATCTGTTTCTGTTAAGTCTTCAGCCTCAGTGGTTACAACACAGTGTGAACCACAGGAACAGAACAGAACACTAACACTATTATTAAGAGCAAGGCCTAAAAAGTGTTATAGTGGTCATGGAGCAGAACGATCCACGGTCACGCGTACTCATTGACCAACAATAATCAACCTGGTTATCCCCTGCAGGTGTGATATGCTGGAGCTGGACTAATAGGTTTTGTAGCAGACATTTCCACTTGTCATTGCAGAACAAGCACAGGGGAAACTAATGGCAATAATGAAGGCTCTAAAATATGCCAGGCCACTGAACCAGCATTCATAATACCAGAGCCCTTGAAATGGAATCCAACCATTATTCATGCCTGAGTGTCTGTTATGGTCCAATGTGGCACAAGTATTCATATAAAGGGAAATATTAGGGGGATCATAGTGACCTGTGTGAACCTGTAGCAAGCCAATTGCAAAACTGCCCCAGAGACTAAAAACTTCATGTTCACTTCATGTCAATAGTTGCATATAATTAGATTAATTGCTATAGGAACTAGTAACATTAGGGAAAGAATATCAACTATTTGGAGTTCTGCATCATTAGCTAATCTTGTGGTTCTTGCCTTTTGGTGGGGCCCTGTGTCAAAATAATGGCTGTACATTGCAGTGAGTTTATATTCAGCTCACATTGTGCATATTCCTAAATAAAATGGAACTGTGCTTAATCAAATTACCTGCAACTGCAGTGACAGGGTACATAATGTAGATGGCAGGAGACATACACACATACATACACACAAAGGTGGTGCAACTATCAATCCAAGAATCAAACTTTATTTGTATGTAAGATAGTGTAAAAAGTGAAACCGAGTCAATTATTTTGTCAGTCATTTACCATTCCTTATCCGCAGTTGGCTGTAAGTCCCGCGACAATTTCCCAAGCTACTGTTACCCCGGAAACCAAGCTAAACAACGGCTGCTCTGTGTTTTTAGCTAATTTTGTCACTGAACTTTACCTTGAGTTTTTAAGATAGTTATAAGCATTTAATTCCACAATGGTTAAGGATTACTACGAGACGCTGGAAATAAACAGAAATGCAACAGACGCAGAAATAAAAAAGGCGTAGGTCTTGTTAAACTACCAACCGTTAAGTTTCTCGTTAAGTTCCTCTCACAAATGTTCAATAACTGGTTTGTGTTTGTTGTCACAATTTTTCCTCTTATTTCCCCAGATATCGACGTCTTGCGTTGAAGTTTCACCCGAGCAGCAACAGAGAACCTGGATGCACCGACAAGTTCAGTCAGTTGGGTGAAGCATACGATGTATTGAGCGACCGTAAGTATCAGGAATAGGGAAACTGAAATTGGTTTCGCCATGAATATTCTAGATTATTTATTACGTTAGTACAACCCATCACGTAGACTATACTGTATATTTTACTATAATACCAACTCTGTTGTTAAGGGGCGACTGGTGTAGGGTTATTTGCAACATGTGTACCTCCGTGCAACCTGTAGTATTCATGAAGAAAGGATATTATTGCGGCAAAAATTAATTAATTCAATGAGGTTAAAGATAGACACACAACTAAAATAGGATAAAACACAATAAAAATATATGTGAGAATAATAGAGTCCTTATATTTTATTTTCAGCTTGTTTATCTGTAATTAATGTCACCGATTCCCTACCTATCTGTTCTTATGTCTGAAGATTAAAAAAATATTATAATACAAAACATTATACTTAATGTATCATGATTCTACAGCTGAAGATGGGGTGGAAAGTGCTGATAGGAAAGCTTATTCTATTAATATGTGATCGACACAGACCAAAGTCTGTATAATTAAAGCTACTGTAAACTACAATAAAAGTGTTCAGGGCAATTATGTAAATCTATCTTTCTACCTTTTACCACAATATCAGTACCATTTTACTAATACTAGTATTTTAACTGTATTTGTTTAGTAGTTTGGGTTGATAACGATATCTATTTTCTTTGTAACAGCTCAAAAAAAGGCAACCTATGACAAGTTTGGTGAGGAGGGACTAAAAGGTGGTATCCCACCCGAGTTTGGCAGGGATGGGGCTTGGTCATCTAAATATGTCTACCATGGGAATCCAGACAAAACATTCAGACAGTTTTTCGGAGGTGACAACCCATTTGCAGGTGAGAAAGACAGAGGCAAAGATCATTTAGTGAATGTGATTTTTCAAATTTCATAACAACTGCATTAATCATATTTTTTTCTAGACTTCTATACAAATGATGTACCTCTTCAGTTTGGTGGCCTGCAACCAGGAGTGGTGAAGACTCAAGATTCCCCAATAGAGAGAGATCTTCATTTGTCCCTGGATGATCTCTTCCATGGATGCACAAAAAAGATAAAAATATCTCGCAGGGTAAGAACATCTGTACGTGAGATAACTATCTTTTCTCATCCCAGTTTTTCACTGGCCAAATCATTCATACAGTTCATACAACAACAACTCGAGAGGTTTGAAATGACTTTGCATAAAAAAATATTTACATTGAATAAATCACACTGAAAGTGAAATACATGTATTATTTTTGCCTTATTTGTTCAACAGATTATGAATGAGGATGGATACACATCCAGTATCAAAGACAAGATCCTGTCTATAAATGTTAAGCCTGGATGGAAAGAAGGCACAAGGATAATTTTTTCCAAAGAGGGAGATCAGGTAAGAGCTATACATATTTTTTGTTGATATTTAAGACAGCTGTAGTAATTGTCACTAACAATTCAACCAGTCTGATGCCTGTAGCAATGTCTTAGGAGAGTGAACTCATCATTCTGTATGATGTTTTATTTTTATCCTGTTAAACCATTTATCTTATTTGCATGTGGTTATTTCAACAGTCTTATAGTTCATCATCAGTATGACTTTAATCAGATTGAAGAAGACCTATAGGCACTTAATCTGGTGTCAATGAAAAGCGACTTTTGTGCAGGGATTTATACAGTAATACTGTAAAAGGGATTTGACCTGTTGTTACTACTGGTCCTCCTACTCAACACTATCTTCCTCTGTGAGAGCAGTCAGAAAAAGCTGCTAACATGTGACTTGAAATGGTTTGTTGACATATGTTGTCATGGTTGAGGTTAGGATGAGTAATTCTGATTAGAACTAGGTAAAGTTTTGGTGATAGTCCCCACTGTGTCTTTATTTCCTTGCTTTATGCAAAATTTCTCTCAAGAATCTTTGTTAAGATCTGAGTTTTGGTTTGTGGCGCTGTCCCTGGTGCTTATTTACCCAATACTTCATTGTTTCATTATAGATAATCCAAGCTTTTAGTGTGCTATAAGCTTTAGAGGGAAGTCTAGCCAGTGACAAATATACCAATATGTATAATTATGGATGAGAAACACAAAATATATTCCTCAAACTGAAAAGTTTGGGTTCAAAGTACATGAAGAACATTTTTACTGACATTATAATAATGCAACATTGTGGAAATGTATATTAGATTATCATGAGCATAAAGAAAGTCAAAATAATAACACTTGTAGGCTTCTCTGTTGGAGAAGGGTAAATGCTTTGGATAATATTGGATCAATCATAAGAGAATTATTAACTTGCTTAATACTGAATAAATTTTTTATCATACATCTGAATGTATCATTTCATACTAGAATTTTAAATTTCATGCTTTTTTTTCTCTAAACCTATTGTAATTGTAAAAAATGGTGACCACAGAATGCAGTGGACAGTTTTGAAATGCTTATGTCAGAATGAGGTAAATATAGTAGAAAAATAAGGGTTTAATACTAACGGGTAGGTAATTAAGTAATTAAGTATTAAATTGTTCTGTTAATTTAACTGTTATACTTTCCACTGGATCTGCTTCAGTGTTACCAGTAGGTGGCCTCAGCAGATCCCACTCTAATATGAGCTCAAATTAGGGTCAATAAGATTCTGAGCTTGTAAGGTGATTTCACAAATAATTCCAAACTTTGTAGTTGTAAATCAACCTTTGTAAACCTGTGAAATAAATCTGTATGAGAAATTCAAGTTTGTGCATGTTTGAAAAGAGTATGTGTACAGATATATGTCATTTTTTCCTACAATTACAAATCATTTCTACACATCTAGTAATTGAATTTCATTTCATGCAGATTTATTTTATAGGTTTACAAAGGTTGAATTACAACTACAAACTTTGTTTTGACCCTATGTTGAGCTCTTTCTCTGAGTAGATCTTTGTCAAGTAGCTCAGATGTGGTTATATGATTGTCGTCAAATACGCTTTTTGTGTAATGATCTGATTAGTTCTAGTCAAAAGAAAATATGTGCATAGCTATTCTTTATCAAACTATACATAGGAACACGTTATTACTAAGCTGTCTCTTAGCGAAAGGGCCTGACTATAATGTAATCATCTTAATGTATTTTATTTTTAGGGACCAAACAGCATCCCTGCAGATATTGTGTTCATAGTGCGACAGAAGAGTCATCCTATGTTCGTAAGACAACTCAATGACCTGATCTACAAGGCCCAGATCTCTCTGGAGATGGTGAGTCACGTTAAAGAGGATTTCAAACTTAAAGATTTAGATTAAGCAGAATAACCACTGAAGTAAAAAACTTTACCACAGGCCTTGACTGGCTTCTCTGTGGATGTGGAGACACTAGATGGCAGGCTACTCAATATTCCCATCAGTGACCTTGTGCAGTAAGTGATTTCCTATATTGGGGCAAAAGTGGAATAACAAATAACATTCATGTGTAATACTGTATTTTGTTTTAATATTTTGACATTAATCTCAGATACTCTAAAAGATGAATGAATAATTGTAACAGGGAGAGATTATCATAAGAAATTCAGACTCTTTATATCACCTGTACAGTTAAAGAGGGACATTTCTAGAAGGATATGTTTTGTTATGGCTCATGCTTCATCTGCATCAGTTACCATTTTCCTGTCTCTGATTTGTTTGTCATCAGCCCTACGTACAAAAAAGTGGTGACGGGAGAGGGAATGCCGCTGTCCCAGGATGCTTCACAGAGAGGAAATCTCATCATTACTTTTGATATCCAGTTCCCCGACAAGCTCTCGGCTGAGAGAAAGCATCTGATCAAACAAGCTCTAAAATAAATGTCACAGCAGTGAATATTGATCACATTTTAATACATGTGTTGCTAAACTATTAAATGTATGTAATTGTCAGTTTAAACACAATTTGTATAACTTTGATAATTTGAGTTGAAATATATACTAGGAGGCAACAAAAAGTAAAGAAATGTGTAAACAACATCGCTGTGCTATCACATCAGCCCTCTGCCAGCCAATAATGATTACAGTATAGTTGTGCAGTTGTGATTCGCTGCCGTCATGGCCCGTTTCAGCTGCTCATATGTTACAAACATCACCACGTTCCAGGAGCCCAGGCGTAAGAAAGATGGCATGAACCTCAAGACCAGAAAAACAGAAGAATAATGTGATTGATTGCCATCCATGTTCATATTAATAGCTGTCATTTTGTTTACAGTCATTGATCTCCTCACCTTCCTCTATAAATGTTTAATTTACGTCCTCATTAACCATTAAAATTTTATCGATGTAGTGTATGCTTACCCTTTATAAAAGGCAAGCAGTCCTTCTTTGGTCATCATTGCAGAGGCACAGTTGAGGACACTGCTGTACTGGCCAAAAGCAGAGTTCATATATCTTGTCTTGACCACATCAACTGGAGAGGCAATGACTGTTGTGCATAACCCTGCACCAAAGGCTGACACAAAGTGGCAGGGCAGATTGTCTGTACAGTAAAGGCTGAAGGTTATGACTCCAGGAAGGAAAACACTCACGCTTTATTTCATGCCACTGGATCATGTTGGTGCAGCCATTGTTATACCTGTCAGGGGAGTGGACTGAAGAAGCGTGTCCTTGATGAAGTCATATGTCACCAGTTCTGTGCAATTGACAATTGCATTACGTGCAATGTTTGGAGCTGTACCTGTATGACAGAGTAATATAAGTACATTAAAACCTTTATCACAAGAAATTTTAGGATAACCTTCAAAACCTACAGAACCATTTTAAGCTCAAGCTACCTTTCCATAGACCACGAATGCCTTCCTCCTTAGCAATGGTCTTGTAAGCATGAATGGTGCTACAGTAGCGTCTGGCGTGCCCAGAGGACCTGGCCTGTGCCTGGAAGCGGACTTTAACCACATCTGTGGGCTGAGCAAAAGCAACCGCCATGGCACCTGTGGTACATCCCGCAAGCAGCCGACTGCCGATGCCTACATCTGAACCACAGAGGAGGGAGGTGATTAGTGCAGAACGCCCTCAACTAGACTAATAGTTATAATACATGAATGGATACTCACGATCAGAGCCTTTAGCGTAGAACTGTTTTACAGAGTCGTAGAGACCAATGCGGACAGAGGCAAAGCTCATCTGCCTCTGGAGCCCTGCCACCAGTCCACTGTAAAGACTCTTTGGCCCCTCTGTACGCACCATGGTGGTGATGGTGCCAAACACTCCTTGATACTTCACTGCAAACCCTTTCCCTGCAGCTGCTGAGGCTCTGGCCTCCCCTTGGATCTGTGCAGGATAAAAGATAATGGAGGACTTCAATATACGTTAAGCAGCTTTTTCAGTTTTTTAAGCACTAAGAAATGCATTTATCAAATTTATATTTTACCTACACTATATTCAAATATAATATGTGCACATGCAAAATATGAATTAGATGTTTTGATGGGAAGTTAACTTCGCAAAAAGCTTCTTTTTTTTTTTACCTGCAGTCGCACTTTGGCTGTGTCCAGGGGAAAGGTAAGCAGGTCAGCAATACAGGCTGAAGTTCCTGCTCCTACAAATTTAACAGCTTCTGATGGGGGCACATATGCAGGTCCAAATCCAACCATTTTCCAGGATTATTTTGATCAATGTAAGGATTGAAGTATGGCTGATTAATGTGGATTGGAGCTCCTCCTTAATCTGAAAACATAGACCCAGAACACAAGCTGGTACATTAGAATCACAAAATGCCACACTATAGAACATTTTTTATTTAGGAGTTTGTTTGGTTTTTTTTTTTGGTTTTTTCTATGTCTCTGAATCTGTACACTATGATACCTATGGGCGGTTCATGTAACACCCCCATTAAGCAAAAGGAGAGTTTTTACTGATGCTAAACAAAAAACAGCTGTTCAGTACATTCTGTTCAGACAGGAAAGGTTTGCATCAGCGGAAAAACAAAGCCCTTGCAAATTCAACAGCACAAAAAAATGATTTCTCTCATTTAATTCCAAATCGTCACACTGAAGTCTGAACTTTGGCTAGTTCTTACCTTTTTGCATGCGTTTTCAGACAGAAACTAGAGATCAGGATTCTCTAAAGGTGTCCCTCTGGCTGAACTTTGTCCCAGCTATGAATTGGTTTCCTTGTTTTTCCATAGAAGACTTTTCAAAAGTAATGAGCTTTAAAATCATACTCCAAATCCTGGGAAAACAGAAATAAAAAATAACAACATAGTAATGTAACAAAGTAATGGTAAAAATTCCAATTTTCCAGAAAGAAAACAATTTTAAAGATTTTGATTGTACTGTGATTTGATTTGTGGAAGTGAAACTGCCTGGTAAAAAGTGAGAGCACCCAAATGAATTGCTGACTCTGAGCCGATGAATGGACAGGATGCAGTGGTGTGTTGAAGAGAGCTGCCTCTTTAAATATTGCCATGATGCTGTTACATCACGGCATGGCATGTGTTGCTGGTAGGGCCCCACCCCCAGTGTATCTTTATGGGCTGCCTGCTGATCCCATGAGTAGACTGTAAATCTGTCTGTGTGACAAACAGCCTGTGGCTGTATTTGTCTGCTTCCTCTTTGTCTTCCTTCATAATCAAGCTTCCTCTGTATTGTGTCCTCAGACCAACAACACATAACAACAAACATTAAAAACCACCGTTGTGATGTACATGCTGAATATATTGAGAGTTGAGTATTTTGTGAAAATAAAATGTTGCATTACAAAATTGGACTTTCTAGGACTGCACTTATATAGTGTTTTTCTAGTCTTAGAGACCACTCAAAGTCATTTACAATACATGCTACATTCACACACATATTCATGCATCATACCCATACACTGAGGGATAACTTGGGGTTCAGTAGCTTGCCCAAGGACACTTCAACTCACAGACTGGAGGAGCCGGGCATCAAACCACCAACCCCTCAGATTTGGGGATGACCTGCTCGACCTTCTGAGCCACATGCAGAGTTAAGTGCTGAGTCATGGTGAAAATACAAGAACACAAAGTACACTGAACGCCAAATCAGATCTGCATGTTCAGACCCATTAACATCTTGCCACAGCTTTTTGTTAAAATTTGTCCCATGGCCTGTTGTTCCTGCACTCATTCATGAAGTACTACACTGAAAAGTAATTTTGAAAATAAATTTACAAACTGAATTGTATTGTAGATGTGAATAGTTGTGTATGAACGCAACCATGTATCCTTGATAGGGCCCTGTAAAGCAATGTGGTATTATTAGTTTAGAGGTTGGCTACATTGTACAAACATCGTCTTATCATATAAAATACTTGTAAACCGCAATGTCATAAATGAATGCTTGGGAACATGTTGTCCTACATCATGTGCAGCTGTATTAAGGCCATGTAACTCTATACATCTGACTGACCCAAGTATAATACCAAGCATCAGGAGCAGGCAATTCTGGAAATATTCCAGGACCAATGAATATTCAAAGGCCCATTGCTAACAGAAAACCTTGCTTTCTTTCTGTCAGTTAAAGTTAACTCACAGTTCTGCTCTCAGGGCACCAGCTGCTGAGATGTTCAGATGAGTGTATTTATATCAGCCAGTGTTTTCCCTTGTGAACACCTTTTCTCTATTCTTAAAGTAGCCACTGATTTTTCTTTTTCGACTGATATGTCAAAGAAGATGGCGCCATATGTCTGATAGGAGGAAATAAGTCTAACTGTACTGGTTCAATGGGACCAAGTGGGACCCTCATCTTACATTAATCATCAAATTGTAAGTAAGAATTAAATCCAGTTTTAAGTGTCACATTTGCCTTTGAGATGATATATAATACTGATTTCTGATTCACAAAGAAATGTAAATACGGGGCGTCGACTGGCGTAGTGGTCTAAGCAGGCGCCTCATGTGTAGAGGCTACAGTCCTCGCTGCAGTTGGCCCCGGTTCAAGTCCCGCATCGGACGGCCCTTTGCTGCATGTCATTCCCCCTCTCTCTGTCTCCTCATTTCCGGTCTCTCTACTGTGCTATCAAATAAAGGCATAAAACAATTTAAAAAAAAACCCAAAAAATATACTAAAAAAAAAGAAATGTAAATACTGAGCACTGTCCCGCTTAAATCCCAAGATGCTCCACTTTCCGTGAACAACTTTCACCACTTTATCAAGCAGCCTGATATATTTCTATTTCACCCCACTTTTTCCCCTCTATTTAATCCCCCTATTTAAACTGTAAAAGATAGATAAATAAAAGATAGAGTTTAGATTTTAAAAAGTGGCATTTTATTAATTCATTTTAGCATTATTTATCATTGTCTACAACATCTTCCATTCTATTCATATGAATTATTGACCAGCAATAAATCATGCTATTTACAATAAGCAGCACATACTGTAGATAAACCTATAAAAACCCTGACCACATGCACCACAAATAATGGTAAACATTGTAAACGATCTACAATACAGAAGATAAAGTAAAGGACATAAAGTGATCACAGTTTAGGTCTGTGGTGCCAGATTCAGTCTGTCCATTGCTTTCATGGAAAATCTTCCCTAACCTGCCTGTAACATTATTCATACGAGCTTCCAGTTCCTTCTTGTAAACATGAAAATCCACCTTCAAAGTGAACAGCCAGCTGAACAAGGCTTCAGTATCTATGTGAAAACAAGATCAACCATATCCTCATGGAATTAGCCTTTCACATCCATCTTCTACACCTGAATAAATATTTTTTGTAATGGAGGCGCTCACCATTACAATGCACAGTGTCTTTAAACTTGAATCATTAAATCATTCTGGTATTATAACAATGCCCACAGAGTCACCCAATCACATGAAGTCCATCTCTGAGCCACGTCCGTGATCTGACTATGTGACCCCGAAATCATTTGAAGCTCTGTTGCACCTCCACTTGGACCTCTCCTTTTCCAAATACAAGTCACCACTGCATCATGGTGAAGGCAAGTCCATTGCGTCTGGCGAGCGGAGATCAAAATGGAGACTCCCAGTACTGTTGTGCCCTGGTCATACCCCGTTTAATTTGTTCATATGTCACAAACATCACAATGTTCCAGGACCCCAGTCGCAAGAAAGAAGGCATGAACCTAAAGGAGACAAATGAAAGAAAAGTAATCAAGTGTGCCAAACAGGTTTTTTTAATCTTGTGTGGTTCACTGTTGTGTTAGCGTATGTTTACCCTTTATAGAACGCTGAGTGTCCTTCATTTGTCAGCATGGTGAGGGCACAGTTGATCGCACTGCTGTACTGACCAGCACTTGAATTCATGAACCGTGTTTTTACTACATCCACAGGAGAAGCCACAACTGTTGTGCAGAAGCCTGCACCAAAGGCTGCTGTGAAGTGGCACGGCAGGTTGTCTGCACGGGAACAGAAGCAAAGTCACACTCTTCACATTCATTTTGTCATTTGAAATTGTATGTGTGAGAAGTTGTAGTACTGCATTTTCTACAGTAATTTGTTTTGGGGTATTTTTGGCCTCACCTGTCATTAGGTCATACTTCAGGATGAGTTCTTTGATCATGTCATAGGTCACCAGCTCTGCACAGTTTACGATGGCATTACGGGTGATGTTGGGCATGCAGCCTGGAAGAAAGCAGAGGATGGTTTAACAACCAGTGGAAGCAATTTTCATGGTAAGTTAATACGATGCAATTATTTGTATTTGAAGTAAAAATGGCAAGTACCTTTCCAAAGGCCCCTTAATCCCTCATCTCGTGCAATCGTCCTGTAGGCATCCAGAGTGCCGTTGTATCTCCTCCCACCATCAGCGAGTCGTACCTGGGCTTGGAAACGCACCTTCACCACATCTGTTGGTTGTGCAAAAGCTACAGCCATGGCTCCTGTGGTGCAGCCCGCCATGAGCCGAGTAATAATCCCAGCACCTGTGAACAAAGTTTGTGTCAGTCACAATGAAGCAGCAGGAGAGAAACAACCTTGTTCATATAACACAGGGATACTAAGTTATGAAACGCACTCTCGGTGCCTCGTGTGTAGAATTGCTTCATGGAGTCATAAAGACCGATTCGAACAGAGGCGAAGCTCATCTGCCTCTGGAGTCCTGCCACCAGTCCATTGTAAAGACTCCTGGGCCCCTCTGTGCGCACCATGGTGGTGATGGTGCCAAACACTCCACGATACTTCATTGTGCTGGCCCCTTCAGTTTTAACAGCCTCCCCCTGAATCTGGGAAATAGGATGACATCCAAAACTTGTTAGCAACAGGTTAAAAACACAGATATTTGGAACAAAATTTAAAGTCAAAATGTGTAAAGCCTTCATAAACTCTGTGAATCTAACCTGTAGTCTGACTTTGGCAGTATCCAGTGGAAAGGTGACGAGGTCAGCAATGCAGGCCGCAGTGCCTGCTCCAAAGAACTTCACTGCGGCAGAGGGCACCATGTCTTTGGGTTTCGTGCCAACCATTTCTACACCTGCTTTAATGACACAAATGGAAAAATTTGCTCTAAATGGTATTTACCCTGGACCTCTGTGTGCGTCACACGTCATACGCTAAACACACCAATAAAAAATCATTACTCAGCTCAGCAAGACACACAGAATATAACTCTTCATATCTCCTCACATTTAATCACTTTTGTTTGTTCTGATTATAACATCTAACTGTGGAAAAATCTCAGAGTACAAGTAATATTTTGTGCATTGGGTGTATTAGTACTATTTTAAGTGTTCATGCTAAAACATTGTGCATACCTGTAAAAGAAGAGTTTCAAGTTTTCTCGAGAAGAACACTAGTGTTTCGAAATGGTTCTGTTGTGGAAATGCCTTTGGCCATAAACTCTATTTGAAGTGAGCCAGCCAGCATACCACCACTCACTGAAAAAAAACAAAAAAACAAGCATTTAGTTATCACTAACATGTGATCCAAGAAGAATTTCACATGTTGGTTTCAAGTAAAGTATGTCATCAATGTTTTTTATCATTATGTCTGATTAATACATCATACCTCACAGATACAGGTGATACACATGCAAAAATATGGATTTTAAACAAATATTTAATATGACAAATATTTATTGTTAAAAATACAAATGTCTATTTAAATATCACGTAACATAAGTGGAGTCTGAACCCATGAAAAGTTGCATGATTCCTTTTTAAAGATCACTGTTAGTTTACCTGAAATGTTTTAAAGGGATAATCCAGCACAGTGCAAGGAATATAGAATCCTAGTAGTAGTAAGTCCCTTTAGTGTCTTCAAGTCATGCTGTGTGCTCACTGTTTCAGTGACGAAGAAGCTCCTGAATTTATAGGCACCTTTGGCACATGACTACTGGGCAGCCTGACAAGCTGCACACACCTGTTATGTGAATCTCATGTTTACCAGAGTCTGTGAGACGCAGACAGATATTTGAGCACTTGTTGATCTGCTCCTATAACAGTCTCATCATGGGGGTGTGCTCCTGACTCATACTCTATGAGCACATACAGTATTAACATTTAGAACAGGTCAATTGTTTCATTGCTAATTTCACAGTTAATTTTACTGGCTGACAATATGAATATATCATGAATATGTGCAGTTCAAGCTCCAGGGCATAAAATTTCAACTTTGACGTATGCAGATATCAGCTCATATAACAACACTCACATCATAAGCAGACCTCATGTTTCTATTGGTTGATACTGCAGGCCTATATGTGGCCAATCAGAGGCTTGTCAGGATTCTCTAAATCTTTTCATGGGGCATTTGACTGGCTGACAAGAGCTCTGTAGTGGATGACATTTGCTCTACATCCTTGAAGTGTTAGAGCCCCTGCCCCATACCAAATGCAAAACTAGTTTCGGAGCTTTAGGAATTCCCTCATCCCTCCTCCCTGCAAGTAATAAAGTCACAAAATGTTCTAGACTAAGGAACCGCCATGCTTCTCAGCCAATCCACTCAATGAACGAGGGTGGGTGGATACACATAGCATCTGTATGCAATCATTCAGCCATTAGCATCTGTTCAAGCAAACTAGCAACACCCAAAGAAGGGACTGGGATTGGGTGCTGAATAGAAAGTGTTAGAGGAGGGAGACACAAGTGTTGGAGTTCTGGAGTGTGCATGCCTCTGTGCATGTGACTTTCCATTGCAGCTCCAGGTCGTGGCCCCAGCAAGCTTACGTCAATTCACGCGGTTGACCATGCAAAACTGTGTCCACTATGTTTCCCAAAAATGGAATCCTCTTCATGTAGCACCAGTATTTCTCCTATATACTTCTGCGTTTCCTGTTTGTCTTTGTGTGTCTCTGAGTACTTTGCAGACATTACTGTAGAAAGTTATTGATTTCATATTACATGTGTTAAGTTCCCCCCTGAGTTCGTTATTGTAAACAAGGCTGAGGAGTGCCTTGTTTACAAAAGACCTGAAAATGGTCTGCACCTTTGACCTATGACATATTTTCCACAATTTACAGGATTTCACATTTCCAGATACTAAAGTGGCCATAAATCGAAATTGAAATTGACCTTGTGTGTGAAGTTTTAGTGTGTCCATTTCATCTTTTAATATTTGATAATAATTTAATCACATGTAAATATTTTGGTGATATTTGGTGATATATATATCATATCATATATATCAAACTGCTCACAGTGTATATGTGTTACTGGTGTTGAAGAGATTAAAGGCAATAATACATTTAAATTCTGTTTCTGCTGCAATTAAAAGTTTAGATTTGTGCATTTTCTGAAAAAAAAAAAAAAAAGAGAGAGGCTGCTTTCACCAACTGCTTTCTTTGACCAGTGCTAAAAACAGGTTCTTCAGAACACAGCGTGAGTAACCTTTTAGCACGCAGACAGACCAGTAAACAACTCACTGGACCAGCTTCAACCAGTCTGCAGTGACCTCCCCTACAGACCATGAAAATGGAACTGAGCCGGCAGCCCCTTGTCACCACTGTGTTCTCCTGCACTTTCAATACCACGAACCTCGTATCAGCTAATCTCCATTACACTATAAATAAAGACTATTATGTTATAAATAAAGTCAGCCACTGCGTCACCTAAAGGTTAGTAGAGCACAGTACAGCTGTATAGCCCACCATGCCTTTGTGAACCACTGTCTTAACTAATTATTTGGTAAGAGAGGAAGGAAAACAAAGCAACTTTCATACTGAGATTTTATTTTTTTTATTTTGTTGATTGATTTTTTGAAAATGTGTTCTAAATATCAAATCTGAGCCATTTGTACCTGACTCAAGCTTTTATGGCCTTGCTTGTCATAAGTTTTTGGAATTCATTTTTGACATACGTATTTCACAGCGCACATGAAGAGATACTGTATTTCACTGGGACAACACATGAACCCACATACCAGGAATGACTCAGTTGTTTGTAATTTGGCTGGTCATGTTTTACCATACAACAGCAAGTAGCAGAGTCTGACATACATCCAGTATGTCAGAATGGTCAAAACAGGGTGAGCATAAGGATATAGCTGGCTGAGGACATAAATGGGCCTATAAAATAAGGCTACACCAAGAGACAAGCAATATATAAGGACATTAAACTCAGTGAATATATACCCAAACTAAATCATAATAAAATGTTATTATCATATATTATAATATATTGCCATAAAAAGAAATAAAACACAGAAATGGTTTTAAAAAAAAGATTAAATATAAACACTGAAAAATAAATAAAAAAATAAATGTCAACTAAATTTAAAAGACCTAAAAAGAGCACAGGGAGAAAGCATCCTCTCAGCCCCTAATGCATCCCAGCCAATAGCCTCTAACTGCCCTAAAGCACCAGTCCATTAAATGTTTTTCCAACCAACCATCAGGCAAGGCCCGCCTTCTGATGTGGTCCATGTAGTACAGGCCACATGTTCCACAAATGAATATACTGTGTGTATGCTCTGTTGACCATACAGTAACTATAAAGTCATCTGCTCAGGATTTGGATAGAAAGACTGGATTTGAGCTAAAATTCTTTTACTAGAAAATACATATTTTTTACAAGTAGATAATTTTCCTAATGTGTATCTTGATGGCAACATTGGAAATTATCATTCAGTTGGGAGGGGAGGATATCCTGATCTACTGAGACAAAACATGTCCCTTTAAATAGCTTTTGATTGTCTGTATGTACGGAATATTTTTTCTGTTCATAGCATGGTTGGATTACAAAGACACACAAAATGGCTGCAAAGAGACAAAAAGCAACAACAACAAGAGGCAAAAAGTCCACAAAGAGATGCAAAGTTAACTCAAAGACACACAAATATGACAACAGACACTAAACAATCAGAAAAGGTGCAAAATGACATGAGAAAAGAGGTGTGGAATTACTGCACAGGCACAAAATGACCACAGAGATGCAAAACATCAACTGCAAAAAATGTAAAATGATTACAAAAGGACACAATACAACTACAAAGAGTCAGAAAATGTCTCCAAAGAGACACAAGATGGGCAAAGAGACAAAAACACCTACAAACAGAAGCAAAACAACCACAAAGAGACATGAAACAACTAAAGTGAGAGGCAAAATAACCACAAAGAGACAAAAAAACAACTACAAAGAGGGCCTTTTACATGTCTGCACCCAGGAAGACATTGTCTCACAATCCACATATAGTTTGATTATTGTTTTGATTTGATTGATGACATCACTATGACATCATTAGGGTTACTTTCAGTCTTGACCAGGCTCCTTTAGAGCTGAAGAAGACATAATTCTTTTTTTTTTCACAGTTTTCACAGGCTGAGTGGGACTAACCATGATGAATAAACTGGACTTCATGTGGTAAATTGATGGAGCGCCCCTTTAAGTGAATTCAGTCTCAGTTACATGGGTAAAGTGAATAGCGTGCACTGCTGCCACCCTGTGTTCTTGAGTATTATAAGATAGAGGATTTAACTTTGTTGCTGTCCTGTAGTCATTTAATCGATTTATATGAATGTAGAAAATTATAGCATCTATTGAAAAATTAACCAGCTAGGACAGTGTGATGTTGGGAACTTCAACTCCAAAATTTCATGATATAGGCCACATAGAGGTGCAGAGGTGTCAGATTTCAACAACGTTAAAAGCTGGTAAAAACAACACAACATGTTTGGTAAATGTTGCATTTTGCAAGTACTGTCAGTGATGTCAGTGATGACCCCCAAATGGGGGTCAGGAGAACCCAAGATGAATCTGAGGGGGGTGGGTCACATGATTAAAGGAAAAAGAAAGAAAGAAACCTATTTAATTTACACAAAATGATTAAATGAGTGAATGATTACACAAAATCTTTCTTGAAAAACAATGATTACTTTAACGATCCTTCAAATGTACAACAACGAACAAAACTACAATTAAGGATTCACAACATTAAACGCTGTAAACCTTTTATATACAATCTATGGTTTTAAAGTTCAGATATATTGTAGGCGATTTTGTGGTCAGTAGATGGCAGTAATGATTTAAAAGGCCCATTTTAATCTAAAGGGAAAGTAAAGTAAAGAAGAAGAGACGGGCCCAAAATAATAATCACAGCAGCAGCAGCACTAGAAGGAGTGAAGACTAACGCTAGCCGTTAGCTTGTCAGGCAAACGTAGTTAGCGTTAGCTGATATTTGTTCTATGCCTGGCTAGCGTCGGTGCAGGTGTCAAAATCATATGCTGTGAAAGAGAGGGAAGGTCGCATTTAACAGTCCCTGACAGAGACCGACCCCGCTTTCAACAATATGGAGAAACAGTTGCATCTGAACCTGTTAGCTTCCAGACCTCCCATGGCAGGTGGTTTCCAATCCAGCTCCAAGATGAAAATGGGGTGAGTTACCATCTTAATAGCATGCTGTCAATTGTGTCGGCTTCCTAACGCTACATTCAATATAACCCACCATCACATCGGCTACTCTTTATTTATAAAGACAGAGACTGGACTCCTATCCTTACAGTTAGCTTAAGCTGTACTGATGGTGTTAGCTTAGGCTATTAGCTATTGCTGCCAGAGTTTAAATAATCGGTGGTAGATGAAACGCGGTATATATGCTCTATAATATGACTATTCTTGGCATATAAGCATCTTACAAATGTGTCAGGTACGACTTCAATCTGGCGTTATTTATTAGCTGGGATGTGTCAGGGTGGACAGTGTCCATTCATGACAATACACTGTAAGTAGTGTCTGAAGATGGTAATGTCAATACAACTAAACCAGATTTTATCCCTGAGAGATTCTGTTGCAGGGTTTCAGGCACCTTCATTTTCCATGCAGACAGCTTATGTAGTGAAGGTCAGGACTTGTTATTGCTTGTTTACATCACCGTGTTACAGCAGATGTATAAATAAGTTTGTGCTTTTGGTAGCGATGTACCCACATCGTATATTTTGGGGTTTGAAGGAAACAGTATCCAAGCTCTCTTGAGTGTTTGTGAAACTAAACCAACACGCAAACCCTAAAAAAGTACCCTTGAAAAAGTTATCGATCTAGTTTCCGGTCAGTTAAATAGTCAGCAGCCAGGGCATTAAAACAAAACAGCCTGTATAGGGTTGAGTGTTTTTATTTGAGGTAAAGGCATAATGATTTGAGATGGAATGATACTGAATGAAACAGTCAGTGAAGATGTGGCATATGATTTGGTCTTGCTGTATAACATTGTATTGAATTTCACAGTTTGTTGCTTACATTACCTTTGAATATCCCTGTTTTATCATAATCTGTAGTCTGTGTACAGGCGATTTTCAATCTTTAAAGTTGCGAAATTTGACCACCAAAAAGCTATTAGAAATGACCGTGTATTTTATTAATCCTGCTGCAATATGAGATTGGTTTACATTTTGCTTGTTTTGTTTTTAACACAGACCTGGACGGAAGAGAGATTTCTCCCCCCTGCCCTGGAGTCAGTACTTTGAAACCATGGAAGATGTTGAGGTGGAAAATGAGAATGGCAAAGACATATCCTTGATTTGTACTCCTATGTGTTTACAGAAAATTGAGTGTGAATTGTTGAAATTCTGGGTGTGGCACCTGCAGTGTTCATATCATACTAGACCAATTCATTCTTTATTCCAATGAGGTATAAAGCATAAAAGATTTTAAGATTTTTACAGATAATGTTTGTTCTCCATTAAACAGTATCTACTGTAACTCTTTCACAGCCCTGGTATATATTTCCTTGACTACCTTGAACATATTCAGAATTTACTGCAGTGGTTCACATGGTCCTGTGCTGCTCCTGCTCCATGGAGGAGGCCACTCTGCACTTTCCTGGGCAGTGTTCACTGTGAGCATAATAAGAATAACAGAGGCTCTGTAACCTCTTTACTCTGATAAAATAGAGACCAATACAGTGTGGAATATTCATGAAGCTGCATTTTTGCTGCGCAATGTTTGATGTGAATGTTTTTCTTTGTAGGCTGTCATATGCAGCAGGATCGACTGCAGGGTGGTGGCTATGGACCTTCGAGCTCATGGTAAATATAGATAGTCGCAGGACAAACTATTAGTAACTTTTTATTCACAGTTTGGGAAATGGGGATCTTGATATAGTTTTGCCACTTTGGTCCGATAGTATTATCAATCCTCTTTTAATAATGATTTGCAAAAACATAGACATCATGTGATCACTTGCAAATTAATTGCAGTGTTTTCAAAAAGGGAAATCCATGATAGCCATCCTTATACATTTGGCTTATTATTTGCATTATGTCATAATGTGATATCCTCAACACTCACTCTAGTTTTTCTCTAATACTGCAATGATGTAGAGTGATTAAATATAGTGATTAAAGTCACTTTTTTTTTTAACTTTTGAGTTTTTAACAGCTTAGGTGACATTTGCTCCTCTGTCTTCATCTGCAGGTGACACCAAAGTGAAAAATCCTGAGGATCTCTCTGCAGATACAATGGCCAAGTAAGTTGTGTGTGCAGGCACTGTGTGAGACCCATTCACACTCTAAACTTTGCATCACAAAAAAATTTGGGAAACCAGAGAGTGTAATAATCCTGCAAGCTTGGAGAACAAAAAGTAGTTAAAGGAGTATGTAGTCAGGCGTCAGTTTGGTCCACATTTGGTGGGTTCCTGTGGTTTATATTTGGGAGTTTGACTGTCCCTTTTATGCTTTAAAAGAAAAATGATTATATGTCACAAGATTCTCCGTTCACGGTTTAATAATTAGTTTTGTTGTTTCCGATTGTATCTTCAGACACACTGATGCATATGATAGAAATATAGCAACATTAACAGGCTATCCTTGTTTTTTCTTTCAAAAGGGACATTGGCAAAGTGGTGGAGGTGCTCTATGGAGAGAACCCTCCTCCGATCATGATTATTGGACATAGCATGGGTGGGGCCATTGCAGTTCACACAGCCACTGCCAATCATATACCATCCCTGCTCGGCCTCTGTGTTATTGACGTTGTAGAAGGTAAGTGCTTGTACTTTCTCAAATAGGAACATCATAGATAGATATTTATCACTTTATGGTGCTTAGTAGAGCAAATAGCATGTTGATTTTTACTACTACTTTAAATTAGCAGTAAATTTATATGATAAACATTCATAATGAAATAAAATCAAAATAATGAGCTCAGTACAGAATTATTCGTTATATTGACCACAAATGTATTTGTTAATTGCATTCAGGTACAGCAATGGATGCTTTGAACAGTATGCAGAATTTCCTCAGAAGTCGACCAAAGACGTTTAAATCTCTGGAGAATGCCATTGAGTGGAGGTAAACATGAAACCGTTTGATGAGTATGATCAGATCAAATTATACTCTTCTGCTATTTCATGAATGTTAGCAAACTGTCAAACATTATCTACTATAACCAGTAAGAGCCTCATTGAAAGAATTTTTTATTTTGTTTTCACTTGAACAGCTTTTAGGGTTTCTGCCATAAAAGTTGTAGGCCCAATGGGTCGCAGGTCAGGATTACAATACACTGGCAGAAACCCTGGCTTTACTTTGAAGAGCCTCCATTCTTAATTTGGATCAAGCTTAAGCTTGGTCTGCTTCCAGGGGTGGAAGTAACGAGTTACATTTACTCTCATTACTGTAACATAGTTGGGTTTTTTGTGTATACTTCTACCTTTTGGAGTATTTTTAAAAACCTGTAATTTCATTTGTACTTAAGTATTATTATTTTTTAAATCAAGCGTTTTAACTTGCTACATACGGTGTAGTGCTGAAATCATTACAGAGTAAAAACCAGGCACATGATGAAGTTATGTTTAACATGTGAAATGAAAAGGGACTAATCAGCAGCTGCAGCAGAGAAGATGCACTGCCCAGCAACCACAGCAAGTGGTCAATCAAACACACCTACCATGTTGCAACCAACAAGTGCATTCTGGGTCTGGCCAAATGTTAAAATACTGACGGTGGAGCCTTCAGCTGTGACTTATGTTCACTTCTACTGCCAGTGAGGTGTGTACCACCTCTCTGCTGTGCTTGATAATGCTGGTGGTGACTACAGAGCTCGTTCAGCTCAGTGTTTGAAGACTTGGAGGAGCACAGTGAGACAGAGAGGCTGAGTGGACTGGTTATATTTTGTATCGAGAATGAACAAGCTGAGAAATTGGATTTAGAGCAGATTGTGTGTCAAAGTGACGTTCAGGCAGGTGTGTGCAACAAATGATTGATTATTGTAACTCACGGTACAGCATCAGCAACTACTTGGTTGCGAGCACTGTAACATTTTATCTATGTCACCTGCAGCTGCTGTGGAGTTTATATTGTTTATACATCTCTGCATTTTCTGCTGCTTTATTCTGCTGTTAATTCTACAAGACGAGGCACCTTTTGATTGTTGTAGCTTAATATTGCTACCACATTATATAATATATATGCACACATTTTAACTGACTTACTACTTTTATCTGAATACATTAGTAATTTTACTTCTACTTAAGTAAAATTTCTTTATTAAGTATTATCCTTTTTACCAGTGCTGCTTCTTGTGCCTAAAATTGTTCTTTTCCTTTGCTGTCAGTGTGAAGAGTGGCCAGATCCGAAACATAGAGTCAGCACGGGTCTCAATGGGAGGCCAAGTGAAAAAGTATGTCTGCTCTTTCTCATTTCCACATTAGGTGCTGCATGGGTTTGCAAGTTTTATTCACCACTACTCTGACATCCACAGATGTGAGGAATCCACCAGCAGCCCAGGTGTCTCTAATAGCATTGGTGAAGGTATAATAGAAGAGGAAGAGGATGAAGAAGTGGAAGAAGAATCCAACAAGAAAAGAATGAAGGAAGATGATCAAGAGGTTCTGTTCTATCTCTCTGACCCTATATTTGACATGTGTAACATATATGTCTGTGTGGTGGATTGAGGTTGAAAAGTACCTAATAAGGTTGATTTTCCCAATACAGATGACAAAGGAAAGCATCTTTACCTGGCGAGTGCAGCTGTCAAAGACAGAAAAGTACTGGGATGGCTGGTTCAGAGGCCTGTCTGCTCTCTTTCTCACCTGCCCTGTGCCAAAACTGCTTCTGCTTGCAGGTTAGATCTCTCACTTAGATTATTATTTGGTACTTCATACGTAAAACTAATTTTGATTGGATGTCTTGATGGAAGTTCAGGGCAGTCCCACTAGTCTTGATGAATACAATAAAGTTGTTATGTTGCCACTGACTGCACAATTTCACTCCTGACGTGTTCCATTGTACAGGAGTTGACAGGCTGGACAAAGACCTTACTATTGGACAGATGCAAGGTAAAGAGGACCCATGGAGATTTTATCCTGAGGTTCCAGTTTTCATTCATGTCACGTCATACACTGTAGAATACAGCACACAAACTTCAATCATATCCATGATCTTACTGTTTGTCCACAGGGAAATTTCAGATGCAAGTCCTCCCCCAGTGTGGTCATGCTGTCCACGAGGATGCACCTGAAAAAGTAAATAGTATTCACCTGAACATATACTGTGCTTTATGTATTAGCATATGATGGTTTGGTTCAGATTATGTTTTTCTTTTATTGGCTTCAATGGTTCTTTGTCCATTTAATCAAGATCAGTTTGTTGGTATTTTTTTTTAACCTCTGTTGTCTGTTGTTAGGTAGCAGATGCTCTAGCAACATTTATGGTCCGGCACAAATTCACTGAGTTTAAGGAAGGATATCTGTGGTAAGTGAACCTCCTACCAAAGAATGTGCACATCTAACAAGATTTTTTTTTTACATTTTCAAGCAGTTTATTGATTTTAATAAATCTCATTTGAAATATTTTTTTGCGTATTTAATATAAAATACACTGAAATATTGGACAAAATCAAAGTAAAAAGGACAGAACATAGAACTGCAGTTTGCATTCTTTGGTCTTTGGAATTTATAAATTAAATTAAATTGTTTTGTTTAAAGAAATTAGGTCATAGTTGCAATAGTGGAGATGTAGAGTCTAAATTCTCTTCTTTTAATCCATTGTCTTTACTTTGTTTTTCTACAGCTAATCTCCAGTTTTCAGTTTGAATATAGCCAGCAGCCATGGAAGAAATGTTTCAAGAGTCATCAACATCATCGTACAATTAAACAGAAAATTAAAGAAAATATAACAATTATTATTATTATTATTATTATTATTATTGCTTTGGTTATGTAGATACTTTGCCTTTCAGCTTTGCCTTATTTTTATTTTCAAACACTGGGATTTGATTGTATTTTTCCTTTACAATATTATATTTTTTTTATTATTTCTGGAACTGTAATGCTCTCCTTGTTTTAATGTTATAATTTGAGTGAATGCATCATTGTTAATATGTGTTTGTAATGTTTGAATTCAAACAATTAAAGATGGATACAGCATACAAATGTTCCCCATGCTTGTATATTTGCTATGTGTATCAAAAAGACATCATGATCATTTTTCAAACTTGGCTTTCACTTAACAGTGTCGTCTCATCTTGAAATTCAAAGTGCCAGTAATATGAACAAAAAATACATTCATCAAACCAAAGCTCTTTGATCTGGTACTTTACTTAACATGACACCATCTAGCAAGATAGCAAGTGACCAATGCAAGGGGAAATCGTATAAAATGAGTGTCTATTCTAGTTTTCTAGTTTCTCTTTACACTTATGATGAAATTCACATTTCCCATACACAAATGTATAATACACACTTTGACTTCAACTTACACAATGAAATTTCAGAATGTGTTGAGACAACAAATCTTTTATTTCCAAAGCAAGAGATGAAGCCTAGCTTACATTCAAGGCATGGATCTCACTCGAAGTGACCATTGATTATTACAGTTTTGTACACATGAATAGATAGTGACTGCTTTTTGTGCTGCATCAATGGTTCGGCTTGAAGGTCGGAATCAGATTGTTAGATTGAGGTTTAGCTTTCTTGACTCAATTTCAAATCTCTTAACTGATGTTATGAATGTAGGCATCTTTTAATGTAAATGTCTCTTTATCTAAATATAAGAATTCATTCCACCCTACTCTTCCCTCCACTGTTAGATACTGATACTTGTTTAAACATTTTTGATAATTTTTTTTGGGCAACACACTTATGAATACAGTTTTTTTTTTCTTATCCCAATTTATGATATTGGGGCTTTATTTCATTACTGAAAATGTTCCATTCTCATTCATATTGCAGCTATTTGTAAAATTTGTATTAGCAAAGTAAAGATTGTACTAAAATTCAGTTTGGTCAAACTAGTGGAGAAAATTACTTTTCTGTTCTGTTCTTCATAAAAAGAGGAATTTTTATAATGATAATGATGATGTTGATGTATACCTGACCTTCCTCCTTTTTTCAGTTCTCATGTCAACTGATGAAAATCTCATGTATTTTTGCATGTGAAATATTTTACATACTGTATTTTTTCAGAATTGTAGCTTCATGCACAACTTTGAAACAACAGTAGTAAGATGTATTAAGCATTTCTTTTAAAAATTTGTGCTTCAGAGCATCCTAAAGAAGGGAAACAAGACATGGTCTCCTGCAGTTGGTTAACAAAACAGGATCCAGCAGAAAAAGAAGTGGAAAAAGTTGCAGTTTTCTAAACTTTATGACATAGGTGACATGTTTTTCATCATGTTCCTGGTGAACTCTAGGGAATGATATGCAGGTGTTAATTGTCCCTCCATGGATCAGCACGCTCAGAAATACAGTATGTTGCAAAATATAAACATTTGAATTATTAATCAGCTGTAATGACTGTCCTCCAAAGAGTTAACGCTGCTGAGATCATTCTGTGATATGTGAACAGTTCTGAACAGGGACAGAGGTTTTTTTGGTTACGTCATTTTGGGCCTAATTATCATTCAAAGATACATCCCAGGATGCACTGGGGCACATTCTCAGTGATGTTTCCATAGGCCATAAGGTCTTTTGGGTCTTTCAGCATCATACACCCTTGCTCAGGTTTAATCAGACCCTGGCTTGTGTCCCAGCAGTATTGGTCCACGGACCACTGCTCCTGATCCAAAGCCATGAAGAGGCCATCTTTGCAGCCTACATGGTGGACTTGATGGCTTTAGTTTCTACAGCCCCAGTGATGACAAATAGAGTGCAGACCTTAGCCTCTATACCCCACTCCAATAAGCTCACAGCAAGCCTTCTAGCCTCCAATAAGAAATGAAACTTGTCCACAACTATTCCCCTCTTCAACACCATGGCCTTAGATTTGCCAGGTTTGAAACTCATCTCTGCCAAAGAGGTGAGCTTTTACAGGTCCAGGAAAATCCACCTACCACCAGGCATTGATGAAATAGTGACAGCGAGGTCATCCATAAAGGCTCTCACTGGAGACTGCCAAATGCCAGACTTGGATAGAGAGTGTCTGCGCTCAGCTTGATGAGCTTGAAGTTCCCCTAGTAGTTCAGGATGAGGTCCTTGATACATGGTATTGGTCCAGGGTAGTTTCGACCAGTTAATATAATGAATGAACAATATTCTGTGGTTAATACACATTTTCAACAAAGCCTGATGAACACTAGATGAACTAGAAGCTGAGAAATGCAGGATTTAGTGGACAAGATAGTAGCAACACCTTTGCCACATAGGTCAGCAAACTAATTCTGTACAGTAACTATATCTTTGTGAGTCATGTTGTGATTTAGTCATAATAGCTTCAATATAAATACAGTAGCATGTACTTAAATTTAATTGTTTTTAAATTATTTTTCTTGGAGGAAATAATAACAAATCTATCATTTTTGTTTTACTTGTCAATCACTGTTAATCACACACCTCCATTCTCATGAACATGTAGGAGCTGTCCAAAGTGCTGTGGTGCTGAAATACCTAACGGTCAGAATGAAGGAGAAAAAAGATATGGGTTTGTCTGCACAAGTTGTCTCACGTACAGCTGCCATTTTACTTGAACAATGACCATCACTGTCAAACATATTAGTGAAATACTGTATCTCAACAGCATGGATTACATGAAATTTGACACATACATTCAGGGTCTCCAGAGGATGAAACTATATAATGCTGGTGAGGCTTCACCTAGCTCTACCAACAGCTTAAAAACTGAACTGCATTTGCCCAGTACTTGAGTTTATGACAGCATACCTAATGAGAAAACTCCTGTCAGCCTCAGCTCTACTTTGAGTGTGTTACACTAACATGCTAAATGTTAGCACAGCCAACTATACCCATGTTAAACTGCAAACTGTGTGTTAGCAGGTTTACATGCTTACTTTAGAAGCATTAGCATATATTTTCTGCATATCAGTGCCATGTGAGGAAAAACATCTACCTAGTGGAGAATATCACAATGGCCTCTTCATGTGAATGTGGCATACACAACGACTAAAGGTAGGATAAATGGGCCACACAAATTAGTTTACAACTACATTTAATTTATTGTTTACTATAAGGACAGACTCTAAGCTCCTCTGGTAGTTCTGATGACTAAAACAATGAGTACCTTAGTCTAACATCTGCCTGTCATTAAGTACTGTACCCCATCTTCTCAGACCCTTTTTATATCATAAACTATTTAAAGTAAACATTCTCTGCTTTAACACAGAACTTCTCAAATTCGTAGGCTACTCCTTCAAAGAGAGAATAACCAATGCAGAGCTTTGACTAGTTGTTAAACTGACTCATATGATGATGTCAAGATTACTTATAAAAAGTAAATGATCAGCTGCAGCCTGATTCACTTCTTAGATTTGTCCACCAAGATTCATTGTCAACTGGAGTCAGACCAAACTGGTGGCATGTAAGTAATATGTCTCAAACAAACAGTAAATGTATTTATTATGCCTTTTACTTCATATATTTGATATAGTACTGAAGTAGTTAGTTTATTGTGATACTGATACTAATTGTTGTATGTTACTATTTCTTAGTATTTTTAACTCCTGAATATTGTGGCTTTGATTCAGGCCATTATGCCAACTTAAGATATTTCTTCAATTAATAATCCTAAACAGGCTTCACCATTCAGGACTGTTCATAATGTTGATTAAGGTCTGTCTGATGTGTTTGTGGATGCTATGCCTTTACAGACACTGCATGAAGCTGTGATCATGAATGACACAAGAGAGGTAACCCAGACGGTGTCATATCAGACTCCTGTCAAAGGTTTGCTGTCTATGCTGCCATGTCTTTTCTTCCTGTATGTAAATGGAGTCATGCTGTTTGCCCTGCTGAGAAAGCCTCTCTTACTGGAGTCCTCTCGCTACATCCTGTTTGGTCATTTGCTCTTCACTGACTCTCTGCAGCTTCTAGTCACCATGTTGCTGTACATCTTTGCTGTGACCATGGTCAGAATGATCAGTTATGTTTGTATTATTGTCACAATGCTTGCAGCCATCACTGTTAAAATGTCACCCCTTAACCTCGCTGTCATGTCTTTGGAGAGGTATGTTGCCATTTGTTTTCCACTGAGGCATGCTGATATTACCACTACTAGGACGACAGGCATGGCCATCGCTGTTATGTGGACAGTGGCCTCTCTAGAATCGTTCACCCAGCTTTTCTTGTTTGTCAGTATCGAGAACACAAGCTTCACTGTGTCAAGGTTCTGCACCAGGAACAATGTCTTCCGCCTCGAGATTTATTCAACTTTAAACAGGGCCTTCACCATTATGCATTTTCTATTGGTGAGCATGATAATCATATATACATACATTGCTATCATGATTACTGTGAAGTCAGCCTCTTCTCATATCCGTAATGCCAGTAAGGCTCACAGGACAGTGCTGTTGCATCTGTTTCAGTTGTGCATGTGTCTCACTTCTACTTTGTTTAATATGATTAACACATATGGTATGTGGAACATAAATCCTGCCATGGCCATTCATATTCAGTATGCCCTCTTTTTAAGTCTCATCATTTTCCCTAAGTGTTTGAGCCCACTCATATATGGCCTCAGAGATCACACCTTCAGACACGTCTTCAAGTACTATTTTACCTTTGGCTTCAGAACCACTGTGAGGCCAGTTACTATGGCTTAATTTCAGATAAAGTCATTGTGTTATTTTTTTTCTTGCACATTCATGTTCAGTAGAAATGCAAATTTATATTTGCAGTCAGCAACTTTCATTATTTGTGTCATTTAATACATGACCAACTGTAAGACAAATCAGATTGTGGTAAAAAATTTTAAATGTTTTAAATCATTACAATTTTTTGTCTGTTTCTTTCAGATGATCGCAGATGATACTGGTTATTGATAAGCACATTTAGTCACAACAATATAGAGTTATGAATTCTGAGAAATAATGTCTTAAATCATCCATCATATGTATCATTGTGATGAAGGATTGACTCAGATTTTACTGATTTGAGAAGTGCAGCAGCTTTTCAATCACGTCTTCTCATTTGTGTACAAAATTACATATTGCACACAAGGTTCACCCTTAATACAGCTTTTTTGGTGAACTGTGTGTTGTGTAAATAAAAGACAATCATTAAGCATATCTTGATAATCCACCGAAATTATGAAACTGTTGTGTCAAATATCTTGACAGTTTCACAAATTCATAATCACTCTCCATCATTTATTTGTACAATTTATGATAATTATAAACATATTTATGTTTTTTGTAATAAGGAGTCAAATCATGTAATGAGCCAGAGCCATTGAATATGGTATTGGAAGTGTATGGTTTACTAAAGGGTTGTTTTAAGCCACAATTTCTTTCTTTTTTCATACATGCAATTACTTGGTTTTATTGATGTATGGTCTTGTTTGTTAAGTAATATCAGTGATAGCTCTAAGGAAAATAAACACAAAAATATGTTTCTCATAACTTTCAGCATCTTACAACAAACAGTTTGTAATAAAAATTTCAGAAATCTTTAATTGACAGAGGAGTTTATTAATGTTTTAATTTAATTGTAAAACATTTTGTAACTGCTATTTTGTAAAAGTCCTATCTAACTTTATTATCATCAATAATATAATAATAAAACAATATTTCTGCAATCTCTTTGCTTCTGTAATAAAACTTTAATGACAGAATTTTGATTTTTTTGTGTTTTCAAGGTGAGTAATGAAAAATCATGAAAACTCTGTGAAGAGTAGATACGGTACATATCTGTATTCAAGGTCATGCATTCAGTATCTATGTAGGAAACTGTACAACAAACACTATGTAGCATGTTGTTATCAGTTGTCATAAAACAAAATAGATAACAGTATCCTACTTTAGCAAATTATTTCTATCATCCCTCTGTTGTTGTGATAATTAAGAGCAACACATTCTGAAATGACAAGACACTACGGCACTAATTTGCCAAAACAGATTTACACACAGAACATTTAATATAAAGAGTATAAAATTAAAGTATTAAATATTGGTTTCACAGTTCTTTGAAAAGACCACCAGATGGTGAAGTTTCAGGAGAAGCATTTGAAGATTTTTATATCTATCAAGTATATATTTTCAAATAACAAATATCAGTGGAGTAGACCAGATGATGTGAAATAAGATAAGTCACTGTTTTTAAAGTGTTTGTCTCATAATGTTTAGCTGATTCAAATCCCTCAGGAATTCAATATCCTTATATATTGTAAACATTTAATATGTAACCTGTTTCATACTGATGGGCTTATCATTCATCATAAGGTTATAGCCAATGGTGACACTGACATGAGGGTGATGTTAAGATGTTCAGAGACACATTTTAAAATATGTAAAATGTATCAGGTAAAGTCTAAATCTGCATGTAAAGAGTTCATCCTTTTAGCCAGCAGATGTCACCTTTGCTTTGTAAATACAGCTACAGTACACACTGTGGCTCCAACTGCAGTATTTTCATTTTACTCTGTAGTATGTAAGTGGCTGATACCCCACATGAAGAGACTTCTTTGAGCTTATGAAAAACAGAGATGTTAGCAGGAACTGATAATATTATTGATAAAATTCCTGTCCCCTCCTTTTCTAACAATCCAGATGAGTACTTCTGTTGGAGAAAGGATAGAGATAGAGCAAAGAGAGAGTCCAATTTATGTGGGTAAACAGGGAGGGACGTGCAGACCCACAGAATAAAAGAAGCGTCTGAGCGGGAGGTGGACTAATTTAACCGATCTTTACTCCGCCACAATCCTGAAGCCCTCTCAATATCTCTCTGGCCTTCACGAAAGAGCACTTGAAGGGTTGAAAAACATTCCAGAGAAAGTACCTGGCGACAGAGAGCAGCTTTCACGTCCTCACCCAAGAAAAGGGATTGTGTGGTTTTGGTTTGATAATGGCTAGTTTCATGAACACAGCATCAGTTTTAGTTTTGGTCACACTGGTTATATGTCACTCTTTCCACCTTGTGGTGTTTCTATATAGGGTACTGTGTTCACAAGGAGTGCATCCAGAACAGAGAATTATTTCTGACCAAATGACACAGTTGATCTCTGTGTTTCCTAATTAACTGAGATGTGATCTGAGGGAAAAGCCCAAAGACTTTTTCTAATAACATGTTTAAGCAATGTGTATCATGTCCCATAAATGTACAATTACACCACAGCCGAAGAAACAGTTGAAAGAACATCTGCTGTGTTTCTTTTATTTTGTCCATCTAAATGCATTAGCTTAATCCCCCAGTGGTTGCAATACATTTGACTGTGTTTATTGATTTGGCAAGTTCTAGAAATATTTGTAAGAGATTAGAAAGAAATGGAGGTCAAATTACAAGAAAAGGTGCCGATGAAAGGAAAGAGAAATATGAAACAAAGAGCAAAAAAGAAAAAAGAAAAGTGGAATAATGGAACAGTCTACTGGGGAAACTTTATGTACAAATTTTAATATGGCTGTGATTTTAGAAAAAGACCCTGTATTGAATTATACAGTCTTTAAGTTTACTCTTCTCTCTCCCTCATCACACATTCTTTGTCACAGCAACATATAGCTTTCAAGTTGATGCATTACACTCCAGGCTCCATGCTATAACTGAACTTAAGAACAATGGGAATATTTGATGCACTCATTTTACCCACTTCAAGACAGATTTAAAAGGAAAAATACATACTGATATGCTCGCGTACACAAACTTCTGCACTGTTGAGTTGCAGATAAATGGGATGATGGGAGAGTAATTGTATCCCTTGTGGCTCTTCAGAGGACAGCACAGAGACTCAAATTAAAGCACTGACCTTGTTAGCTTTATGTCAGCAGAAGGGGATGCTGCCCTTCAACCCCCACCCCATCCCACCCATGTTTACCTCACAGAGATTAACTTCTTGACCAACATATGTCTGTATATGACAGACCCATGAAGCTATAATGAACCTCCAAGAGAAAACATTTCAATTCTCAATAACGTTGAAGTGTCACCTCAAAACATCAGTGTTTGATAGCCATCAGCAATTCAAGTGAAAGTCCAGTGAGAAAAATTAAAACATATTAGAATTTTTGGAAATTCAAAGGCGACGATTTTGTGATACCATCCTAGATTTGAAATACCATCAACATAAACTACTGAATACCACTGACACATTTATACACAGGGTTTTAAATGTCATGATTGTCAAGGGACCCCCACCAGGATCAAGACCTTTTTTACTGCAGACATTTTGACTTGTCTTGGTGGGAGTAGGCTAATAACAGTAGCAATGGCTCAGTTCAAATTAAGTGCCCAAGCAGCATTTCTGCTATGACATTTCACCAATATATATAGTTTGGAGAATTGTTGATAAATGTGTATTTTATCTAAATGTGGTTGCAGTTACATGATGCAAGAATTATGGCATTTTTTTTTTATCAAATAAGGCATGCTTCTGTTTGTTTTTTTTTGTTTTTTTTACAGGATCAATAATGTGTTCTGTACCAAATTATAAGAACTTTGGATTAGTTGTACACATTTTTTTTTGCCTACATGGTAGTCTATGGATTGGACCGCCTATAGTTGGACCAAAATTGTTTCCACCCTTAAAAGTTCTGTTGGTAGAGAAAACGCTTTTTCTTAAATGTTCACATGGCGGCCTCGTTTGTACCCAGATGGATCCGTTCTCCTTGATTAACTGACCTAACTTTCAACCACATTTTATTTAAATATATTATGTTCAATAATTCCAGAATATCCTGCTGATTGACTGACAGAAAAAGAAAACAACATGCACCGGATACACACTCTCTCTGACAAAGATATGGATAAATGGGTTTTCAGTAACTATCCGTCAAAGACAGCGAAGAATAAAGTGATTAGATGAATCAATATATGTCGGGTTGTCAACAGAGATGACGTAATGTGTGTACTAATGGATCCTTCCTCCAGGGGGATGCTGCTGCAAGACCTCGACAAATGATTGTTCACTCCTATTGTCAGGTGAGCTCCTGGCCTCCCCGCTTCGTGTCGCGTAGATGGTACAGTCCACATGCAGTTCGGAGTTGTTGCTGAGGAGGTTCCTCTGTTCCGCACATACCGTTAAACTGGCATGCAGCCTACGCCTGGATTCTGTAGCAGCAGGCTACACTGCTTTTCATAATGTTACCGTCGTCTTACCGGAGCTACCTCGGGCAGCAGAGCAAGGTCGCGCTATTACACCTTTTGTGCAGTATTACAGGTGAGCCCTAAATTTTGTATGGTAGTTTTATTTGTTCTACTAACGCCACACAGAAGTTTTGAGAGGGAGCCGACTGCCTCGCGCATCGTGCAGAAATCCCAGTGAAAACTGGCGACCACCGCGTGATTTGACTGGGAATTATTTGAAGTTTCAAGTCTAGCAAGTTTAGCAGGTGTCATTTCAAGACTGAAGGAAACTTGGTTACAAGTTCACTTCAACAGAGGTAGCTAGCCAGCGCCACCGCCGCGGATGATGGTGCGACGAGGCTGCCATAGAAACAGTCCATAGAAACCGCTGAGGAGCACAGGCAATGATACTCAGTTATAAATATACTCAACCTACACTTGGGTCATTGCAGATTCAGTGGCAGCCATATTAGCTCCAGAAACATTTTCAGTTAAAGTAACATTTTTGTAAAACTGTTGGGGAACTTACATTTGTGTCAGAGACGACAATGCTAAGTGTCAGCCCCTCCTAGGTCGGGATGAGGGTCAGTTACCATGTGCCTGCAGAGGAGCCTCAGCTCATTATGGTTTAATTAAGGGGTGGGCAATTACTAACTCCTCCCTGAAAAACTCTTCACTGACCTGGTGGCCAATGCTGTAGTCCTGCTGTATTAACCACTAAAAATTCAAAAAACAAGTAAACTACAGTGTAGCTCTATCTCTCAAGCAATGCATGGGTGAGTGAATAATTCTGATAAATCACTAATATATATGTGTAATGACAAGCTTTTATCAAGTGTGACTCATGATACCAAAATAATTTTTTTGTGAAAATTCACCAAATTTAAAGTTTGCTGTGCCCAAGGATAATCAGTAGTTTAGTGTTCCGCCTTTGCAGCCATGCTCAACCCTAGCTGAGTCATGAGTGAATCAGGCCTGAAGATCTGTTTCTCTCCCACACTTTTTCTCTTACCATATCTGTAGATAAGAAAGGGTCCCCCTAATATGCTGACTGAGCATCTCTCTGTATAATGCAGTTCAATGCAACACCATCACAAACTGCATCCAAAATTCCATACAGGTTAGAGTTAACTTTTGTCTCACAATTAAATTTTTAGTAAATTTGACAAATTGAATATTTGTTGCAGTGCTGTTCTCTCAAAAAATTGTATCTCCATATCTTTATAAAGGTATATTTATGTCTTTATTTTCATCTATATGTAGGACGAGTGGGGGGGGGGGCATTTCAAACTATTGAATGTTACAAACATTAGCAGCTATGTTGAGACCTTAAAAAGTGAGACTAAATAATTGCAAACCTTTCATCAAATACTGATGATGCCACTGTTTTATGTTGTAGAACGGCTCCCATGCACTTAAGCCTCTTCTCAGCAGTAGACTAGTGCTCCTAGAGCTGGACAGTGTGCACAGAGGAAAATTTCTGGGCTACTATACTTGGATGGAACTCATAGAGAAATCCCTAACTCTTTGATTTAAGACTTGACTTGAGACACAAGTAAAATGATCCAGAGACCCAGTACCACATTATTAATTTACTGCATATCCTTTCATTATGTCATGCTATTACCAGGATCCTAAAGTCCACCCCATTAACAGACTATTTACCTTCTTCAGAGAGTTCAAGTTAAGGAGGAAAGACAGGTGTCCATTTCACTAGCTTCAGTTTTAGTGTGCTGTACATGTCAATGAGGGGTTTGACCTTGTGCCTTTGTTGAATGCAGAGTAGATTCACGTCTTCTTATAGCTAATTAAGTATGGGCCTTAAAGGGGAACAAACATGGTATGTTTCATTAAAGCCACATTAATCATATTTCTGGCCAGGAGGGGGCAGAAAAACACCAAAACGAATGAGAGTATAGAGAGACATATTGCCAGTTTGTGAAGTTGGTTTAGCTAACATGTTAGCAAACAATTGCCTGCTGTCACATCCAGCAGACTTGGGAATCATGCCGTTAATGAGAACAACTCCTATACGAGCATTTAGAAACTGTTGGTACCAAGAACAACTAGTTAATACAGGCTGAAAAATTTACACATCTGCAGAATTTGAAGTTAATTCTCCATAATTTTGGCACTATTATCTTTTTTTTAATTATCATATTATTTTTATAATAATACCAACAATATTTATGCTTATTGATTAATTAACAAACACCATTAAACACTTGCTAAGTGAATTGCATTTGGATATTTACATCAACCTTGTGATTGTACGTCTTTGCAGTATGAAGTAGATCAGAAGAGGCAAATAAAATAGATCCACTCAGCAAAACTTTGCTCCACAGTGCCAGTAGTGGTGAGAAACCTAACAGTGCCTAAGTTTGGACCTACTGAATAATGCTATCTGATTGACAACTCATCAGAAACAAGAAGCCAGAATGTGTATGTGAATGATTTCAGTGCAAAAAGTTGATATGAAGGCCCGATAAGATCAGTCTGTCAAATGACCATTCAATCCCTCCCTGTCCGGCTCTGCACAGCTGGCTTTGCCACCTCCACCCTAACACCATCCCCATCTATGTTCTGATTTCCACTTTTAACAAGAAATGCTGCCCTCTGGCAAGACACACATATTAATACACTTGCTGCCACATAAGTGGTGCATGTGAAGGTAATATTGACTAAAGTGAGAATGAGCAGCAGTGTCCACAGGGAGCAATGTGTCCTTGATGCCAGGATATCTATAATCTGTTTTCTACACTGTGTGTGTGTGTGTATGTGACACATTGTGTCGCATTTGCAAACCAAGCTAAAAGTGTTTACACTAGCTGCTTCTCTTTGAGGATATATGGATAGCAAAAACTTACAGCGTTTTTTTTCCTTTGTCTTTGAAGGCACAAGACGAAGAGAGAGAACGCTGTTATTGCTATATCAAGATATGCTGCATAGATCAGATAGACTTTGCCCTTATTCTCATCACTTTTTTATTTTGAGTTGGAGAAACGAGGGCACACTTATGTAAGGTTCTCCTCATGTCGCCAGTAAAAATTTAATACAGTCGCTATACCTTTTCCATTACTTATACAGTACAGGGAAAATGCTGTTTTACTGTTAACTGTGCTATTATTCTTGCCATCAACCCTTATCATTGTACCTAACATATACAGTGAGTTGTAAATTCTGCTTGAGCAAAACGCTCACTCCCAGTGTATTGTACAGTGGTTACCATCTGGATTGAGGTGTGGCATTTTGCACATTTTAAACAAACCATTTAAATTTTTGTTAAGCAAATAGTATGCAATGTAGAAAGTTTGAATCTTTTACTGTGTGTTTATTCATTAAATATTTTCCAAAAATGGGGCATTTGTGCTAACATGCACAGACTGTGCAATTTAGTACCAGTTTATTTAAAGTGCTTTCAGCTCTCTGCCTCCTTATTTGATCACCTGACTTTATCCCTCGTATGGAGGATACTGTTTGGGGCTGACTTGCTAATTAACTCCACCAACTGAGCCAATAGTAAACATTAGCTTGGGGGTATCCCTTTATATGCAGAACAGCTTCACTCCTCCTTGGAGGAAGTTGTGAGCCATGCGTAGTGTGAAATTTAGGATATGGGAGTAATCAGGAAGGGAAGCTCTTCAACTGGTGGTTCATTCACCACCCATTCTGTTAGTCTTGGACTTATATTTTTTGGTTGTCAAAACTATACACACGCCTATAACATTTTGACAGTGAATTGACATCAAAAGTTTTCTTCACCTTTCCCTCTATTATAGTGCAATCTATTCATCATATGCATCAAAATATTATTGGTTGCATTGTGTTGATATTGTAAGTTAACAGAATACCTTTTGATTAATCATTTAAAGTAGATCCAGATTGGTCCAGACACCAGAAGGTGTAGTCTTGTCTTAGTTTGGTTTGACAGGGAGGTCTGCCTCAGATAGCAGCTGGTACCGCTCTGCAAACTACTTAACTGCAATGAGGCACTTCCAGTGATGTCTAAGTGAAAGCCTTATTATTTTGTGATGCAGGCAATAACTCAAAGCAAATTCACAGGATATCCTTTCACATTTTTTTTATGTCTTAAAACAATAGTCAAGTGCCATGTGTACACTTAAACTTATTTCTGCTTGCTGTAATGTGAATAGACAGGCCATTAAAAGATCACTTCCTTACATGTTTCTAATAGAAATGATATTGGGCAAAATCCACACTTCTGTGTAACACAAAGTTTATTTGAAGCCAATAAAAGGGTTCAGCAGTCTGAGTTAGTCAAATCAAAGTTAGTCTTTTTAGTACAGTATTCCCTCTTTATGTTTCTTTTGTGCTGAGGGATGACAAAACAAAGTCGAGATTTCCTACTAAAAAGAATTTGGAGGATACTCACTTAACTTGTCTAACTCTGACTGCTAAACTCTCATACAAGTTTAAGCTAGAGTTTTGGACTGCATTTTAGCACAGAACGAGGGCTGTGGATTTTGTCCCCATCACTTAAATTTGAAGTGTATTAGTGGGAAGTATGAAACGAATGAATGATCACAGGCAGAAAAATTCATGGTACATATGGGCATCTGACTAGACCTAAAAGAAATGTAAACCTATCCTTTAATGCAGAGTAAATCTATGGGCCATGGGTTAACTTTTTAGCTGATTTACAAAACTCTGTGTGTGCATTGTTCTGAATAGCACATAGATAGAACATAAAATCAGAATTATAGCCTCCACAGCTGAACATGTCCCTGCAGTTGCACTGATATCTACTTCTCTTTCTCTCTATGTGCAACATGATGACTCATGATGCCTACTCTGCCAAAAATATGCTATCAAGATTAATATCCTCAATTAAACATTTTTTCGTGTATTTTAAATATTTATTTACAGCCCCATCTGGGCCAACAATAAAACATGTTAAATCATTTGCTGTGTCAATCATTAAATTTTACAAGTGAATTGATAAATATTTCAAATATAATCTATCATATTTATTCCCAGATTTGGCAAATGAGTTCCACTGTAATTGGTTTAACTGTCACACTAATCTGGATTTCTTATTATCATTCTTCTTGTCATTGTCTGGAAGCTGTAATAACTAACCGTGCAATTAACCTTTGAATCTTAACATTGATGAAAACTGGAGAAAACTAAAAAGTAAAAGTAAAAATAAGTTCAAAAAATCACTTCAATGGCAGTACAGTTAAATAGATAAATAACAAATATATTTAAATACATGCTTTTGTTCTTCATATTTTAGGGGTAGGGGATTTTCTTTCTACAGTATTAATATTTGAGGACATGGCCTTTTAGAGGGTGATTGGCCAGAGACAGAGCTGTTTTTGGCAAAACAACAATAGAATACTTGAAGTCAGTTGCCAAGCAGCACAGCAGGTTTTGATTTATGATGATGTCTTCCTGCTGGCAGCTTGTTGCAATTAGTGATCTGGTTGAAGGCTTTGGCAGTCTAGCGGTGTTATATTTTCTTTTCTAAATCAGTAACTTAATTCCTCTGTTTTTTGTTTGCCGGAATCCTGGTGATACATTTCCTCTCGCTTGTGTTCCATATGTGACTTTGCGCTTGCCTCTCCTCACTCAGCCCTCTTTTTCTTCTCTCAGTGATGATGTCATCCTCATGTTAGCATATCTCTTCCCCTCTTTTTTTTTTTTTCTGCCGGTCGCAGTCTATTCTCTTCATATCCCTTTGACTTTCTTCAACACGATGCTGAGATCCTGCTTTCAAGACTTGCCACATTTCTGACAAGCGCAGGTGACAGAGTGTATGGGTTAGTTATATTTGGACAAAGGACATACAGACAGGCTGCTTTTGATTCTTGAATTCAGGTCAGAAGGAGGAAAGCTTAAGAGACAAAACAAATTCATCAATGGAATAGTCACACAGTCAGCTGTGCATTATTTGTTCATAAAGCCCAACGCCTTCTGTGGTGGTATCACGTTCTGAGTCTAGGCTGATACCCACAGATGTCAGATGCTACTGAATGTGTACAGATATGAAATATTTTTTAAAGACTGACATCAGATGCAAGATCAGAAATATACTTCACTCACTGATGCTGTCATAGTACTCTTGATTTTTCACTCAGTGATTGCCCATTCTGATAATCCCATCTGGCATTTTTAAATGGAAAATGAAATAATTAATCTGTATGTCTATGAAATGCCAAAAAAAAAATTCTGTTTCAAGTTCTGGGAGTCCTAAATGACATCTTTACATGTCTTTAATACGACCAGTCCAACATTTTCAAATATGCTGTTTTTTTTATTACATTAAACTGACTTTTAACTGAATATCAAATGCATTTCGTCAAGAAAATAATTGGTAGATTTATCAGTAATGAAAATAATTGTTAGTTGCAGCCCTGGCTTGAACCAGAAAGTGTGCCATTTTTGCTTGATTAAACAACTGTAACAATTAATTGCTTATCAAAACTATAACAGATTAATTTTCTATCGATCGACTTTCAGTTAAAAAATAAACACAAGTTGTAATTTATTTATTTTCATAATTTCACAGATTATTTATTTAGACTTTCAATTTTTAAGGTCTTTACATAGCTACCGTTTGTAACATTCAATAGTTTTATTTTTTTTTCCAGGTGGTTGGATGGATTCCTCATATTGAAGGATAAACTCTGGATATGTAAATTAACAGCTACAGTGTTAATTGGGCTGAAGGGAATATGCTCCACAAGAAGTGTCCATAGTACATTTTAGAGATGTTTTGATAATCAAAAGTGCAATAGAAGTGCTTTTAATTTCCAACTGTTTTGCATAATGGTGTCAAATCATCCTAAGCGTTTGCAAATGAACATGATCGCATGTGACTACAGTCTTGTTTTTTTTATGTGTTTTTGACAGGTGTGTGGTGCAGTCAGGTGGTGGTGCCTCAGAGGGTAAGTGCTGTGCTGGGGAAGAATGTGACATTGGAGTGTAGGGTGGAGGTGGGCGCAAACCTTACTCTTACTCAGAGTTCCTGGGAGCGCCGTCTACCTTCAGGCTCTGTCACAGTGGCTGTCTACAACCCAAGGTTTGGCATCTCCATCCCTCCGGAGTTTGGCCACCGCTTGTATTTTCGCTCACCCTCCTCTGATGATGCCACCATCATTCTGGAGAACGTGGGCTTTGCTGACGTTGGCATCTATACCTGCAAGGTCGCTACATTTCCCCTGGGAAACAATCAAGCTTCCACCACTGTCAGTGTGCTTGGTAAGTATGTATATTTACCTGTGATATATTGAATATTTATCAAAATATAGATAAAATGTGAATGTACTGTATGTCTTCCGTGACTGAAAATTGAATATCTTTGATTGTTGGTTGGTCAAAACAAGATATTTGAAGGCATAATCTTGGCTCTGGGAAATTGTGATTGGCATTTTTCATTATTTTCTGACATTTCATAGACCAAGTTAATAATAGTTTAATCAAAAGAATAATTGACAGATTGATTGATAATGGAAACAAAAGTAGCAGTCCTAATGACAAGCTGTGGATACTGACACTATAACGTTTTTCTTGTAAATGCATTCCAACAGATCTGGATCAGGAAGTGATTTCTATTAGTTGTCAGATTGTTAGGGCTGGACATTATGTTGAAATCAATATCATAGTACTGGTAACAATATATTTTCAGATCAGTGGGATAAAATCCAGAGATATTTCCAGGTATTTGGAGGGAGAACAATGAGTGTTTAAGCATTAGAAAACATTGAATTAGTCTGTGTCTATTATGAGTCCTTCTTTTAAAGGGCACGTTCATCATTTTAGAGCAATAGCAGGTTCCAATCCTGTGTTTTCAATTTGCTGAAGGGACTACCCTTTGCATGTGTGTGTACTCACTCAGTCTGATCACAGGGGCTAATGCTAATGATGGGTTGGAGTCGGTTGTAGTGGAATGACAGAGGTGAAGAAAATGGAGTTATAGATTTTTAATTTTTAATTTAATTAAAAAAAAAACTGAAACGTCTTCAAATTCTAAAGCATTTTTCCCTCCATATGTTTTCTCGCTCTCACAGTGGAGCCAAAGGTCTACGTGTCAGCAGGTTCAACTGCCCTGATCGATGGTGGCAATGAAACTGTGGTAGCCACCTGTATTGCTGAGCGGGCCCGGCCGCCTGCTGAGGTGTCCTGGGAGTCCAACCTTTTTGGGCAGTCAGAAGTGCAGCTATTTGACGAAGTCAACGGCACCACCAGCACACAAGTGCGCTACCTCTGGCAGCCCACACGCCACGTCCAAGGCCACACACTCACCTGTGTGGTCCGCCACCCAGCTCTGCAGGGCGACTTCAGGATCCCTTACCAGCTCAGTGTGCAGTGTGGGTGCCTTTTATAAGTGGCTATGTGGGGCAAGATATTAACAGCTGAAAGAGAGCCTTATAGTGAATATGTTGATCAATATTGATTCTTTCCTGCAGTAAGGCTTTCAGTTGACACATCAGTGAAATAAGCACTTGTAATAACATTTTTGGAAAAGGTCAGTTTTTAAAAAGTGTTGATAAATTTATTAGACTGATCGTCTTACAATAAGCATGCAAGCATAACATGAGTAGATTATAGAGTGCTGTACAGTCTACCGTCTAAAATGGAGTGGATTGAGGGCCAAGCCTAGCTGTCATTTAATGAGAACAAATACAGCAGTTATTTCCTTGCTCCCTTTCTTTTCTTTCTTTAAACATTTAAACATTGTTTAAATTTACCAGAAAGAACAGGAAGAAGTGTTAAAAGCAAAGGTATTTGGTTTCCAACAACAGACAATTGATAATCCTTGGCCTTGTCAGTGTTGACATTTGATTTATTTGAAGCACGTCAACACTTCACTTTCAAAACAGGTGAATTAACAGAGATGAAATCAAGATCAAAGAACAAAGAAGCCACACAGGCTCCTTACAGGTGTTAATTATGGTTTAAGAAAGACTGTTCTTGATTTCGTATTTTTCAAAGTCTGAAGGCTTTTCTGTGTAAGCACATGTTTGTGTGTGCCCCTAAAACGTCAACAGTGAAAATGTTTTCTGTCAGTAAGCCCCCATAGATAGATAGAGGAGTACATACCTGTACTTTGTGGGGCACAAATGGGTCTCTGTATGAGCTACAAATAGACTGAGAGGGGTAAAATGACTTCCTTGAAAATCTTTTTTTTGGTTGACAGATGCATTTACTTTGGTCTGACTTACTGTTTGTGAAAGATGGCAACAAAGGATTTTATGCCGGCACAACAAACGTTCCAAGCATAGTCTAGCAAACATTTAACCATAGAAAAGTACCCTGCATTCTGTAGTAAAGTAGCTTTCTATGAACACATGGCAGCTAACAGAGGATATAAATGGCTGAGCAAACCCCAAACAAGTATCCGTACTATATCACAGCAGAACTATTTTTAAAGTATAAAAATTCAGTGTGTGCAGTTGAACAGTTTACTAAGGTTGTTTGTTAGGTCTCTGGTTAGGTTGAAGTGATTTCTCATTATTTATTTTTGTTTTCTATCTTTAGTTGCTCCTGATATTTCGGTTGTGGGCTATGATGGAGATTGGTATGTGGGTCGGGAAAATGTTCAAATGACATGCAAAGCCAACGCAAACCCACCAGCTCATCACTTCAGATGGATCAGGTGTGTATATCTGTGTATGACATTTTCCTTTTCTCCTCTGGCTACTGAAGGTTAAAGAGAAGATCGACAACTGAAGAGTAATGTTGTATTTTCTTTAAAACCTTCAAGATATGTGTTGTAGGTGTGTCTAAATGGTTTTGTCTCTTGTGTACCACAGATTGGACAGTGAAATGCCAAAAGGGGTTGAAATAATGAACAGCACTTTGCTCTTCCTGCGTCCCCTCCAGCGAAATGACTCTGGAGTTTACAGGTGTGAGGTTGCCAATGACATCAACCTCCGCAGTCGGGATGTGCGCATTCTCATACAAGGTGAGCAGAGTATGCACACCAGAACACAGCTGACTCCTATTGCTGTATCTTCCCTTAGGAAGTGTGTGCATGCACATCATAGAGGGTATCACTGCCTGTGACATTGTCCTTCAAGCTGAAATGTGACACTGTATCACTCTCATCAATTCTGTACTTACTGACAGTCTATAAAGCAATCACCCATGGTACAGTGTGTTGGCACTGATATTAGGTTCAGTCTTAATTGCATGCTGATTAGCTTTGATTAACATTAGGTCTCCAGATGTTCAAAGGGGAAGTTTTTGGGCCAAACAGCTGCAAATATTTAAGGTCTCTTCAGACCACAGTGCACTGCCTCTGCTCTGTCCTCTTGGCTTGGCATCTAAGTGTGTGATCTCTCTCTGTTGTGTATGATGAGCATGTTCTTCTGGTTTCATAGGATCCGTCTTGTCTGTGGAGACTCTCTCCCTGAATGATGTTCTGATTATGATGTGATTTTCTTTTATATTTCTCTCGCTTCCTTTCTGTGTTTCTTTTATTTCTGCATGTGTCAGTGCAGTAAGAGGCAAAACCCTGCAGCTTGACTGTGAGATGATGTCCCAGATTCATAAAACATTAAGTACTTCTTCTCCACTCCTATTTATTATTTATCATCCATATTTCATTTTCCTTTGAGAGGACCTGTACGGGCATGAATAAGCTTATACGTGTTGGTGTACCCATGGTCATGTGTGTTGCTGTCGGTGTGCTCATATATGTCAGTTCACTGCCTCTGCATGGAGCTGGACGATTGATATACTTAGAGACTACAAACCTTTGGGTTCATGTTTCTCATCTCTCAGATGTGAATCTTTTCCTCACATCTGGCCTGGCACCAAGGTTACAGTGGCAGAGCAATTTAGCAGCACCATTAAAGCTTTTAGACAGAGATTCTTTCCATTTCTTTAGCTCCTGCTGAATATGGCTTTTGGCTTTTCTGTTTTGTGGACATCACCCCTAATCCAGTTAATTTTAAGGTGTTCTAATCGAGGCGTAGAGATAAGGTGGCAATGTATCGTTATACTTGCAAAATAGGGTCTTAAATGTATATTTGCAATGCAATTTAAGCATGCAATGTACAAAATGATTTGGTTATGCACTCCTATGAAAGTTGGTAACACCGACATAGTCAGGAAGTTTAGGGATATCCCTGATAACATTTGGTGTTTCTTCAAGTCCCACCGTTAATTAACCTCAGTAAGTCACACATTTTCTCTCTACATGTAAAAATAACACTGTGACTTAATAGTTTACAATTCTCATTCAACCCATTGGTACTTTGAGGCTGTTGTTTGTGGTCTTAAAAATTACAAAATTTCAATGTAGTTGAATCAACACCTCTTTGAGTCAGTGTCAACAAAAAATAAAACTTGAATGACATAAAGGTAATATTGCAGTTCCACTATTGAGCCAGAATGGTGTACCCGGAACCGCTAAACAGCTGCTGCAATATAACCAAATGGTGCCTTTGTCCGCTTCAAAGTATGTCCACTTAAAGTCTTGTTTTTGCCACTGATAGCTTCAGATTGTTATTGTAAGTATCTGAAAACATTAAAGATCCTTTTTGTTTATGTGGAAACAACTGTTATGTCGCTCTGTCCAAAGCCATTACATCGCTCTTTTCAAAGCCGCCAGCAACCATCCCCACCTCTTGGCAAGAAACCATGTTCAGCAGCAGAGAGGACTTACATATAGCTCCTTTTTAAAGTAGTTGACTGTGAGCATGGTTGGATATCCACATGAAAAACCAGAAGAAATACAAGAGGATTTCATTGATTTTGTACAATATATTCTGTTCAGTCTTTGATTTCCTCAGTGGCCTTTGGTTTGCTCTTACTTATCCTCAAAATCTCCAGAGATGTATTGTCTTTAAGTGTATTCATGTCAAATAAAGAAAACTGACAGCAAAATGGTGCTCAAACACCTGAAACTGTACTCAAATAAGATTTTGTTAGCAAGACAAAACATGCTGATGCAGAATAACAGTCTATGAAAGCTTTGTAAAGATTTCTTACATGTTAATTGTTAATTTGTTAACTAAAGACAACATGGCCTGCTTTGACCAAAGTGAAACAATACATATGCATTTTAATTTCAGATTTAAAGGGATAGAGAAAACTCATTAGAGACATTTCAGAGCTGTAAATACTGTGACTGGTAGCTATTATCTTAGGGTTAGGGTTTGAAAAACACTGCCAGTGTTGCAGTGCTGTTTATTTTATTAAGAATTGAACCATTGCTGCTCAAACCCTTGTGACAAACTTTCGAATTTATCCATCATCTAATATATCCGCTGTGTAAACGGATTTGACCAAATTCTAGATTTTTATACTTTACTTACCAATCATTGGTAGTGCAAACTTGAGACTGGTGCAAGCATGTTCTGCATAGTTTTGTATATGTGGTAGTTTATTTAATGTTTTCGTCAACCTATCCCTTCTTAGTAAAATGCTGATGTAGTTGGCATTGACATTATCTGCTTCTTTGTCTGTTCATTTGTCCCCTTCACCCTCTACTCCCTTCTCACCCTCCTTCCGTTCATTAGATCCTCCCACCATGCCTTCCACCATTACTGCTCCTGTCCTAACTGGCTCTGCCTCCTCCACCTTAGTGGATGATAAGGGTCATGTCCTCCTCAGCTCCCCCACACTTGAAGCCCTACCTGAGAGTAATCTTGGTTCCATAGTGGGTGGGGCTGTGGGTGGGGCCTTGTTCCTTCTGCTGCTGCTGTCTCTGGTTGGTGTGTGTTACCTACGGAAACAGCAGACCTTCCACGGGAACTACTACACCAAGCAGTACCTGGGCCCCAGCGACTTCCAAAAAGCCCCCACACAGCATGAGCTCCACCCTACCAAAGCTGGCAGCAGCTCCTACCATCAAGACCACGACCGAGAGGAGTGGGGCGACCGCCAGCTCAAACAAGAGCGTGACCGCCGTCACCATAGCAACTATAACGGAGAGGAGTATCCCTCTAATGGCTACACTAGGGCAATGAGGGAGAGCAGTCACCACAGCCATCAGCCGAATCACCACCGTGAACACACACAGTATTCTAGTCCACGGCAGGCCAGATACCCTCATTCACCGAAACCACAGGGAAACGGCTCCCCCTATCTGTCAGATGACTGCTACGATAGTGGGCCAGAGGGTGACTATGTCTCTCACACAGACGGCTCAGTCATCTCACGTAGGGAGTGGTACGTTTGACAAGCTACCTGGTTCTGCAGGAGCAGAAGAACAACAGTAATCGGAGAGTTTCATTTATTAAATGAGGAAGAAACACAATTTTTCTGTTCTGTACGCACATGCACACTTCTACTAATCTCAGTTCTGTAATTCCCTTGTTTTTCAAGCGTCCTGGTTGACACTTGATGTTTTTTTTTCTTCATGGGGGACAGACTGTGGACTGCACAGCCACTTTGACAGTCAACTTCTACATGCCTACAGAAGTGGGCATGTCAATAGTTTGTGTGTGTAGAGACTAAAAGATCATGATGTATGTGCTGTCTCTGCCTTACTACATGGACTGCCAATTTATTTAGCATTACTAATGTCTTTGAGTTGAGTGGAAGCCCTGGGGGCTTGGAGATCACATATGGGTGAAAGAAAGTTTTTTGTTTGTTTCTACAGAATCAGCCCTCTTAAGCTATGTGACACTTGCTTATTTGTATTTGTATGTGTTGATATTGATGACACTGATCTGTTTAAAAGACCTGAATATGATCAGCTGATACTCAAGAATAGTACAGGACCTAGGTTGGAAATAAATCCATGAAATTCAGTTGGTCACAGGTCCTTTTCTGAAAACCCAGTAGGATATAACAGAGCTGTTACAGGCTCAAGGATTTGTCTCCCTGAGAAATCAATATTTCCTCCGTGATTAGTGACCTCTCCACATTCATGGTCATACAAAGTATTGCACTGCCTCTTGCCAAACTTAATAACGGGCAACCAGATCATCAAACCATTTGTTCTCTACAAAAAAGTCTGCCTTTTATGTAAAATACCATGATTGGAGACTTTTGAGCTTGAGGAGTTGACCACTGATGTCTTAGCAGTGTCCTTTAAAACTGGTGTCCTACTGCATGTCCTCAGCTCGTCTTATATCCTCAGGAGGGAGGGCTGGAGAAAGGGTAAGCAGGGAAGCCTGCATGCAGGAGGTACAATCCACTGTAACAACAGACAGGTTTGCCATACAGTCATGCTTTGATATGCAAATTTGCCACAACATTCTGCCATCCAACGCAAGTTAAAAGAAGTTGGACTACTATCGCTTAACCTTTTTTCAACATTTGTGTGAGTTATTGATTTTTTTTTTTTTTTTTTTTTTTTTTCAGGTTAGTTGTCCTTTTCAGTTAGCCACAAACACGTTGTCCTGTTGTCTCTCAGATGATGACAATGGACGTGTATAAGAATTTGCACTCTAGCATCAAACCAAGGCTCTTGGGAATTCAAGGGTGCTATGAGCAGGGGCATTGTTTAAAGTAGGCTACAGTATGGCAGCCACCATGCACTGGCCTCCTAGTCACAAAGTACTTTGTCACACAAAGAAACCATTCAAGAGTGCAGCCAGTACACTCCATGGTCTAATTTCACTATTCCGAATAATCTGTAGAAACAAGAAACAGTTACAATCTGAGGCATTAATAGGCTTATTGGGTCTTATCCATGTCCACTAATCATGCTAACCAGTTATTTTTAACTGAAGCATTTATGTTATTACCTGTACTATCACAGTAAAATATACATTATGTAGGCAAATCAGGTCTTTTGTGATGGATATGCTGTCACCGTCACCTGTGCTTATCAAAACTTCCACTCAGCTTTTTATCCACAGCCCAGTGCTGACTCACCAGAAGGGACAGACAATATTTTGTAGCACTGATCATTAAATCTTCAACTTTTGATTATCTTTAAGTAGCTGCAAATTATACACCCAAAAAAAAAGTTCTCAGGCTGGATTTACAATTAAATCTGTATTCAGTTGTAACCAGCTGCATGTTATTGCCAGTCAAGATGCTCAGACCTTGCAGGTGACTGAACTGAGGCGAAAATGTTTTACACGTCAGTGTCACTGGGCTATGGAGCACTATCAGTTCAGAAGTCAAATTTATATAACGCTATTATGGATTTAAAGTTAAATTTCAGTTTTTGTATTTGATCAGGTACACAGATAAAACCTAAAGTATTTCAACACATGCACCTGTTCACCAGACTGCATGAGGATATCAAACAGTTTATTTCATGTACACTAGTGTTTGTGAATACATGCCAACTTAAGTAGTATGGTCACCTTTACAATATTTGCTGCTAGATGCCAAATATTTGTTTAACTTGTATGTATAAATATGATGACAGTGTCTCACATAAGTATTACTGACTAGCTAGCAACTGATTATTAGCTTATATAAATGACTAACGTATCACTGTTGTATACAGGGTCTGTAGCCTGAAATAGAAATGAAAAGATGCTTTAAGGCCACTTTAATATTACAGTAAGAGTTGTTAAAATGGGAATGAGTTATATTGTTATGAACCTGCACTAATTATTTGTCAGGGTATGAATTTTGTGGCGTGAATAGGCAGCGACTCTCATAGTGAGATTTAAAAATGTGCCACTGTAACTTGGAAGCAGAGAATGTGACCTCTTTACTGCAATTCATGTCGTTTCAAGTGTTGTTTCAGATGTTGTGCAGTACAAGGGGACTCATTTATTCCATCTAAACTTCTCAGTCCAATAACTACCTTCAGTTTCAGTTCACTCCAGGTACATAAACATAATTCCTCACTTACCACTAGTGCTATACAGAAAGGTTTGGTTCAATGTTCCTAGGTTTTCAGATTTCCTTCTCAGATTTCTGCTACAACATCTCTTGCCTAAATCACTCTGGATAATCTACACAACACATTGTCAAAAGTTTTCATATGGACTATTTCTTTGGTAGAAAAACCGTTAACAGTGTGGATCACCTTAAGTAACCAGGACAACATTTTTGTAAAGAGATGTTGCTGGTAAATTTCTAAATCTAATTTTCCAAGACTATGACACTATAACAAAATCCCATCCACCTTTATCATACTGTGGTAGTTTGAAACCTCAGAGACTCAAGTCTCAAAACCTGGGTTAATAAATGCAAAACTATCTGCATTGTTAGATAGTGCTATATGTAAATGACAAAATGTGTTTCTATGTAATTTAGGTGAATTGACCCTTTTAAATGGGAGTGTGCAAGATTAAGCGTACAGTTGGCAATTTGTGAACCACAGAACCTCATTTAGAAAAAATATGTTTTGGCATGGGTGTGCTGCCGACACCTATTCTATCTGAATTTCACATAAATGTCAAGAATAACAGGAAGCACAGTTGTCTAACCTCTTCTCCTGTTTGTCTCTGTGCATTAAGACAGAAATTCCACTAATCAATATACTATTTTTGCTTGACTTGTCAGTTTGCAGCCCTTCACCTAGATTATTGAAGTTCTTTTGTACTGTGACATTTTGTATAGAGATCGATCAGTATCTTTACCTTGGGTTGAGAAATACAACTAGTGCCTTAGATACCTAGAAGAATAAATTTAAGTGTTTTCTTATTATTGTTTACTTATGGCTGTGACAACCTGATTTGTTGCTCTATGAGATTTATTTGTTACCTTTTTGTTCTGATTTTCACTGCTTACAGTGTGTTAAGAGGACTCTGTAGTGCCATATTCACTTCTCTGCCCTTGTCACTATGACAGTTAATGACGCAGTATATTTGCAAAACCTAGAGTCATTAAAACACACAAAAAGACAATGCTTGAATGAATTTTGATGTAAAATTAATTAAATCTCTACTTCGTAGGTATTTGTCAGGGGTTTATGTTTTTGTAGAATCACTGTTGCTCAAAGGACTGAAGAATTAACTTCAGTTTCACATTATCAATTAAATATACCTTGTGGTCATGTTTGTTTTTGTATATACACGAGGAAATGTAAGTTTCTGGAAGAAAAAAATATTTATGTCAGTGACAACAGTGGAGCATTATTTTGTCCACCTTTTTGAGATACTTTAGTTCAATAAAGCACCTTAGCACCTGTGAGTAATTTTTTCTCTGGAGGTTTTTGAGCTTGCCATTACTCTCATACTGCTCAGTCTCAGCTTCTTTGTGCCTCTATAAATGACATCATCTCCAGCTCCCTAACGCATAATGCTGCATAACTGTCCCCCACCCTCCACCCCCCCAAATCCAGTACGCACGTGTGGGACGCCGTACATGACGCAATTCAAAATCATGTCTCCTCACTTCAGCTTATCTTCATGACTCTTGAATATCCAAGAATGCTGAAGGAGGTTTATTTATTGCCTTTGCCACTTGATTAAATACAATACTGCAATACTGAACTGTTCCTCACCAGTGGTATCTTAATAGTCGGGGGAGATTCAGCACCTTCTGCTCTCTCTGTGTCCTCTTCACCAGTCCTAGTTTCCTTTGTTTCAGGACAGAAAGGCCCTCACTCTCTCCTACAGCTCCTCTCCTTTGCAGTTTCAACCCCCCCCCCCCTTTCTCCAACTGTCTACCAGCTGGTAAAATTAAATGCTGAGTGTTTGTGTCTGGCCCAAAGTCCCCACTCTCCAGCCCATTGACTGTCCCCATGGCAACAAGCTCATCTGGAGCTGCTGATGGAGACTGTCTTCCTAGCTCTACCTGGCCACAGAGAGCGGGAGGGAGAGGAATGCTAGGGGCTGTGTGGAGCAAAGAGGTTAAATGTGCTGCTGTGAAAGGCAAGCCAGAAAGGGAGAATTAGCTACTGGAATTGAAAATGGCCCATTATGTCCTGCTGCACTGCAGAGAGCTCCTCTGGCTATAAGGACGTATTACGCCGATGTGACCTTGACACTGTTAAGCATGGACCCCAGGTCCTCATGACTGACACACTTCCCTCTGAAAGTCTTTATTTGAGCTGACCTCTCTGACTTCTACAGATCTTATCATGGTCACCGCAGTTGTTGTCATTGTGACCTTGAAGCAGGGCATGCTCAGTCTGAAAATACATGGTGGAGCAGCTCAGTAGCAATAATGATGTCAGCCAGCAATGCTCCAATTTGTTTGAGACACTTGTGAAGAAGATCAGTGGATTTGCTTTTTGCCTGCAACACAACAGTTTCCAAGGATACTTTTCACAAAGGAATGAGCAAACGACTTAGGCTGTGTAGAGGGATGCTGCCCCGGTTTTGAGAGAGACTTTGATATTAACTCCTGAGCAGAAGTGGGATCAAATTGTCACCATTGAGCTGAAAATCTAGAAATGACACACCGCCTACAGCTCTAACCCCCCCCCCCCGGTGGGCTCTTTTGTCTGGGCAATAGTATGACCCTTGACCCTGCTCTTGCAGTTGTAGGATGGGGGGGGGGGGTGGCCATGACTTGCTCCCACACTTCACTTCAGGCAACTGAGGTGCACTGCTGTGTTTAATTCATGATGAGCACGTCTGCTACGTTGACCTCGATGAGCATTGGTATGCACCTCTCACAGCTGCGATGTGTGTGTGATAAAGTGCTGAAGTAGAAGAGACAGAGAGGCTGTTGCACTGGAGCCAGATCCCAGTGTCGGGACAGTTGATCCACCACTAACCACTAATCCAAGCCCCCTCCAGCATGGATGGTATTTGAACCAATGAAACGTTCAAATAGGAGAAAAATGTCAAAATAGAACATTCATGAATATATTTATGCATCTAATTGTCCCAAATAGTCTTATTTTTAGTTAAATGTCTTCTAAAAGCATGTAGGAAACACTGTGTGATTAATAATGTATTTGCCCAAGATGCACACCTCAGTTTTGACCATTCACAAGACTTTCATGTAATGAACATATCAAGTTATACTCCTGTACAATTAGACCTTATGAACTGCTGAAGGTGCTCCTTGCATATTGGGTTTAAAGGGCTTTTTATTTCTTGTCACATTATGAATGTCTTAGAAATTGTCTGTCATCTGGAATTGAAGCAGGCAGCTTAATGCACTGCATTTTTAAAGGCATTTTGAGCAACTCAAGAGACTTTTGTCATAGAAAAATCGAACGGTTATTAACTGTTAGAGGACAGAATGAAGGGAGAAGACTGGATAGAGGGAGGGGAAAAAGAAGGGGAAGAAGTGGCTTTCAGGGTCAAGCTCAGAAGTCCTAGCTTGTTCAATCTGCATCATAATTGAAATGTCATTTAGGATTCTTAGCACATTATTGATTTTATTTTCCCTACCTCAACAGTTAAATCAACTGGAATTGACCATTACACACTTTTTTTTCTCCGTCACCTTTTGTCCTCTGCTTCCTTCAGTGTCCCACAATCACAGTTTTACACATTACTGCTGATTGGCCAAAGCTCATTGTTCTGTGAGTTTAATGCATCTTAATCACAATTAATCCTAATCCCCTCAGTGGACAACATGGAGCACATGCAAGCATATGGTCTAACAAAGCTAATTCAACAGACATAACAACTCCACACACAAAACACAAAATAAAGATGGATGAAGGGATGGATGGATGGATGGATGAATGGAGGTGAAGATGTTCAAATAAAGTGATTAAACAAAAGTTTTTCAAAATGCAGGACCTCTGACTGAATTTAGCCACCCTATCTCATTTTTAAAAAAATAGATGGGATATGCATTATTTCTTTCTTGCCAAAAATTGGATAAGAAAATTGATACTAGTCGAATATATGTCTGTTAAACATGAGGCAACAGCCAAAAGAGAATTAGCTTAGCATAACTTAGTTTAGTGTAAAGAATATAAGTAGGGGGAATCAAATTGCAAGGCTCTGACCAAAGGTAACAAAATCTGTCTACCTAATAAACAAGTTATATCATGTACGTTTCATTTGTGCAGAAACTGAAGCGTGAAAAGTACAGTTTGTGGTTTTATAAACATTGTGTGTTCAAGGTTGCAGATTCTGAGCTGGTTTCAAACCAGCCAGTGTCAAACCAGTTATTCTGTCACCTATAAGGGAAGAAAATAATTGTAGTAGTTAAGACCATGGTTAAAAACCTCTAGAGATGGACTCAAGTCCAGTCGCGTTTTGATTTAAAACTCCTTTAGGATACCATGACCTGGACAAATGAGAATATGCACAGGCTCTAGAGATGAATAAATGTCAATGTTGTAATTTGTTAAGCCACTGTTTTATCGTGTGTGTAGGCTTAAAATGAGATTTTACCACTTGACATCAATGTGTCACACTGAGCTCCATATATATATATATATATATATATATATAGAGAGAGAGATATATAGATATGTATAATATGTATGTTGATAATATATGATATACGAAGACAGTATACATCTTTATTTCCATATTTGCAGAATTTTCATACATCATTAACATACAACATGTTTGTCTATTTTATCAGTTGTTTTTAAAAAAAAACAACAATTTGTCTGATACTATTTTATAATGAACAGCAGATATGTAAATGATTTTAATAGTACCCATCCATAGTTCAAATATTCAGCAGCTTTTATGATTTTGTGTGTGCGTGCGTGCGTGCGTGCGTGCGTGTGTGCGTGCATAGCCCCATGTTTCCTGTGGATGTTTCAAACCTGTTCCTTCAGGACAGCAGACACATGATGACACTCAGACAGAAACATTATGAGCCTAGAAGGACTTTGACTCAGAGCAGTTTGCTCTCTTCAGAACAAAATGTAACAAAACTCATCTTGCAAGCTTAACATGTAAATTATCAAATTTAATATCAAACACCCTCAAAAATTTGAAAAAAACAATCTTAATGTGTAACATTCAGATGCTTTTACTTCTTTGCCAGTAGATGGTGACATATTGATATTAAATGCTGTCGCTGTTACTCTCCTTGCCTCTAGAGGGCAACTGTGGATCTGAAACTGGTTGTACACAGCTGACACAGCATGTATCCTTTCTCAGCAAATAACCCATTTTTTAATATGCCTGAATACCATCTCTGACTATGTTGAAATCTACTTTACGCCTTTGAGTTTGAAGGATCTGTCCTTTGCTCTCTCTTGTTGATGTTATTGCGCTTGTGGTACTAAAAATCTCTCTCTACTCTGTCTCAGACCAGTCTCAAGCGGAGAGGTCAAACTCCATCGCTGTGGCCGGAGCTGTGATCGGTGCCGTCCTCGCTCTCTTCCTCATCGCCGTCTTCATCATTGTGATCCTCACTGCTCGCAAGGCCCCGCCACCAGCCTTCACTGACAAAGTGTAAGTCTGACAAATAATTCATGCTGCAGAACATACTCGGCTGGTTAATTAATGAAACGATACCTCACGAGGTTGACTGAAGTCCATCAATGGGTTCAGGGAGTTGCTACTTACTCCTGTGGAGAGAGCTGCAGCTGTGCTCACCCTGGAGCAGGGAGGCTGTGGGACAGGATTGAGGGGTAGCAGATAATTGGTGTCTTGGCAGCGAGCCTTTGTCCTATATTGTTCCGTCTGTTCCTATAGCGCAGCAGCACTCGTGTAAATGTTAGAGCAAAGAGGAATAAATTTGAGGTTAAATTATTTACAGAAGAAGCTGCTTGACACTCTGCCAGAGTCCTTGTTTGTATGTATGTGTGTGTGTGATGTAAGAAGTACTCATGTTGTGGGGACCTAAATCTGTTTACAAAGTCACATTATGGGGACTTGTCTTCCTTATGGGGACAAAAGCAAATCTCCATAACATGAATCATTTAATGTTTTAAAGTTAGGTTTAGGTTGGGTGAAAAGTTAGGCAGGTTGTAGTCATGGTTACAGTTAGAGGTTAGAGTAAGTCTCCAGGAAATGAATTTAAGTCATTGTAATGTCCTCTGAAGTCATGGAGAGAGACAGAGAGAGAGAGAGAGTGTGTGTGTGTGTGTGTGTGTGTGTGTGTGTGTGTGTGTGTGTGTGTGTGTGCGTGTGTGTGTGTGCGCGCGTGCGCGCAATTTGCTCTTTGTTTTGTCTGTCTCTCTTGTGTCTATTCTAAATAAATGTGACAGATGGTAACTTACAGGACTGAACAGGATCTTTTATGTGCAGAGGGATGAAACCTGGAGGGTTTATTTTGATTGACTCTGCTTCTATTTAAGTCCACATGGCAACACAAATGTGTACTTTATATATCCATTTATATATCCAATATCTAATACTGCTGATCGACCTACTACCTCTTATGTACGTATCATTATTATGAACCTCTGGACCATATCAACCCATATCTTTAAGGGTTGATCCCCTCATCCATCCTTGTTAGTGTGTCATTGTGCATGCTCAGTCCAGGGAAGCGCAGCTATATGCATCAACTATATCTCAATGCAACTAATGGCTAAATAAATGTAAATCCCTAAATTCTAATTTTGTGTAAACTGCAAATATGTCAATGACAAGATACAAAATGTTCACCTCTTTAAAATTTTACATCCTAATTCTAGTGACTGTGCCCTCTTCAGGGAAATTTGAAAGACATTTTACTGTGAATGCTTCAGACTGTGTTTCAAACCGACTGATTATGTAAAAATGCTGGTGAAAATAGTCGACCTACAGTTACAGCTGATTGTCTGATCACAAGCAGAAAATGATAGTATTAATTGAGGGGAAAATACTTAACATTTGTGCACAGGTGTGAGGCCTGCATCATAGTGCTGAAACTACAGGGCGGTGTATCTAGTCGTATGTTGGTCTGTGGTCAATGCCATGACAAACTTAGCATCTTAAGTGTGACCGTGGCAGGAAGTCCCAGTGGGATGATGGGGAGGGGGCAGACGGGTGGACGTAGGCCTTCATCAAACTCAGATGTGAGTGTAGGACAGCAGGTCACTGAGAGCTCTAACTGTAATCTCTGACCACTTCTCATCTGAAGTATGAAAGAGAAGCACAACATCAAGTGATATACAGTGTTAGAAAAATCAATGCCTGTCATGGCATCATTTTATGAATGGCCAAGGTCAGTTTCTAGGTTTCAGCTTGGTAGTGGATGGGGATTTCAATAAACGAGAGAATGACTCTGACTTCAGCGTCTTTCAGGGGTTTAGAGGAACAGCTGTCAAAAATCTTCAGATGTAGTATTATGTATGAAAGTCCATCACCCTTATACACATGTTGTCAAATATTCTAAACCCTGCTGATTTAGGCATGATGCCATTAGTGTCACAGGATACCACTGCTTAAAGGCATACTCGGCTGATTCAGTATTGTATTTCCATAAAAGTTGGCGGACGTACAAGAGACAGATGATACAGCACTTTTATGTTATAAATTTGTTACAAATCTCCAAGGCCAACTCAAGATAACCTGGGTGACATCACTATGACATCATCAGGGTTATTTCATATCATCAGTTATCTCATTTTTTAGAGAGCAGCATCTGACTCAAAAGGTGAACTTTTAAGCGTCTCCTCTTTAAATTTTATTCAGTTATTGGTTTTGTACCCAGCATAAACTGTCACTAAATTAATCTGCTTCCTTTCAGGTGTCTGTGGAAGCTAAAATCTATTGTCACTGTGATTTCTATTTTGCTCTCTCTTTCTCTGAAGGATTGACCTTCCTCCGACACACAAGCCGCCTCCTCCCTACACTGAGAGAGCACCGGCTGTTCCTCTGGGTGTCCACGCATCACAAGTGGCCTGGCTCTGTCAGGTAACCCCTCTTCTCTCCACCTCACTCCCACACCTTGTATCAGTATATTTCTGCATATCTGAATCATCATGTACTTACAACGCAAACAGTAACACTTGGTAAGCTAATGAGCACTGAGTCACAACAGGAAGTAATAAGAACAAACTGACCGATGTCATCAGTTTTTATTAAGTAGGAGGCCTAATGGTTGTACTCATTTAATATGTAAGATAGTTTGAATTTAAATTTGTGTTCTCAGTTCAACCCAAGCTTTGATAAGCCTGTACCTTTTTTTTAGTCTCACCCAGAAAGAAGCCTAAAGTAAAACCTATACTTTTTTCCTCTCACATTTTACATGACTTTCTGAGACTCTGACATAAAAAAAAAATCACATAAGAAGTTAAAACTATTTTGTGTTTTGTGACATTAAGAGCAGCAGCTGGATGTGAATGATATCACTCTGGCTTTGATGGGTTTTTTTTCACCTGCAGACTCGCAGGGCAGAGCGCAGGTACGAGCTGAGTGATTGGCAGCACCCACCCAAATCAAGGCCGAGGCCGTCCGGAACACAAGGCCCCACCCAGCAGCTGTCCCGCCTGGAGTGGGTGTGTCATCAGAGTGGGACAGACCGGGTGTACATCAACCACCGTGAACACTATGTGTAACAGGCATCCTGAACACAATCCACCAAGCAGCTGGCGGTCATCCAGTCTGTCACCTGATTACCTGAGACATCAAGGGCTACGTCTCTCTTTGCAGGCAATTTTTATACATTTGAACTTTTACTCCGTATTGTGAAAATGTTATGTCTGAAAGGAATAGTTCAGCATTTTTGAGAAATACATTTATTAGCTTTCTTTCTGAGAGCTTGAGAAGATTAATCTGACATCTGTCTGTGAAATATGAAGCTACTGGTTAGCTTAGCTTAGCACAAAGGCTGGAAACAGAGGGAGTCAGCTACCCTGGCTCTGTCCAGTGGAAGCCCAACCGAGAAATAGTCCACGAACCACAAATTGTTATTTATCTCTTTCTGTTTTTGTACAGATTAAGCAAAACAGAGCTTATCAAACTGTTTACCCCTGTATGCTAAGCTAAGATAATTAACTGCTGGCTGCAGCTAAAATGATTTGTACAAGCATTTCAATGGTATGAATCTTTTCATCTGACTCTCTGCAATGAAGCTAATAAGTGCATTTACCAAAATGTCAAAATATTCCTTATCTGATTTTCGTTTTGCAAATATTCTGTATTTATCAGTATTCAGTTTTTTGATATCACTTAGGATGAGGCAAAGGAAAAATGAGGCTTTAGAAATCACATGAGCAAGAGAGCAAAGCTCACATTAGGGTCATAGTTGTCCACCAAAATCTAACCACTATTATCTTTTTTCCCCTGTCAGAGAGGATACCACAAAGCATAAATTTGAGACTGTATTCTCAGGCATATCACTACGCCAAACCACATCAGATGTGAACTGCTGAGGTCCACTGAGACCAAATGTGCTAACTGCAACACAGACCATGAAGGGATTAATCAAGGTGTTTCTGTCCCAGGCCTGTGATTTGCTGTTGTAATGTTATGACACAATTCTTTCTAGCAGCAGAAACTGTAGATTTGTAAATGTGTAAATGTAGCCTCTGTGTCAGTATAATTATGCAGAGTCATAATCTACTAATCAGGGAAACAATAATGTAATGTAAGTAATGTAACATAACTGATGTCAGTGTTTTTATGTGTAATGTAGAAATATACACTTGTTCTGTGTAAACTGAGGGAAATGTGGCTCCTGTAAAAAGTACTGTGTCTGACTTTTATAGTGAAGATCTGGAGAACTAACTGTTATAAGTGCCATTTTGAGGGCATTCCCTCTAAATATATAGTATGCATGCTGTAGTGCTCTCATTTCTCCAACGTGGGTATATAGCTATGAGTTGTTGTCCTGATAGATTCATAAAATAAATTGCAAGTGTATGTAAGTGACCTTACAATGAAAATCCATCATCTGTCCTCACTCTGAAGCAACACAAAATCACATCCAAAGAATAACAAAAGAGGCTAAAAGAAAGAAAATCAGACCAAGCAATCTTCTAAACTGCTGTGTAAAATCAGATAGCTCTACATGAGGGTGTTCAATAGCCCTGTGAAAGTAAACAGTCTAAGAGACGAGAGCTCTGAGTCACCACATGTGGAAACAAGAGAAGAAGTCCTTGAAGATTTGAGAGATAGTTTGAATTGACGGGTTGAGGGTTTTTGAGAAAATTTAATCTCAAGGTCACAGTCACTGTGATTGTCACAACAGGGAGGAAAAAAAAGGTGTTTTTATTACCAGGAACATTGTGAGTAAATGCAGCAGTGTTTGTGTTGGAGTAGCCGAGGCTTGCGCTATATTAACATCACACTGATGGTGAAAAGATTTGTCAGGATCCATTTATTTCTTCAGATCAGTCGGTGCTGTGGGCTTCTGCGCTTACTTAGTTAAGAAGGGTTGTAGCTGACACTTTCCAAGAGTGACACCTAGTGGTCAGATGTGTCAGTGCAGCCCCTAGTGGTATGTGTTGAATCACCATCACTGAATATAGTGCTAAGGAAAGTCACCTTCATTTTTGAAAATAATTATTTTATTGGGGAGCAACATAAGAATAGGAAAAGGACAATAAAAAATAAGAAATACCTATAGAAATAAGTAAATCAAAAACAAAAGGTAACAGTGACAACTATAACAGACCATTTTTTAAGACCACAATTACGCTTTTAGTTTGTTGCACATTTGACAGTTGTATTAAGATCACAAAGATGCCACCTTCAATTCAACAGCCAAAAGTTGGTAGTAAAACTAATATTGCACTGATACTACTACTATAATGTGAGCTGGTACTACAGTAAACGGTTACATCAGTTAAAGGGTCAGTTCACCCAAATTAAATTTTTTCACTTTTTCTTTTAGTAGTAGTGATGCATGTAGTTTTGGTTTTATGCTCCTAGTTACTGCAATGTCAATCTGCTGCCACCCCTATACAATGGAGGTGAATGGGATTTTGTTTGTGGAGCTTTTAAAATGTACACGATTCAACAGCAATGTCTTTAATCAGAAACTGTTCCTTTGGATAATCTTTAGACTTTTTTTTCTAAAGGACTATTTCTTCCTAATAACAAAAACTGTTGAAGTGTTTTCTCTGCAAATTAAAACAAAATCATCTGCAGATCTAGATACCACTTGAATAAGACAATGTTTTTTTGCTTCATTTTTTTTTTCATAATATGTGCACTGACCCTTTTATTTTTTGATGACATACTGAAACTACTAAAGCCCTCTTTGTGATATCAGCAGGGGTCCAAATGCTGCTTAAACCTGGGATCATAATGTGAAATTACAGTAAATAAGTAAATAAGCTCATTAAGACATGTTAGTATGAGCGCAGCTTCATTTTAAGTTCTGAAACAACAACAACTACTAGAGAGCACTGCACGGTCACCAACAATACTCTGACATGCTAACAGTAGCTTGGTGGCTACACTGCTGTACTGAAATAACTGCTTGCAGTTTAATGGCTCAGGTTTGGCAGCTAAAACCATACATTTCTTAGGGTAAAGGAACATTTGACCCAATATTGAAACTTCTGTCATTATCTATTCATGCTTGTGTAAAGTACTGGAAGATTTATCAAACTGGCACACATCCAACTCTCATCTGTCCATAGCCGTTTGTTAGTCTTTCAGCTGTTGTCACAGTTTGCAGGGGCGATAATTTATCAACTGGAGGCTGGAGAGAAATCAGGTGAAGTTTAAATGTCCAAATAGCCAACAGCAAGTTACAGGGACAAGTGCAACTCTCCACATCAGGTCACAACTGAAGTGTCTTGAGTTACAGTAAAAACAAAGGTTCATCATTAACCTGTGACGACATTCTCACATTGTTTGGTTGATTTGCAAAATGTTGATTTGGAGTTGTGCAAGCGAATAGCTGTTGCATTATGGACTGACAAACTATCAAAAAGAGACTTTTGGAGTTAAACATAATTTTCTCAATGCATTATTCTTTTATGGATTTCGAGCCTTTCCCAAACATGCTTTAAACAAGTGAAACTACATTGTAAGAGGTCTGAGTAATTTAATGTCTTCCTAAAGTGGATCTTGTATTTACCAGTGGCCTTCAACTCCTTGTCAAACTGCCCCTCAAGCACTCCTCTCTTCTCAAGCTGTCAGCAGCATTTTGTGAGGTTGCTTAATTTGTTCATTTGTTTTTGGAAGCAAGACATGGCCTTGAAAGATGAGTCTAGTGACCCACTGATTAACTGGCTTTTTGTCTAATGTCTGATGATGATACATATTTTAGAAAAATAAAATCTGCAGTTTTACCTATTGAAACGTCCTCTGATGGCAGTTTATGGTGCAGCTTGTTCACACAGTTATGCAACTGAAACAGGGTGGAGGTGGCGTATCCTCAGTGAGACAATAATAGTTATGTAGTTAGACATAGTTATGTAAGAGTAAAACTAAAGGTGAACGATGAGAACAAATGTAGTCGAACATAATAACCTAGCGTCATTTCGTGTCCTTGAAAGAGCAACTTGACAAATAAGAGAGAAATACACTGACAGTCTTAATGCACTTGATAAATAATATAATACATATAATTTTTATATTAACAAAGTATTCTAAGACTATGAGAGTTATCACCCAACTCTGCAGTTTGACTCAGCACTACTGAGCATTTTAGCATCTTTCAGCTCATTGTTTCAGTTTTCTGCTGCATAGCTTGACAGTTTTGGTTCATTCTCATTGTTCTCAAAGTCTTGTTTTGGGCCACAGCAGGCGGCTGTTACCTGCTGTTATCTGCAAAGTAAGAAGCTGCTTCTGTTTGTGCCAGAAAGCAACATATTTTTGTGCCGTTAATGATTTCAAATTGAGTTGGAGTTAGTGCAGGACAGCTGAGGTTCCTGCCACTAAACTGGAAGTCTGATGCAAGTTGCATGAAGTGCAGAGGACAGTAAGTCTCATGAAAGTTGTAAGCGGTTGCTGCTGAGAAAGTTTTTGTTCGGACTTCAACGGCAGGTACTAAACTGTTCATGTTAATTAACGGCAGGTGATGTTTATGTCAGTTTTTTTCTATTCAACTAAAAATAAATTATGCTAAATAATGAAAGCAGCAGTAATGCTTCGTTGCTTCGTTATGAATAATTTTGCAGCTCAACAGGAACACAGTGCTCACTAGTTATGTTAAAAATGATATGATATCAAAGAAAAAAAAAGGTGATATTCTGTGCTGTCCCTGCTTGGATATGACTGTGTGAACTGGTTATACTAAACCCTGCCAGCAAAGCATCTCTGTAAATAAAATTCCTTTCCTCATACATTTCCCCTTCCTGTCCTTGAGTGAATGGCAGCTTTGTTTCAGCTGTCAGGATTGATTAAACCTTGCTCCCATAAACAAACGTGGCAGTGCAGAAGTGGAAGAGAGCTTCTCCTCCAGCGGCCCCACAGAGGATGTACCATTCCAACATTTTCCAAATCTCAAATCCTCGGTACGTTCAACACGCAACAAAACAAGTTATTTTGACTTGGCTTTCTGTTTGGCGGCAGCTGCAGCTGCAGGTGCAGGTGCAGGTTTTGGGGCAGGGGCAGCGGAGGGTCTCACTAAATTATACACACTGAGGAACCTGCAACAAGAGAGGTTCATCACATCACATGGCACAATGTAAAAAGACAAAGAAAGAGAAAAAATATGTTTCTATTTTGCTAGCGAGATATTAGGAGCACATAAAAGACCATGATAAAGACCAGGTTACTTACAAGTTTTTGATTCTCTTTACAAAAGCTTTGATCACTCTAACCATCCTCCTTATCCGCACCTGTCATCAAAATGAGAGATGGCTCAGTGAATTCAAAACATCGCTGGTAGATGGATTTACTAAAAGACATTTATATTCTCTCCAAGAAAATAAATGTGTCTCATGAGCTGCTTCAGTAGAGTTTCCATATGATATTCTCATGTATTTAATCACTTTGAGTTTTTTTTTTTATTCTCATACATACTGCTCTCTTTCTGCTTGAGTAAATGTATGCAGTTTAATGATGTTATCAAAAAGTGTTTTGAAATTTGGTCCAGCAGCACACAGTCTCACCTGCTGCTTCTTGTACAACAATGGAAAGGAGAAAATAGCGATGACAGCTGTAAAACAAGGACAAAGGAGAAAAGACTGGTTTGCATGGTTTACCTCCCTAAAACATTAAAAATAGTACAAGTACAAAACTTGAAATGAAGGACACTTCACAGCACATTATTACAGCTCTAGAAGTCTTTGAATGTAGGCTGCAGGACGTGTGTGAAAAGGCTCTTCAGGATGAGGTACGAGTGGATGGATGGGAGCACAAAGCGTTTGACTTTGGCCACACAAGAATGTCGGGAGGGTGATCTAATAGGAACCTGAGTAAATGTGAGAAGTAAGGATGGAATAATTTCCACTCACCAGTAATGACCAGAGTCAGCCCGTTGGTTAGGAGACCGACATAGGTCAACAGATACAGGAGCACAACAAACTGGGGGAGAGAGCAGAGAACAATGATAGTTAACGGTTATTCCCTATATTTTTACAATTAATTAATCAGCAATGTCTTGGTTTTCTACGATGCGCTTCATTTATAGACTCAGTTTTCAGGATTTGTTACTGTTCATACATTAACTTGTCTTATTTCAATCATTATTTTATCATCAAGCTCAGACCTTAATAGACTCGATCATGCTGTCGATGAAAAGGAGGCGTTTGATCTCTGTAACTGCAAATGCAATCAGCAACACCACCTCCTCCACTAGCATCACAGTGTCCTTATCTGTCAGAGAGCTGTCATAATCTAGATGCGACCTGGGAACAGACACGTAAACACACAATTAGAAAAACAACAAGCTGTATATATTGAAATTCTGAAGTGAAACAAGTCAACTGAGGCTCTATATTTGGCACAGTAGTGCAACATGATTGAAAGCTTTACAGCAGTTTTCTGCCCCTGGCGTGGGCTTGAAGTTGGGGAAAACAAACCAATGATGCCTCAGTCAGCAGACTCACTGGAAAGGGTGCAGCCCAGGGTTCCAGCGCAGCAGCTCCAGCAGCTTATAGTAAAGACGGAGAGGGAAGGTGACACACATGACACCCAGACAGATGTGGGAGAGCACGGTGATGGCGCTGAGCTGGAACATGCTGGCCAGACCGATCACCAGTCCGGTGAACACCACACCGGTCCTCCTCATGTTCCGCCAGTACACCAGATCCACAACTGCAAAACAAGGTGGACACTTGCTAGAGACAAGAAATTAGATGAGTTACACTGAATGAGAGATGGACAGAGGCAAGTTAAGAAATGTTAACTTTGTAGATCATATACTCCATACTCAGTAAGGCCTTGATCAGTTAGATGATGGAAAATCATTTTGCATAGATATGTTAATCCAACAGATGCTTTTGTTTTTGATTATGGTGAAAAGGATTTAGATGCCTCTGAAGCAGCTGTTTTACCCTGTGATAACATTTGAGTTAAACATACATGACAGATGAGTGAAGAGAACTGAACTAAATTGCATTGACGATGAAAAAGTGACAGTAAAGATGCCTCAGAGAGAGGGAAGTATAGTCAGACGCAATCAGTAAGAAAAATCTGTGCCCATAAAACACATTATTTCATATCACTTTTCCAAAATTCTGCAGAAGAGCTGCCTCTTCAAATTTTAGTCGGTGGATGTGGTTTCAGTCTAACAACCCAAATCATCGTCTTTTATTACAAACAAATCTGCTGCTGCTGACAGAAATGTGACACACATCCCTCTCTCGGTGCCAGAGACGTTATATGAGTGGCAAAATGAAAAGTTATTTAAAAACGAGTAGCAAGTAAAATAAGTAGGTGAGAGGCTGGAGAAAGGATGACAAAGAAAAATAACAGGAGTTAAGCTCAGTACATTATGGAGAGAAAATATCTAAGTAACTATTTTAGTAATCTAAGTAATTATTCATCCATACAGTCATTTCTTCTTACTAAAAAAAGAAGATAGTTTAGGAAAACATGTTTCAGAATGAATTAATTGCTTTTAATAATGAATGAATAATAGATAAATGAATAATTATGCTATGAGCCAGAGTATGATATTAGATGTTCAAGCACGAAAACATCAGATGACCTTCCTAACTCCAGTGTTAATGTCAAGATAATTATCTGATTAAAACAAATCCTTACACATAAACACACACACACACACACACATACACACCAACAACAACAACAACTTGTCTTCCAAAAGACAATTTACAAGCAACAATCACACATTTACACACACACACACACACACACACACACACACACACACACACACATAGACAATTAAAGCAGCAGCCCCAGTTTCATAATCAAGTTTCCGGAGAAATATATATGTTTACACTTTTCTGGTTTTCTTATTTAACAACAAATTTGGGCAAGAAGGTGTTGAGTCAGAAACAGAGACACTCTACTGCTGCTATTATACCTATGAAGTCATTTTCCAAGCTGGGCATAACCATAACCTGACTCTAATTCTAACTTTAATAACAAAGGAAAAATAAAGTCTGAGAAAACAGCCCTGATAAGAAAACACCTATGTCTTATGGGACAATTTGGTAGGAAACAACAGCATTCAATCAGCAACAAGCTCTCATTTTGCTGAGTCCCATTCTCTTCCATCTGTCCACCAAATGAAAGACATACTGGACTCAGTATTTGACTTGCCATCCTGTCTGTATTCACACCTTCCCAGGAGAGGGAAAAAATAAACTCTCTCTTTCACCTGATAGTTGAACTCTGACCAATTCCCTGTCTGCTCCCGTTCACTTTACTTAAAGCTGTCACAGTTTATTTTCCTTACGTTTGGTGGCCATTTCAGCAGCGGTCCTCTTCCTTGCGCTTCCTCCGTTGGCTTGTACTCCAGGCTTTTTTTGGCCACCCGAGCTCCGTCAGCAATATAAGGCCTGGCTGGCCTAATTTTATCCTGTATTGGATACCCCCTGTTTGGATTCGCGCATGCACACACACACACACACACACACACACACACACACACACACACACACACACACACACACACACACACACACACACACACACACAAATACACTCATATTGGGAACCTGAGACATCAGCATGTACATGTCCCTCAGCTTTCAGAGACGCTTGTGGCTCCTCAGCCAGTTGGTGGCCGACCTGCAGGCAGAGGGCTTCACATGCAGCCACGTTATAGCGAGGAACTGCTTTTAATGTAACATTTATCAACAATCAGGATTAATAAGAACACAATCAGTGTTCTGCTATCTCCACCAGCTGTACTGCAGTATTCATCAAAAACTAATGAATTTATATTAAAGCTGGAATCATTACTCAACACACTTTAACAGAGAAATGATTTGAGGTGCCTCACTTATCCCATTTTGATTGCATGCAAGACAGAAAAGCAAACATTTTTCTGCAGGGTTCTGCAGTATTGTTATATGTTACTACTTCTACAACTGCTATTAATATATAATGGATGACAAGTGGGTTGTTGTATAGTGCTTATTCCAACATGCAACATTTTGTTTAATTCTTAATGTTGCAGGCATTATATTACATTATTGTGCATTATTCCAATACAGATACAATAGAGACTGTAAGGTACTTACTATTACAATAAGGCCCTTCAGGCAATGTTGTGATTTGTGGTATTGAGCTATATAACTAAAATTGGACTTGACTTGAATATATTTTCTGAGTAATATGTGTGTATGCTTATAACAAGTCCAACACATCCTCTGAAATCCTCCAAATCATTTATTTTGCTACAGTATTACATGGCTGATTAAGATTTAAGCAGTTAAAACTGCTACAAAACTGCTGTAAGTCATGTTGTGGTGACATGCATAATCATGCAAAACCAAAATCATGTTTCTGCTTGTTTAGTTGAAACACACAGCAGTCTTTTCCCCTTTATCTCTACTGATTTAGATCCAAATTTTCCAAATTTCTTGTCTCTATAAAGATAGAAAATGTACAAATGTGTGGCTTACAATATTTATTTTTTTCAACATTTAAACAGAATACATTTTGCACCCTTGATTAATAACCGCATTCAGCCTATTGCAAACTTTGCTACATTAATAGCCAGAAAAAAAAGTTATCCAATTGTTCAGATAAAAGCCTTCATGTTTCCACTAATTTAATTCAGAATCATATTTTAGGTTTATGATCTGTCACCATGTGAAATGTCAGTTTTAAGGGATCTGTGTACATAATGAAAATAAGTCTTTTTTTCCCTTGTGTCTCTTCTTCCCGCCATCAGCCACACACTTTGTGCTAAATGGCGGACAGTCCTGTAATCCACAGCAGTGGAAGCCCATAATCCCAATTGATCAAAGGTTGAGATTATCATAGATGTGGGAGGGGCAGAGCTTCAGATAGGAGGACGGTGAGAGAGGGTGAGCTCAAACATGACAGTGGGGATTCAAGCCAGGCAGGGATTGGTGCACATAAATAGCCAGCCAATCAGAACAGAGGCAGGGAGAATAACAAGGCAAGGGGAGAGCTAGTGAAAGAGGGAAGAGCTATGAAAAAGCAAGGGAGAAGGGGAAATCACAGCAGCACAGAGAAGAGACAAAACAAGAAGGAGAGGAGGCATGAGTGGAGGAGAGAGTGCTGATCAGTGAGATCTCCAGAGAGGGAAAGGAGAGAAGAGAGGGAGGAGATGAACAGGGAGAGGGGGGTGAGCAGCCAGTACAGGGAACATCCATCAGCTCAGGCAGCCATGCTCTGAGCCTTGGAGCAGCAGGGCTACGCAGACACTGCACAGGCCCAGTATCCGGCCTAGCTCAGCCCTCAGCCACAAACACAGGGAGAAAAGAAGATTCCCCACACATCAGCTGTGCATAAGAGCCATGAGGACAGCCAGGAAGGGCAGCGTGGAGATGCCTGCCTTTGTGCGGCAGCTGGTGAAAGAGACAGAGAAGAGGGTCAGCTCTTTCTTCAAGGGGAGCCGTGGAGGACCAGCAGAGGGAGAGCAACCAGGGGAGGGGGAGAAGGAGGAGGTCATCCCCAGCCCCTACCTGGATCGGCCGGTCCTGGACAAGCTGACAGAGGAGGGCTGCGCCCGCTGGGGCCTCACCTACGCCCTGGGAAGCATGCAGGGCTGGAGGGCCAACATGGAGGACTTTCACAACTGTGTGCCACAGCTGGGTGGAGAGCTGGCCGATTGGAGCTTCTTCGCTGTGTTTGATGGTCACGCAGGCAGCACAGTGGCACAGCACTGCTCCCAGCACCTTCTGGGTCACATCCTAGCCACAGGTGAAAGATATGGACTTAAAATGCATCAGTCAAATGAATATAAAAGATTGAATCAAATATGATTAAATAAAGTGTTATACAATATACAATATTTTATAATACAAATTATTGATTTAATACAATGATACTCAGCTGTTTATTTTTGTTCTAATGAGAAAACTTTCTTCTTACTGTGATTTTTCCCTGTTGTCAAACATCAATGTCATGACTGATCATTTCTCATTGTATTCTGCAAACATCTATTTTATTCTATGAGGTTATGTGTTTTAATGGGATGCTTGTGTCAGAAAACGCTTTTCTAACATCGCACCTCTGTGTGCAAACAGGTGGAATAGGGCCAGAGGACGACCCTCAAAGGGTGAAATGTGCCATCACTGAAGGCTTCCTGCAAACAGACAAGCACTTGCACTCTGTGGCACGTCGAGAAGGCTGGGAGAGAGGTGGCACCACTGTGGTGGCCACTCTCATCTCACCGTATTACATCTACTTCGCCAACTGTGGTGACTCAAGGGCCATGCTGTGCCGGTCTGGCCAGGTTTGCTTTTCCACTGAAGACCACAAACCTTATAACCCTCTTGAGAAAGAGCGAATTGAGAGCGCAGGTGGCTCTGTGTCCCTCCAACGGATCAACGGCTCCCTGGCAGTCTCCCGTGCTATGGGGGACTTCAGCTACAAGGGGGCAGAGAACCGGACGCCCAGCCAACAGATGGTATCACCAGAGCCAGAGGTGTGTGTGGTGGAGCGCTCACCAGCGGACGAGTTCCTGGTGCTCGCCTGCGACGGGGTGTGGGACACCATCAGCAACGAGGAGCTGTGTGCCTTCATCCACAACCGGCTGCGTGTATGCACTGACCTGAGGGACGTCTGCACTCAAGTCATTGACCTCTGTCTCTATAAGGTCAGAACCTGCTGCCTCAAACCAGTGCCCATGTTATCTTAGTCCCTTTTAAATACAAAGTGATCCAGGGCCTTTGCATTTCTGCAGCAGTTTAAATAGCAAATCCTTTTAAGTGATTATGAACACAAAACAAAATTTCACTTTAAAACTGACTTACATAATTTTTAAAGGGCTGTGGATTTTATGTAATAACATAATCGCTTGAACTGTGACTGTGTTGAGTTGGCTTGCCTTGATCTGAAGACTATCATCTCATTTTTTGAGAAAACAGCTCCGCTTTTGAAACGCAACTCAGGGACAGTTTCTATTTGATTCATACTACACACACCTTATCAATCACAATCAATCTTGTATGTTCATTACACTCAGGCTTTCAAAACAAATCACTGTAGTCTCACCTACTTTTAACTTTGATTAGATAGGTAGTAAAAATTGTATATGGTGGGCAGGTAAAGATAAAGATAAAAAGTTTAAAACCATTACATGCAGGTGGTTGCTAACACAGGGACTTAAGATCCACCAGTGTGAACACTTACATTAGTGAAATCTGCGCAGTTCAGTCATTGCCTTTGGATGTATGATAGACAGCTATGAGTAGAAGTAGCCAATATGTGCTATAGATTTAAGTAATATGACACTGAACATGGTATTTCATAGTGTCACTTATCACGTTTGGTCACCCCAAAAAGTTTCGATCTTATTTTTTTTTTGGCTACTAGGGGGCAGCAAAACATGCTGTGAACATAATGCTGAAATATTATGACCTTAAAGTTGATATGGTGAACTTCTTCGCAAACAGTTGCTTATGACCACTTGGCAAATTTAAGTCCAATATCTGCTCTCCTTTTTGTTAAATTTTGCTCTCTGCCAACACATGAGAAATATCTGTCCCGTCTGACTTTCTGCAACATTATTGGAGCGGTGAGAGTGAACCAAACGTAAAAAGTAAAGTTATGGGCCATAAATGAAGTTTTAAGCTCCACAGAGCTGAGGGGAGCTATGAAGTCTGGTGATAATTCTCTGTGGGTTCATCACTATAAGCAACTACTTTCACATACCATTAATCATGTGATTCATTGTTAATATAAAAAATATTGTTCATAGGCGCTTTAAACACATCCATGTCCATACAGAGGCGAAGATCTGTAAGTGAACCAGAGAATAGCATCTTTGGGTGTAATAGCATAAATTTACACTGAAAAATCAGCAGTGACTTATGCTAAAGCTTTGGTTCAGTGAGTCTCTCACTGTTGCTGCTGTTGGTACAATAGTCTTACAGACCACCTTAAAATAGACCGCAGAGGTGTCAGAACAGGTTACATGGGATTATTCTAGGTTCCTATGCAGACTCATTTCAGCCGCTTTCTGAGGGTGTCAGATGGGTGATTCAAGAACACAGAATTGCATACATAAAGAAATCATTTCAGACCAGAGAGTAATTATTCCACTACAGCAAGCACTCATATTACAGCTGCTTGAGTTATGGGTGTTTAGTGAAGGTTTTTTTTTCACTAAAGAGTAATTAATCTGTAGAATAAAGGAAGACGTTTTTAGCTGTTAGGTCGTACCCATAATTTAAATCATTCATATTTTCTACCTTAGTTGAAGATTCAAATTCATACCCTATTTAAACCAGGTTCCACAGTACCTCAAGGCAATTCATCAAAATAAATTGGGCTTGTAAATGTTGCATTGAGTCAAATAATTATATCAGGATAAACATGGGCCACATGTGCACTGTTATGTGACAGGGCTTCAGCTTGGATTTGCACAACCTCAAAATGTCACAGCTTCTTCCACACCCCATTTACATTTTTCCTGCTCTACTGCATCTGTGTGACACTGGTGTCCAGACCTTGAGGTGAAAATAATCTATTTCTAAAACAGCTCACACAGGATGAAATAATGCTTCATATGTTGACATTTGTAAGGTCAGCCATCATTACTCACCTCTGCTGACACCGCTTCGCTCTACAGGGCAGCTTGGACAACATCAGCATCATCCTGCTGTGCTTCCCTGGAGCCCCCCAGCTGTCAGCAGAGGCATTACACCAGGAGGCCAAGCTGGAGGACCTGCTGGAGTCCAAAGTAGCAGGTATGTGGGTATAATGATATTAAGCGTTAGGCATATTAGATGGAGGATGGATTAATATTTGAAGTCTGATTTTTTTTTTCTGTTTTCTTGAGATTTATGGTTTGCTCTTGAAACACATCAAGATGAAACTCTTCAACACCTTTCTTTTACTATAAGCTTATCCTTATAGGGTGGCAGGGGGGCTGGAGCCAAACCCAGCTGACATTGGGTGAGGGCGGGGTACTTCCCGGACAGGTCGCCAGTCTATCACAGGGCTGACATATAGAGACAAACAACCAGTCACACTGGCATTCACACCTGGGCACTTTAGAGCCACCAAACAACCTAATGTGCATGTCTTTGGACTGTGGGAGGAAGCTGTAGTACCCGGACATAACCCACGCAGGCACAGGGAGAACATGCAAACTCCACACAGAAAGGCCCCAGGCTAGGGGTTCAATCCCCTGAACCTTCTTGTTGTGAGGCGACAGTGCTAACCACTGTCTACTGTGTCACCGCTCTCTTTTATTAGTTCTCCATTTTTCTTGCCATCAATAAATCCCATGAGACGACCAAAAGCATCAATGAATTGATCCTCCTGAGAATAACAATTGTCTGTGGAGCCAAAGCCTGATATAATTTATTCCTCTGTGACATAGAGCTCCACTGTACAAAAAAACTATTAAAATCTCTTTAATGAGTCACTCCATTGTGGTGGGTGTTCCTTCATTACCATGAACACACATTGTAGTTTGTTTTGAGTCATTTCGACATACTTCACTGAAGGTTAATGATAAAGAACATAGAATTGCAAACACATGTGCAGTTTGGTGTCGTAAACACTGTACTCACTAGTGCACCAAATGTGTATTAATCCACAGCTAAAACTATGCACAATTTACTCCTGTTTGAGAGTTAATTCTGTAATGTGAAACTGTTTACGGAAATTATTTAGTATTTTTGAAAATAAAAAAAAAAAAATTAATGTGTTACCTTTTTTTGTTGTTTTTTTTTGTTTTTTACAAATATATATGCACTAGGAATTATTGAGAGATCGACTAACATATTGTTGGCAATATGTTGACAATAGAAAAATACAGAATAAAGTCAACCTTACTGTATGTTATCTGCATGTAAATCTTGAGAAAATGCCCGTAACCCCCTTAATTTGTTTGTGTGCCTGTTTTCATGTTTCTTTGTTTTGATATCTGACAGAAATCTATGATGAGCTGTGTGCTAGAGGAGAGGAGCCTGACCTGCTGTCTGTCCTAACAGTCCTCGCATCCACTGTCATCCCTGGATTACCACCAGGTGGAGGCATACAGAGCAAGTAAGAGAATCAGAATGTGTGTTTATGTGTATGCGTGTGAACATCTATACTCTGTACTGGGAAATTATACCATGTTACTTCTCTGTGTGTTACAGAAGGAACTGCATTATATCTGCTTACTATCAACAAAGAGAGACACACAAGCCCACAGTACCAAATGTGAGTACAATTATACATCTGTCCAATTCTAACCATTAGAGGACATGTTATTTCCTTCACTATGCAAATGTAAATGTAAATGTAAAAATTATGTATATTCATCACTATATCCTAAATTGACTGTCTGCCAGGGCCTGGGAGGCTCCTGAGAAGCCCTACTGGAGTTTGTCTCCGAGGATCCATGGAGGGACTGTAACTACTGTCGATATTAAAACTGTTTTCTTCATGTGTGCAATTTGATAAAAAGGGAGATGATGAACAGACAGGGGTGTTTGTTTACATCATGCTAACAAGTAGCATCTTGTCACAACAAACACAATGCAAAAATAGATCTTATAAAGCCTGATACATTTATATTTATATAAGAAGGACATTTTGTAAAACTTACTCAGAGACACTGACCCAGCAACAAACCTCTGCCTCATATTCAGTGAACAGAAAGTACAGATGATCATTTCAAATGACGGCCTGTAAAACTGAATAATAACCAACTGTGAAATTGTCCGTTTTCATTTTTGGATAGTATAAGTACATGTAGGGTTGTATTTTAAAGATGATGTTTTAAGAATAGATATAATAGAATAATAATTTAAGGAATTTTCCATTTGCCTTTCATCTTCAGGAAAAACAAATTGTGAAACACTGTATTTGTTACAACAGGAAATGCTAATAGCTGGTGGCTGATGGGAGTGCACAAATATATATTTTTCTCTCATGGTTGGAAGTGACAGGCAAATAAACATTGATTAAGTATTTTATTCTGCTAAGTAAGTCTCAATACGTACACACACACACTCATCAAGAAAAAATACATTTCACAGATTATCTAAAATTTTTTGAAGAGGTGTTTACTTTTATAACTTTTTGTTGTTGTTGTTGTTGTTGTTGTTGTTGTTGTTGTTGTTGTTGTTGTTGTTGTTGTTTTTGTTGTTGTTGTTTTTGTTGTTTTAAACATATAGAGTAAAATCCACTCTGCTGGAGTGTTGTTTGGAAAATTAGTTCTTTGTTGAAATAAAAGTTAGATTATTAACAAAAGAGCTCTATAGCATGTTGCAGTTTGGTGACCAGAAATGGAATAAAAGTATCCAAATGAACTAAGATCTATATTTACTGACCAATCAAAATTTATTTTACATAAATAAATTCTACATGTACACATTTTGTGTGATTCTTTCCATATATTAACCATATTACTGAACACATTCTTCAATACAGAGTATATGAAATGTATTTTTTCCATAAATTGGATGACATGTTCTGTGCTGCCTTATTCATCTTTTTTAGAGTTGATAAAGCAAACAGCATAAGACATGGGTCGTTTTATCTGCATCATACTGCATTATTAAATTATTTCAGTGAGTAATTCCGTGTATAGACATTACATGTTAAAGTCATGATTGTTTTAAATCTAAATAAAGAATATTTGACTGGCAACTTGCTTTGTTTTTACCCACGATAACCCACTAAAGAACTATATTCCTCATTGCTTTGAAATTAGAAACAGTAAAGACAATTCATTAAGCGTGATCACTACAGCGAAAATTGATGATTTTGGTTCCTGTGAGATCTCTAAGGAGGAAGCTTTTCTCCACACACTCATCCAAAGCACTGATGAAAATCTGCCTTATAGATGATACAGGATGACACAGGATGGATTAAATGGGTTTTCTTGCATAGTAAAGGATCTCCTCCAGCTGGCCAATGAGAGACCGAATCTTGCTCACCGTTCGGTTAATGTGATCCTGTGGCTATCTGTACAGCACTTATTGACATAAGGACGTCCTCTACAGGCCACATTTGATTAGATGTGCTCCATTGAAAACTCTGGATCTCAGTGCTTTTTCATGATTACTGTGAATTTCAATGACATGGGCTGATGAAAAAAGGTGGGCTACTTCTGAGCAATCAACAAATTAAAATGTCTCTTTCTCCGAGCTCCTGTAGTGGGTTTGAGAAGCTCTGTTGAAACACTAATCACAATTCAAATGTTTTATATATGCAGATGTCTGTTAGCTTAGAGGAGACTGTAGATAGTCTGGCTATGTCTGTATGTTCACTAATACTGACTACTACCTCACATACAACCATATTTCTAGAGAAGGACAGGGGACATGTGCAGCACTCTTAAATCAGCAGTCCCCTCTGAGTGGTCCTTCACTGCTTCTTTCATCTGATTGCGTTTGTATGAGCCAATCACTTCAGGAAATCAGACCCCTCTTCACAGTGATGCTGAATTCTATAAATTGTATTCATCTTTCTCCTCACAGAACAAAATGTGAACAATTATTTGGTGTCCAGCATCCATGCTGGAGGTCTGCTATTATCTGCATAGACTTCCACTGACATTACTCAGAGAGACTCTAAACAGAGGCTAATTAGAGGAAAATGATTCCATCTATCTCTTTGTTGTGTCGTACTGAGAGGGCAAATTATTGACTTTCTTGAGATCACTCAGTTATGAAACAGGTTGGATTAGGGCTCTAATATAAAGACCCTAAAACAATGTACACACAAATAAAATCTTAGTGTGTTATACAATGTGGTGCTATCTATCCACACTGGTTTCTTGTAGGCGATTATTCATAATGGCCAAGGCCCCTACTCCACCAGAGAATCCATTCTGATGGCCGTAGCTCTGCCGTGGGCCCTGATGAGCTGTTTCGCTCAGCTGCTTCTGCAGCAGTGCCAGAGACACCTTATTGGACACCATGAATTCATTGACAGAGATCATCTCTCCTGACAGACGACGGCCCATGTATACCCCATCAGCCACTGCACCTGCCTCCGTCTCACTGTCACACACTGTCTCCACTGAGCCGTCTGTGTAGCCGCGTCTTCCTGCAGGGCAGTGGGATGAGATCGGCTGCACAGTGTTGCGTTTTAAGCATTTTTGCCTGATGTGTGCAGGCAGGCGCCTCTGGTTGTGATTTTTGTTTTGGAGGCAGGGGCAGCAGAGCCCCCAGCAGCCAGGTGCACAGCAAGAGCAGAGCTGATGCTGCCCCGAGCAGACCAGCTTACCCAGAATCCAGTTGAGAGTTTGCTTTATGACAATAGAAATGACATTGAAAAGTGAGTAGATACAACATACTCCCATTAAAATGAAAAGGCAGTTCCCGAGCCGGTAGGCTTCCTGGGACTCATACTGCTGTCTCTGACTGCTCACCAAGTCCCCGAAGCCAATGGTGCTGAAGGCCACGAAGCAGAAGTAGAGGGAGTCCACGTAGCTCCAGTTCTCCATGGTGCAGTACAGGGTGGAGGCACTGCAGGCGATCACGATTGATGCTATTCCCAGGATCAGCATAACATAATAGACTGATGGTTTCCAGCCTTCCAGGCTGTCCTCCTCGCCAGATGTCTCCTCCCTGCTCGACATCACCCCAACCCCACCACACCTCAGCCGACGTTCATGACACCAGCGCATGATGTAAGCTAGCATCGTGATGATCCTCTCCAGGAAGAGGTTAAAGAAGAGGATGGTGGCAGCACAGCCAATGAGACCGTAGAAGATCAAGAATATTTTTCCAGCGATGGTCGCTGGTGTGGTCATGCCAAATCCTTGAGAAGACATACAAAATAAAAGGTTCAAAGGTCATGGTTCATAAACAGTACTGTTTTGGACTTAGTATCTCATAAGCAATATGGAAGAACTTCTGAAGAAGAATCTGAGAAGAAGTTGTGTAAAACTTTGTAAAGGTGAAGACTTACCAATAGTAGAGACCACAGTGCCCACAAAGTAGAAAGCTCCGGAAAAGTCCCATCGGGGCCTCAGCGCATCCACTCTGATCCCAGCTCCATTTGCCTCCTCGTACTGTCTCAGCAGAGTATGAAGGGCACCCAGGTTGACCCTATACCGCTGGGTGAAGTTGTCCAGTTGTTGTTTCCAGAGGCGGCGGGCACGCAGCTCAAAGGGGTGCTCCAGGGCTGAGAAGATGGCAGCCCCACATAATAAGTAGAGTAAGATGAGCCCAGCCAGAAGGCAGAAACGGGCGTTGTCTTCATTCATGGGCACCCTGGGGCAGCAGCAGCCACCAGCAGCCCTCCTCTGAGCCATGAGCACAGCAGCAGCACAGATACACCACTGCAACAACATGCACTGCTTCTGCCAGCGCTGCCAAGTCACAGACTCACACTATGTTTTGCATGCATCACCTGAATGCACTGACTATATGAAACACTTTTGGTTCAAATTCACAGGGATACATCTGGCTCTAAAATTACATTAGGACAGAAAATATCTCTTGAAGAGGGTTACAGAGGGCTGCTTTGATTATTTAGAAGATTAAGCATCTGAAGATAATAGCCTGTAACAAAACAAAAAACACATATATTAGCAGTATGTTCACTAATATGGTAATATCTTATTATTATTTAATTTTGCATAACTGTATATGCTTTATTTTTCCCCTTATTAATAAAAAATTAATTCAACCACAAAAATCTGACTGAAAATGTGACAAGTTTTGGTTAAACCAGTAAATCATAAAGACATTTGTGACAAGGAAACACTAAATTCATGAGTCAGTAGAGGTGTATGATATGTAATCCACGCATAGACCAAATTATCAGTTTAATTTAAATAAAAAAAAATAAACACTTAGTACCTGGTCTCCTTGACAGCAGTGTCCGTTTCCTGAGCGTTGCTGGGCTGCTGTGCTCGATCCATGGATCTGCTGAACAATGACCAGCGAAAGGAAGCCTCTGGAGTTTTTTATGCAAACTGAGAGGCTGTCTGATGTTTCATCTGTCAAACACTGACATCATCATTCCCTTGCCCACACCCTCTGTCTTTGAGCACACCCTGATTGGTGCAGTCATCTCTTCATTTTAAAAGCACTTTCCTTTCTCTCAAGCCTTCATCACGCCTCAAATCAACTTCTCCTGCAAGAGCAACAAGTGACACAAGGTTTACTTTAAATAATTGGTCCCTTAATCACTGAGTTACATCAACCAAGGAATTTCAAGTCCTGATTGAAGAAGATGATCAACTGAAATTAATGTTTAGCAGTGATACAAACATTAGACCATTAGACAAGCGTCATGTAAGTACATGTAGGGTTGTAATTGTATGTACATAAGCTCATCAGATAAACATGAGTTAGGGCATGAGCAAGTCACTGAACCCAAAACTGCCCCAGTGGGGTTTTCTCAGTAGCCACCATATCAGACTGTAGTTGTACTGTGCAGCTTCCAGTCCCTCTGAGAGGGCTTTTTGTTGTTGCTGCAGACTGTGTGGGAGGATTTGTTGAGCATGACTTTCAGTTTCTCTGTCTGTCCATCCCTTTAATCTTGTGTGATGCTGCAGGCAAGGGCAGGGGTTCCCTCTGCCAGCCGTCTCATGGCTGAGTGACAGGAGAGGACAGGTGTGGAAGACAGAGAGCACATCTAGCTTCATGTCGCCAGTCAAGTTTGATTCATATCCTCATCTGTTCAGATTTAGAGCACAGCTTATCAATAATTTTTACATGATATCTTAATGAATGCATCAATGCATTACTTTCCCAACAGAATTACTTTACAATTGATTTAACCAATACCTGGACAATAAAATATATGTTTTTAAATAATGAGCTCAATTGTGTGCTTTATATAACACCCAAATATATATAACCCAGGATTTAATCGTGGCGTTGGCACAAAATTAGCAGTTACGGAATTTACTTGATGTTGATTTTTTCAGTCATCCACAACAGAGTAAAAACACCAAATGCTGTCAATCAACATCCAAAAAATCAAAATCCAGCTCGCCCTCATGATGTTTCTGGAGTCACCTTGACCAATAACCGTTACTGAGACAAACGGATGCAAATTTAAAGCAGGGTTCCTGTCTGAGTGTCAGCTGCAGGGAGGATAAACCAATGTTAAAATCTCAATGTGTAACTGAAAATAAACTGATCAGAAACTTTAACAGCTGATAATGGCATAAACTCTAGTCACTGATCTTTCAATAAATGAAAGTAGAACTACTGTGATATAATATTACTCTTTATTGCTCTGATAAACACTGCATCAGATAATGTTTATCTGCTGTTGCTGTCATTGGGCCTAGTTTAATTTGTAGATAAACAAGAAGTCTTCAGCATGCTAGCGGCTGTGTGGGTCTCTATTTATGGATAACTGAGCTATAGGCTAAAGCCAGTATGCTAACATGCTCACAATGATAATGCTAACATGCTGATGTTTACCAGATATGATGTTTAAAACTCTCGCTATCTCAACTTAGCATGTAACCATTTGCTAATTTTCAGTAAATGTAGTGCTGAGAGTTTTCAACCTGTTGATGGCCCTAGATGAAACCAAACTTCATGGCAATCCATAGTTGTCATATGGTCTCACTTAAGTGAAACACAGTGAACAAAATTAAAGAAAAAAATATTTCATTTTGTCCTTGTCTGTTTGACTAACCATAAACATGCCACATTCAAATAATCAAAGTTTATTTATATCTGATTGGTTGGTCTGGTCATATAAAACTGGATACAGCGAGGAGAGCAGTTACTTCACCATCATTTCACTTCACCACTACACAGCTGCTTACACTCTGGTTACCAGCCCACTTCACTCACACTCAGTGACTTGACTCTGATGAGAAAAGCCTAGTTTTAGTTTTAGTTAATCCATGAGATTTAATCCGATCGATTTATTAGGCTACTTTCAAATTGTGGTTTTTGTGATTATTTATTGTCAGTCATTTGCAATCACCTTCTAGATGTAGTGGTTTAAAATTAAATACATTATGGGCTTATGTATTATTAGATTCTATGGATAACATAAAACAATGAATTTTATATTTTACAGTCTTAAAGGACACTCATAGAGGACTCCTGTAACGAATCAACCACATCTTTAATTTTTTACCCCCCTCATACTTTTGTTCATTGCTTTATTTTCCTACAGAGCTCATTCTATCAAGTCTGACAACACAATCATTTCAGAAGCCAAGCCATCTGCAGTCATTCATTTCTAAGTGATGAAGGAAGTTTGACATTGGATTTCCACACATTTTTAGAGTGGCATTCAGGTCAGTGGCAGCATGTTGGCTAGGATATCAATGAGGTTGTCCAGACCCCTCAGGTAGCCATCTTCTCGATTGCCCTCTACCCAGGGAGTGCGGTGGTCCAATGTGAGGTGTGGCGGCAAGGCCACTGTCTTTCCAAAGTCAATCATCCAGACTCCTGTTCTGCCTGTCCAGTCATGCACAAACAGTAAGGAACTGCCGACAACCTGCAGGGAAACAGCTGTTAAGAAAAAATGAAAAATGACAAATGTACTATATTATTAGCCTAAGCCTGCCCAGACCTGCTAACAAACATAGGCTCAAAAACACATCATTCATTTCCAGTATAGATCTTTTAGAACAAGATATGGGTGTTTTCTCCTTTACTTTCGCAAAATCTTAATCAAAACATCTGGTACACTGTTCAACAAAACTATCACACAGCTTACCTCATGTGTTCTGAAGAAGTCAGATGCCTCCAAGACCTGCCGCAACTGTTTCAGCTGTCTCAGATAACCCCACTGAAGGGAAAGATACAAGACTTACAGAGGAAGAAGTAGCAATAGAAGTAAACAAAGTCAGTGAATGCTACACTCACCACAATGTGCGTACTGGATTCAACAAATTTGTCAAGTGCTTCCATCACTTGCTCTCTGCTTTTGGTTCTTTTGAAGTTTGTGTGGCATTCTTCATTTGCCTTCTGCACATTAAAAGGTACGGATCACAGCATTGGAATCCAATATTTATAGCAATAAAAAAAATTGTAATTTTTATTGGTGCAAAAATTTAAAAAAAAACTGCATTTTTCAAAAAAGGACTGTCAACCTAGCAGCATTTATTCACTATATCACAATGGAGCAATGACCTGAAACAACCATCTATGAAGAGCATACCCTGAATCCCTCGATGCGGAATCCCAGAGTTGTCGTGGAGCTCAGCGTCTCCCTCCACTGCATGTACCTAGTCTTCAGCACTGCCTGCTGGGCTCGTTCATGGACTGTTGGGGCTTCTGGGTCCATAGCCACCATCTTCTCATACATGTCATTACGAGGCTGGGGACGTTCTCGGGCTATGTGCAGCTCCTCCTCAAGATATGTGCTGTGAAGGACAGTGCCTCATTGTCTTTATTGTGAATGGAGAATATTAATTGTATTAGACTTATTACAATTGTGAAAAAAGAGCTTTTCAGAGGAATACATTCCTTTTACATAGGAATAAATAGTATGATTGAAGCATAAAATATGCTAATTTGTCAAGTTAATAAAGATCTTTTTATCCCTATGTATGATAAATGTAAGTAAAACAAGCTACTATTAAATTTATAGGTCTTTTGTGTATTTCAGTCAGTTCAGTTAATATGTTATTGGCCTATTTAAACAATTGTTATTATTTTTCTGCTTATTTTATCACTAAACGATTGTGTTCCCTTTTTTTGATATTCAGGTTGTATCAAAAACTACAAGGCCTTTTTTGTGGTGTAGTTTTGTACTATATTTCTCCTCCTATGAATTTGCATAAAGAAAACTCCATCAGCTTCTGACAGTAACAAAAAATGCCCCGTTAAAACTCACCGGCTGCCCATTTTGCAGTCCATGATGGCAGGTGTGTGGAAATGGGTCAGCAAGTTGTCCATCATGTTGTAATCCTGTTTGTCCCGCTGCACCACACCGTGGTAGGCTGGAACAAAGGGCCTCAAAGTGTCCGTCATCAGCCTGAGGTAGCATTGTTGCTCCGTCCTACAAAATCTCTTCAGCAGTGTACCATAATCCCCTACATGAAAGCTCCCTGTGAAGACAAGCAAGGAAAAGAAGAATCAGGAGTTAAAACACAAGAAAAAATCACATTGTGAATATTTTGTTTTTTTTAATCAGAATTAGACTCGCTGAGGAGTAACATGAAAGACAAGTGAGGCCAGATAAACAAACCTGCATGTCCGACCACTTGCAGCCACTTCTGAGGTTTCTTGGGAGTCATAGGAACAAGAGACGAAGTCCGGCAACTTTTGTGTTACTTCCATGCAGACCTGCATGGGAAGACAAAAAGAACCTAGTCAGTCATTCCTCAGAACATACACACTGCAGGTCACACTCCTGTGCTGCCTGTGTTTTTTTTTGGATCTTCATGGACAGGCAGCAAGGACCTCAGACTTCAGAGTTAGTCACTCAAGGTTTTGTCTATTGGTTGAACAACATCTCCATGGAAACAGCCCTTCACTAAGACAGAGTGAAGACTTGCAGAGGACAAAGTCGGCTCTGGTGTTATGCAACAGGTTCATCAAACATTTACAGGGAGCACTTGTTTTCTACTGAAAACTGCTATTAACCACTTAACCAAACAGTGGAACGCTGAACACACATATGATGACAATTATCAACATGGAAAATTTCAAAATAATGTTGAACATGTACAATAGTGTTGATACAATTGTGTCAGAAAAACAGCTTCACACGTATGAAGAGTTGTTGGTTCTGTTGGTTCATCAGATCATTATAAATGAAACTGTAAGGCATCACACAAATATTTTATGGAGCAAACAGTTAACTAATTAACAAGAAAAATAAAAAGTAGGTTAAATGAAATAAAAGAAATAAAAGAAATATAATTATTTGCAGATGTAAAAAGGTATCATGTTACATGATTACCTGCAGAATACAACATTGTACAACAATGTACAACATTCATTAAAGGCATCATACTATTTACTGTTTATAGGATAGTGGTTGCTAGTCTTCCTGGGGTTCATCAATGAACACAGATAACGTAAAAATATGGACATTCAAAATTGACATGAAGAATATCAAATGCCAAGAGTATACTTCTACTCTACACTTCAGAGGAAATTATTACTTTTTACTCTCCAGTATTTATTTGACAACTCTAGCTACTATAGTTACTTTGCAGATTAAGGTTTTACATGCACAACATATGATCAGTTTATAAAATATGATGCACTGTTAGATATGACACTATCCAAAAGTATATAAAGCAGTTGAAGTTAGTGCCACTCTTGTCAACTACAACAGTAAAATGCTGTTTACAGATTATTATTAGTGTTATAATAATACTGTAATTTACCCATTTTCTTTCTGCATAATGAGTATCAAGTACTCAGTACTTGTGATACCACTTGAAGAATTTTTTGCAGTATTATCAGTGATGAAACTTCTATGAGTCAGTTTTGGAAGTGCAGGACTTTTACTTATAATGAAGGATGTTTATGGTTACAGTATATTGCTACTTTTACTTAAGTGAAACATCTTATACTTCTTATATTTCTATGGGTGGGGTTCAGTATTGATACTACCAAGGCTTGTTTTGAATGCTAGTGTCAATAGGATCTATACTAAAGAAATGGATCCATCACATGTTAGATTCCATAGATGCATGTGAATATTTAACAGCAAATAGTAAAAAGAAATGTTTCATTTTTGGCCTATTATCTGGTAATAATGAAAATATAATCAAAAGTAGCCTGTTAATAATGCATTCACCTCACAAATCATGACACATTTATCTCCCTTGTTTTAACACTAAAACGTTGAAATGAAATTGTAGTATTTTCCACTTCTAACTTCTTCAAATACTGTCCTCTTGCAATAACGTTAAAGGCAGTGTGTATTCATGACCTGTAGGGGGCAGTGATGCGCCTGAGAGGCGGCAAACCTCCGTCAATTTCAGTGAGAGGAAGATGCAGCACAGACAGCGCAAAGAGACGAAGAAGAATTTAACGGTTCCCGGTTGTTGAACCGCTGCACCCTCCACGGTGCCGGTGGCTTACAGGCTGATTTGGGATCGAGTGAGCCACCGGTCAGACGGTTGGCTGTTTCATTTACTTCACCAAGCCATATCACCACGATGTGTTAACAACGAGCAGCTATGTGCTAATAACTCACCTCACCCAGGATCATTACTGCAAACAAAGGTAACGTTAATGTGTTTTTGTTTGGCGATTACTCGCACATCGTATAACGTTACGTGGGTCACTAAGAGATAAATTGAGATGAATTTACTAACTTGAGTTACCCAGCTTTAACTAACGGTAATGTCCGTGCTAGCCAACCTTAGCTAACGTCAACGTTACCAGTGCGAAGATGTTATTCCCGCTAGTTGACCTATTAACAGCAAAGTGGAAGATAACGTGGGTATTTTTGAGTAGAGCCGACCCTTAAACTTAAAGTTATCGTAGCTAAACCAGCAACATTGGATATTGGATATTGTTATATCCAATGTTTTATCATATACGGTGAAAGACGAGGTTAACACAGGTAACATGTCAGTCTCTGTCACTCTGTACGGGAGAAAGTGAAGTCAAGCGCGAAATCTAAACAGCATTTTAATGCAGCAAAATAGACAATGATTTAATAACTTACCTCTTAAAACACGATTTAAGGCATTTCATCTGAGTTTTTGACATATGCTATGACCCATCAACCCGAACTTTTTTCAATAAAAATGATGGCACCTTTTGAAATGTACCCTGTCTGCTCGCTACCGCCCCCCGCGGTGTGATTTGATGAAGACAAACTTTGAGGTGAGTCAGGTGAAACAGGAGAGAAAGCCAGAACAGTGATGTGGAAAAATTTAAAATAACTAATACACTACATTGCTGTCATGAGAAATAATATCTATAGCTAGATTCATAATTACAGATATCCATCCTATTGCTATATCCCCATGGTCTGTGTTTTTGCAACTAGGTTTTTATGATAGTGACAAAAAAAGCATGTAAAAGTTAAAGCAAATCTGCACAAATCAAGATCAACTTAGCACAAATATAAAGTACTTTCCAAAAACAACACTGAGTTAAATGCACTGAGAATAACTAGTTTACTGCTCAGCAATGTGGCTTTTGGGTTGTTTCTGTAAAGCTATGAACGCACTAATGGACAAATGAGTTACTCAGAAACGTGGCATGCATCATTTAATGACTGCTTTTCAGAGATTACAGTTGTCTCCATTCGGATTTATCTTGTGAACCTCTTGAAACCATTGGGACTCAAGTTCAGATTTGTCCAGATTTATTAGGTTGTTCGTGATGGCTCCATTTGATCTGAGGCACTGCTGCAGGGGACAACAGATCTAAATCCCAAACCCCCACCACACTAAGAATCAACGTGCTGACTGTGAACAGTGAGCTCCCCTGTTTTTTGCAGACATGAACTTTCTAAGGCTTCCCAAGCTGTTTGAATCTAGCTTTCTTAGTCAGATCATGGTTGTGATCAGGCTTTAGATCTTGTAGTTTTTCCTGACATCAGACGTATGTAGCTTTATTCCAGTTGCTTGTAATTCATAGACATCAATTATTTATTCTGCACAGATCCAGAGCAATGGAGGAGGGCTCTGAGGTGATGGAGGATATTGTATTTCGAGGGGTGGAGTTTTCTGTGAAGATAGAGGTGGACAAGGGTTCGCTGATGGTTGAAATCTCTGACTCAGTGACAGCAGATCAGTGGAGGGGGGGATTTGATCCAGCATGTAAGTAGCATAAATTTAACATTGACTAAATACAAATAGTCCTACTCACGATATTTACATTTATTTATTTATTTATTTTCAGATATTGAAGACCTCACTCGGAAAACTGGTAACTTCAAGCAGTTTCCCATTTTCTGTAGCATGTTGGAATCAGCTGTTAGAAAGGTACGTTTGATGTTGCACTCATACATAGATAGAATAAAAAGAGGAAGGAGGAAATGTAGAGGTGGTAGAAATAAAGTCAGTAGAACGATATGAAGATGTGAAGACAGCCACACACACACACACACTCGCTCCAGGCTGTGTGAGCTGAGGCGAGACTCATTCATTTGAGTTCAGTGTTTCCACTTGAGCGAAAATTGTACAGTTGTCCCGAACTGTCTTGTTCCCTTTTCTCCTACTCATGAATGTACAGGAACAGGGGCTAAAAGGAGAGAGGGCCTGGAGGAAAATAGGAGTAACTATTGGAATTATGGGTACATTGAGAAATCAGTCTCGGTCTCAGTCAACTGTCGTATACACACGAGCAAAGCAAACACACACACACACAACCTTTTGTGTGTGCTGTTCAAACAAACATCCATACTGTCTGTCAGGCTGTTTGTGGCTTAAAAAAAAGTAACACACTGACCACAAAAACCCAAGCAGCCAAATTTTGTGTAAAGAAATTTGGCTCCTGTTGTATCTGAATGTAACTTAAATGCATGATTCTCATCAGAGAAAAATACATAATCATTATTCTTTGTGTATTATAATAGGGGAAGCATATAAAAAAAATATTTTACATGTTTTACATGTCCACAAAATCTATTTTTAATTTTTGATGTTGTATAGTGAATTTGAGCTTTTTCTGCAGACGAGTGATTCTGTTACACTTGACCTTTTGACCTATGCCGACCTGGAGCTGCTACGAAACAGAAAAGCAGGAGTGGTTAGTCGTCCTCGCGGACATCAACAGTCATCTGCACTCACTGCCAAAAGATATCTAATCCTCATATACACTGTGGAGTTTGACAGGTGTGTGTCTCTCTGTGGCAACGTTTACATATTCACAAACTTTGCTTATGCATTATGTCCTCTTTTGACCACAGATTTAGTTTGTGAATATTTTTGTTGTGTCAGTGGCAACAACTGGCCTGATATGCTGATTTGCTGTATTTGAAGGATACACTACCCTTTACCCCTGCCCTATGTGGGTAAGCCTGACCCAGCTGCCCTGCAGAAGGAAATCAGAACCCTCAGGGCTGAGCTCAGCGCTCTCACCTCACATGGAGTTGACAAATCAGCAGGACTAGAAATACAGCGGCTACGAGCAGAGTAGGTTGTATTTAATGTTCGTAACTTACCATGACCAATATGAAGGGATGCAGGACTTTTTTTTTTTGATGTGTTCTGTTGTTTTCCAGGTTGACTCTGGTGAAAGAAGAGAAGGAATCCATGGCCAAAGTTCTGGAGCGATTGCAGATGACTGCTTGTGGTTCCACACATGGGCGAGAGGACAGGAGGGTCATAGATGTGGTTAGGACGCTGGAGGAACAGCTTGTCAAGGAGAGAGCCAAAAGTCAACGCTCGGCAAGCAAGAGATGCCAGGAGCAGAGACTCCTAATGGAGCAGGTGGATGTTCCGCTTCTCACAGTTGTCAGCTGAAAAAGATTTATGTTGTTTTCTTGGTTGCTCAGCTGGTTTTAACTTTTTCTCCCCCATCCTGGCTAGTTGGAGGAGCTGAGAGCATCAGAGTGTGCTCTCCGTGTTCGTGTCAAGAGTCTCACCAGTGAACTGGCGTTACTACGGAGAGGGTTAGATACTCTAAGCATGTACTATATCTTTACTTTCTCTCTTTCATCCATTCACTTACAATATGGACAAACATTTAAAATGTGAATCTATTTACCTACTTAGGGCACAACTTTTTTTTGTGTGTGTCTGCAGCAGAGTGACGCCTGTGTCCGGTCACATCAGCTCTCGAGTCGATGGGGAAAGCTATCGTTCTCTATCCCGCGAGAGAAGAACAGGGTACGGGACGGTCAGGGCTCGCTCAGGATCAAGAGAACGGATACAGGACCGATTGCAAAGGTCAGATGAAAGAGGAAGAAGAGCGGATTCTTCAGGACCACGTGCTCGCATACCCAGACCTTCACCCTCTCCCACTGGTACTGTCTCTGTTTCTTTTTTTTTTTCTACATTTGCCTCTTTTGTTATATCAATAACCTAAAAGATCAAAGTGTAGAACAAAATAATTTCAAGAGAATTTGTCATTTTATCAACCACAGTCATCAAACTACGCAATAATGTGTTTTATTCCCGCCTGTTATCATCCAGGGTCACGGGTACCACGCTTTGATCCAACTGCGTACATCCAGGACAGAAATCGCAGACAGAAAGAGGCAGAAATCAAAAAGTTGGTTCCTGTTATTTTTCCATTGACAGTACTGTTGTTGGTTGGTTCAATAGTTGTAATCCTTTTTTCTGTGTCAGACAGAGGAAGGTGCGGAAGGATATGCTGACGTCACCCCTCGTCCCTGAGAGGGGACGTTCACGCTCCAGAGAGGCCTATCCTCAGATGGCCCGGTCTGGCAGCAGAGGCAGGAGTTTATCCGTGGAGCGGAGAGGAAGCAGGAACTCCTCTGAAAGCTCATTAGTGGACATGGATGAAATGGCCAAAAATTTGTTCAGGTGATGAGATTACCTTTCACAGGTTTTGTGAAGTATCTGTTGTTTCAGCCGGTTAGTTTGACATCTGTTCTTCTGTGTTTATAGAGGACGAAAAAAGACTTACAATGGACCCAATGTGGTGAGTGATATGGGAATTAATGCAACTCTGGTACACTGTTCATTGCTGCTCTCTCAGTATATTTAAAGGATAAGGTTGGGGTCATTTACATTTTACATGTTTACAGTCAATAAATCCTAAGAAAATACCAAAAACAACAGTGTTAGTCGTTCATCTCTGAGTACTGTCTGACTTCCTTAATTTAAGTCTCAGTAATTTCCTAAAACGTCTAAGCACTGGTTTTTTAAAAAAGATAAAATATTCAAGAGTAAATCATTATTTGGTGGGGACGGTTTTCAGTCTTGGATTAATAGACACTTGGTGCACTAGTGCCTATGTTTGTTGAAGCTACATAGACAACAATAGTAGAGAGGAACACAGATCAGGCTTTGGCTACACCGGCAGGGCGTGCCAGTAAGTCGGTGATGGTTTTGGTATTTTCATGGGATTTGTTGTCAATAGGAAAATATAGGATATCGCCCGCTTTATCTTATGCAATATGCAATTTATCTGTTTCTAGTCAAAAGGAGGCCTTTTAACCAGGAAGCCATTGTGTAGTACTCCAACACACAAAATGAAAGACAAAGGTAACTCATGATTTTACATTTTTGCTGCAATAAAATTATTTTAACTGGGGAAAAAACATCTGATTATTTCTATGTTCTCCATCTACAGAGAGCTCCATAGATACAGGTGCTGAGCTGTCGGAGATCGATGCCAGGCTGCAGGCGCTTCAGGAATACATGAGGGACCTAGATACAGGGCACTGACGCAGTTTAGGCTGAGGAACCGATCTTAAAACATGAGCAATGGGCTTACCTGTTCATGTGTGTTCATGTAAGACACTAAGCCTCCCTCTGGAGGGTCAGACTCCCAGGATTTCAGGAAACTACAGCCATCACTGTGAAGGACTACTTTTTGTGGACTGATATATATTTTTTTTTTTATATACCAAGTTTTTATTAATTAACTTAAAATGTGACTGTGTCTGAGTGTAGTGTCCTTTCTTCTTCACACCTCACCAAACCAACTTAACTAGTGCATACATGTAAAATTTGGCAGTACATCAATCAATTAATATTTTAATTTCCCCTTTACTTGATGTTTTCTCATCTTCCAGATCCCTTTTTTTTTTTTTTTTTTTTGATATAATACATTTTAACATGTAGCAGGTGAAGCGGATCAGTCATTTTTCATCTATTTGCACATGTACGTCCAATATTTAGTGACATTTTCTGGGATGTACCTAACAATTCATTACTGTTTTAAAATGTTGGTTATTTTAATTAATTATTTGGACTCGAGCATCAGGGGAAAAAAATCTAAATTTTAACATCTTGAAATTGCTTTTCTGTCAAATAGTCCAAAACCCAAACATGTAATTTAAAATGATATAAAACATGGAAAGCAACTAGTTCTGACATTTGAAAATCTAAAATGATCAGGTTTTCTAAATTGTTGGCAATTAATTTTATCAAATTGTTTCATCTCTAGAGTCTTCTCCCGTGCCTGTGTGCATAATCTCTACCTTTCAAAACACATCAAGTCCACCATTTTAAACTGAAATGTCCATGGGTGCAAATGTCATAGTACATTGATAACCACAGACTGTTGAACCTGTGATGGACTGGCGTTTCTTCTGCCCAGTGCATGCTGGGACACATTTCTGCAGTTTCTGCACCCTGAAACACAGTAACCAAGTAGAGAAAACGAGTGACTGCATGCTGCATTTCACTACATGATTTGGTGGTTATTTGTCATTCCTGCCAAAGTCTGCATTTTCCAGTTTATTCTTCACATTGAACTCAACATTATCAGTGCATTTAGAAATATAAATTGATACCATTATGACCTTTAACTTGCCGATCCACCAAATGGACCTAATTTCCCTTTTGAGGTTTTTTCCCCAAACTAAAACATAAAAAAGCTCTAATTGTGGATAACATTTGTGTAAGGGGGCAATACTTGACTGCTAAATTTTATAAAGAAACTGCTGTATGTGTATGTGCACAAAGACTGTTATCAATTTTCTTGGGGGGGGGGGTCTAATGCCTTTTGTATACCACTTAAAAATGTAATTTATAAGAAAGGTGTCCTCTGTGTAAAGGTTTTTTTTTTTTTTTTTTAAACATATTCCAGGCCTGTATAGTTTTGTACAAACTGCTTTCCTTTGCACTGGTTGTCAGCTGAAGTGGAGCCAGAGGGAAACCTTGATGGGTTTCCACCACTGCAGCTGGCTTGGTTTCATTAATTAACAAATAAACTTCTGAGCATGGAACCTTCCTCTTGGGAGCAAATCAGTGTCTGAACAGCTGCTCCCTTTCTGCTGGGATACTTGTGAGGGAGATAACCTTATTGTTGGTGTATGAAATGAGGAAGGTTAACTCAGCATTGACCAACTTGGAAACTGTAGTAAGCTGCAGATTCACAAAACGGCATTTGTGTAAAATGATATTCTTGAGAGGATGGGGAAATCATTATTTACATAAAACACAGAAGAGATATCCTCTCTCACCCTAGTTAATGGTTCACAAACGTGCAAAAAATTACAAGAACCAATTAGTTTTTTTGTTGATTTATTAAAGAATTATAACAACTGGTAACAAACATATAAATGTTAAACAATAGAAAAGGTAAGGCATGTATAGTAAACATCCAGTGTTGAAACCATCAACTTTATATTCTCCACAGAATATTATTTTTGGTGAGAAGCAGCTGAAGAACTACAAGGTTTTTGCCAACACTATCATTTGTACAATTTAACTACATATCCTATGAAAGTTAAAGTGCTCAGAGCTACAAATCAAAACTGAACATTGCAATAATGTGACACTTGAAACTCTTAAGGATTGGAGATATGGTTCTATAACACCTGATTACATGCTGCTGCTATGTTGTATTAATGTTTTGGGTGCAGTGCACTCTTGTTACCATATTGGTTAATGATACATTCAATTCACTGTAATGAAGAACAAAGGCATTGCTGTCTTTTCCCACTACAACACAATGACACAGTCTGTCTGGGCTGGTTCACAATGATCATGGTCGTCTGCCTCACTGATTTCTTCGACTGTTCAGTATGGCCTGAATGCTGAGTGTGAGCTGTGGAGAAATATGATTGAAACCTGAGAATGGCTGTTTGGGCACATATGCACAAATAAACATGCACACACACACACACACACACACACACTCACGTGTAATATGGACTTACGGTTTGTTGCTGTGCAAGGATGTCTCGATAAAAGGCCTGTCTACGCTCCTGCTCCTTCTCATCACACAGTCTCCAAATCTCAGCCTTGGTCTTAATGTGGTCTTCAGGCAGTTGAGGATACTGGTGCCACTGTTACACAATTAAATCAATGTTCACACAAAAGGTACAAAGAATATTCTGAGCCTCAGCTGATCTTAAGTGTAACACACAGTAAGGTTGATAATTGAGAACCATTATCAGCTGCACAAAAAAAAAATCAAATTAATGTGCACACACAACTCATGAATAGGGATGGGTACCGAAACCCATTATTAAACAGGCCCAGGGGAAAAACTTTTAAAGACCGGAGTATCGATAAGCTCCAACATTATCGGTTCTGTTCTGGGTACTTGAGAAATTAAGAAAATAGATTTCCTTTTTATTATTGCAATATAAAAGTGCTTTTGCACTTACAGATGAGAATACAGTTAAAGGACCAGATCGATAAATGGTATCAACAAAAGTAGTAGTGCCTTTAAAATCTTAACGATATCCATCCCTACTCATGAAGGCAGTCATGAGCACGAACAGTCAAAGCACGCTCAAGTGGGAAGTTTTATCATGTCTTGTGACATTTTCTGTCTTATTTTCAACACATAAAAATCCTCCCTTTAGTGCACACAGATACTAACACAGCAGTTTCTACTTTCTGTCCTTGAACACAGAATTCCTTTGACACAAGACAAGATACAGTTGTATCTCTCCCAGGAAGGAAAAGGATTAAGAGCCTGGGAGATCGACTGTTCATTATGTCACACAACTTAAGTTCTCTATAAATGATAACAGACAAAGAAGCTAAAAAAGAAATGATCACAATATTCAGACATTATAATAGACCTTTCACAACTTTTTTAAAAGGGTATTTATGTATGGGATGAATTGAGATGTGAGAATTGAGATTTTTCATAATTAATTGAAAAAAAAAAAAATGCAAATCACAGTTTCCTAAAGCACAAGGTGATGTCACTAAATTGCTGGCTTTGTCTGACCAACAGTCCAAAATCCAGTTTTAATCTCACATAAGACAAAGCTCCGCTCCGACCTGAAGGTGTTCAAATGTATTGTATGAACGGAAAACACAGCAGGTCAAAGAGAGGCTGGTGATTCGATCAGTAAAATGACATCTACTTGATGTTGCTTACTGCTACTATTGCTGCTCTTCATTGCAAAGTCATTGTGACAAAATGTAACCATGATTATTTATTTCACCTCAAAAATGAAACCATAATGCTACCTGAACAAAAAAAATTCCAGCTACATCTGCAGCAGTGCTTCAGTGAAATGTTAAAAGCCGACACAGCCATAAATCATCCATACGCTGAGGGCGCTTAGACACAGTATAATAATAACTCATGATTATGAACATACTGTATATTTAATAAAACATACTGTAGGTGTCAGACACATCCTTCCTCGTTTCCAGCTTGTTTTCATTACTGTAAAAAATTCACCCTGATTTTAAATACTTTTATTTACCACATGACTTAGAGTCACTCACCACTCGTAACAGGTAGTCTTCAATAGTGTGAGACTTCGTCTTCTGCATTGACAAGAAGGCCACCGATACATTTTTTCTGCACTTGTTAAGCAATTCCTGCAAAGAAATTTTATATAAAATGTTGTATAAGACACAAACATCACCAGTAGCAATTCTAAGAAAAAGTTTTAGAAAATTATATGTATTTATACCAATAATTCTTCATTGCTCTTCTTCTCCAGAGTTTCCTGGCTCGCACTGACTGAAAGGTTGGATGTGTTTGACTGAAGAAAAACACAGGCACACATTTACATACAGTAAGCAGACAGCATTATGACGTAGAACCCAGAGTATAAAGTCTTGGGCATCATGATGTGGCTCATGATAATTTACGATTTGCAGTGTGCAGCGTTTTACCTCGGCCTCGTACTCAGCCCAGGCATCTTTGCGTTCTGCTTCACTGAGCTCCTCCTCTTGTTTATGGTCCAGCAGAGATTCATGCTCGTGGTATGACACTATCTGGTCTTTACAGGTTTGCAACAGTTGTGCCAGGACCTTATCCTGAGAATCAGACACAAAAAGTGATTCCATATTGCAAGTTCATCATGTAAGGATTTGTCACACTGCTGTGTGTCATATTTTTGTGGCGTCGAAGCAGAGACCTGACAATAACAACTGTGACATCACCTTTGGCGAAACAGAACTGGGTCTCTTGCTTTTCTTAGAGTTTGGGTCGTTCAGCAGGTCCGGCTCAAATATATACAGTTCAGTCAGTTCAAAAAGGGTGAAGTGCCTCTCAATCTGCTGCTGATCTACCACTCGATAGGACAAAGACTGCTTGGTCACCTGACGATCATAGATCTTCTCCTCCATGGTGCCCTGGAGATGAAAATAACAGCAATAAAAAAAAAAAAAAAACAGACTGGAAGATTTTATAGCTTTGGTAAAAATACAGCAGCTCCAGGAAATCCATGTCCAACACCTTATTTTACTTCTTTTTTTTTTTTTGTTTGTGAAATTAAATTCTTAGAGAATTCATCAGTAATGGAAATAAGAAGGATTTCATCCATCATTGTTAAATCTTTTTCATGTTTAAACTCTTAATATTTACATAACATACATAATGCAGCTCAGGACCCTTTACATTTAATCTCAGAAGATTCACACTGATACCATTAAGTTTCTTTATTTAGATAATAGACAAGGATAATCATGGGAAAATTCTTATTTACATATAACAAAACCTATAAAAGTAAACTGTAAAGTTTGTTTAATAGCAAGATCAGTTCACCACCACTGAACACATTTCCTCATTTCCTCACGTTTTAGGCAATATTAATGAAGACCAGTGAGCTTACCTGAGCTAAAAAGCGGTACACACACACTTGTTTCAGCTGACCAAAGCGGTACACCCTGTATATGCTCTGTATGTCATAAGAGGGATTCCATGAGGCATCAAAAATGATGACCCTGTTGGCTGCCACGAGGTTTATGCCAAGAGAGCCAGCTCTCGTTGAGATGAGAAACAATCGTCCGCTAAAACAAAGATTGATAAAATACAATTAGAAGAGAGACTTTGTCAGGACACTGTCAAACATTCCTTATTATTCCAGTATAACTTGTATAAAAGATGGAACAGTCAGATAATCTGTACCGGACATTGGCAGCACTGTTGAAATGATCTGCCCATTTCTTCCTGTATGTAGCACTGGTGGAGCCATCCAGACGGTAATAATCAATGTTTTTAATCCAGCTGCCTGCTGTTAGAACAATAAAGCACAAAAATGAAGTACCATTAAGTAAGACATCTTCTAAAGTTATTTATATTTTCTTTATCATGAACACAAAAATACCTTTGGATGATGATGGGTTTCTTGCATGGTGAGAAGCCTGTAGAAAATCCTCAATTAGGTTTAATGAGATCAGGGACTGACTGAACACAAGCCTTGAAATGCAAAAATGGATTTGGTTAGATGTGATTACAAGTCAACATCTTGAAAGACCACTTATATGTATAAATCTGTTTAAATTTGCTTCAGATCAGAAAAGAAACTTACACTTTATCCCCCAGATCTTCGGCCATTCTGAGAATCTCAAACAAGAGCACCATCTTCCCTGAGTGCTCCAGGATTTTGGCATCCACTTCAGACAGCAGACTCTTGTACCAGCCTTCATCTGCACTCTCAGACTTTGAGCTAGTGGTTGCTTTCTCTCCTATACAGAACATAACATAGGAGAAACTGTATTAGGTTGTACGCTACAGGTTTGAAGTATTCATGACACATGGAGCTTTAATACCTTCCACTACTAGAGCATCTTTGGACACAGCAGCGCTAACCATTGTACTGTTGTTGGGGTTTGTCTCTTCTGTTCCTTCGTTCTCTTTCAGTCCACTACACCAAATAAAGGATAAAATGTAAATTAGACAATAAAGTTGAGAACTGCAGTTTCTGTGAAACAGCAGGTAGAGAGAACTTCAGATTTTGAAGTTTCTTGTTCCAAAGTTGATGCATTTTCTAGCACCATTCTACACAATACCTAATCTTTGACTGTGAACATATTATACCTCTCAGGCAGAGTGACATCTTCATTTCTCAGCAGAGCTGCTGCTTTAACTTGGTTCTTCTTTTCAAAATGCCCCTGACACAAAAATCAGTTTAAGTGTTAATTAACATTTTAAACACACATGTCAAAGAAGGAATCAACATGTGTTCAAGGTACCTTTTTTATTTTGCTGACATAGCTGAGCTGAAGGCACCAGGGATGAGTCCAAATTCGGCTGAGCACCTGAAAGTCCTTGAACAGGTTTGCTCTAGTCCTTATCTTTGCTGCGTTAACCATGGAACCCACACCTGAAAAAAAGATGGTTCTTCAGATGGTTGACCCCAAAATTCTAACAAAATCTAATAAAAACTAGAATTACCGCTTCACAATTGTATGCCTCAGCCACTCAGACTAGTTTCAGGTTACATCCCTGTTTATCCAGAATCATATAAAATATTAAACATTTGTGTGAAATAATTGCTGTGCGGCGTCTTGAGTTATGGTTAAAAAGTGTTTTGTGCGGTCACTGTGACCTTGACCTTTGACCACCAAAATCTAATCAGTTCGTCATTGAGTCCAAGTGAATGCTTGTGCCAAATTTCAAAGGGATTCCCTTGAGGAGTTCCTGAGATAATGCATTCACAAGGCCAAAACCATGATTTGTGGTCAGCAAGACCTTGACCTTTGGCCACCAAAATCTAATCAGTTCATCCTTGAGTCCAAGTGAATGCTTGCACCAAATTTGAAAAAAAATCCCTAAAACCGTTGCTGAGATATTGGCTCACAATAATGGGACAGACGGACAACCCCAAAACATAATGGAATAAAAAAAAGACACATTTTACAGGATCTGACACAATTACTGAACCTATCTCAGCCTTTGATGATTTAATGAGATGAGTGTTAAGTAGTTATGTTTACATGGGGCCTAAAATTCCAATTATAATCAGTTTAAAAGCCCCCACATTTGTCCAATCATAGCCCAGCAAAAAACTTAAACTCAGCAACATTAAGAGTCTTCTATAATTGTAGTAATCGTACATCTGCATTCGTTACGGCAAAAATATGAAGATTGACTCTTACCAGTGACGTGGTCAAGGTAGTGGCGGTACAACTTATACTGAAGCGGGGAAACCCTCACTGCCAGCACGTACTCATGTTTGGGAGGTAGAAACTGTGTCAACTCAGAGTAATCTCTTCTCTAGGAAAAAGATGAACACAGTGTAGTGAGACCTGGAACATAAAACCAAACTGTATGTGTACATGTACCGATTTTTATTTATTTTTACCTGCACACATCCAGCCAACATTGCATGAAGTACATGTGCTCGCCTCTTCATGATTCTGACATCTTTTGGCGTGGAGTCAGCACATTGCCCGTTCTGTATGGGGTTGATAAACCGGTTTCGGAATTCGCCCAATGAGCCCAGGAGATTCTTCTTGATGAAATTGACCATGCAGTGGTCTGTGGGAACAAAATATGCTGTATCAATATAAAGAGTTTAATTTCAAAATAAAATGTGTTCCAAAACATTGCACCTTAACCTACTTTACTGACTTAGATCTGACTGTGAGGCAGAATTTGTTTTAGTCCTGACATTTTGGGTCATTAGAAACATCTGATTTGTTTTTTGTTTTTTTTTTTAAAGTATTTACCGAGTGATGTATGTCAAGTAGCCTTGTTGGCCCTGTACGTAGTGTATTTACATTTACATTTACTCATTTAGCAGTGTGGTAGTTAGGCATGTGAGCGTGTTAGAGGTATTAGGAGAGGAGGTGCTCTCTGAAGAGATGAGTCTTCAAAAGATTCTTGATGATAGAGAGGGATGCCCTGTCTTGATAGCATTTGGTAGATTTTTCCACCATCAGGGAACCACAGATGAGAACAGTCTGGACTGAGACTACCTTGTGTGCAGGGATGGCAATGTCAGAGGACATTCCTTGGAAGAACGCAGTGGCCAGAAAGGACCATAAGTTTGTATGATTGAGTTAAAGTAGATGGGTGAAGACCCAGCAGTCACTCTAAAGGCAGCATTAGTGACTTGGATTTGATTTGAGCCGCCATGGGTAGCCAGTGAGCTGATCTTTTTGGTTGATCGAAGACCAGACGCGCTGCCACATTCTAGACCATCTGAAAGGGTTTCACTGTGCGTAAAGAGAGGCCCGTGCAGAGGTTTAGTTAATGTCAGAGAGACAAACTGAGATCTGTTCAGAGACCATAGGGTCGGCTGGCAGGACCAACATGTATAGTTGGGTGTCAGGTGCATAGCATTGATATGAGACGCCATGTGAGCGAATCATTGGACCCAAGGAGGTGGTGGACAGTACAAAGAGAAGGGGTCTGAGTACCAATCCTTGGGGCACCCCTGTGGGAAGGGGATGAGATAAGGACGTTTTTCCGTGCAATGACACACTGAAGGAGCCCCAAGCAAGACAGAATTCAAACCAAGAGAGTGTTTTGCCTGAGATACCCATATCAGAGAGAACAGATAGAGGGATGTGGTGTTTCACCATATCAATGGCTGCCGATAGATCCAACAAGCGTGTGCAAGCATGAGGAAAATGTATGCCATGTGTTGTGAAAGATGATGGTCTCATTGCAAATTACTGCACATTCTGTATATTCTACATCACTTCAAGCAAAGTTTGGCCTCATATCTTTAATATGGCATATATTATAATGCGGACTTACACTCAATCAGGTTATTTTGCAGTGGTGTGCCAGTTAGCACCACTCTTCGTCGGGTCGTGACAGCATTCATAGCTTTGGAGATATTGGACGCATCATTGCGCAGGATGTGCCCTTCGTCACAAACCACAATGTCTGGGCCTGAAAATAAAAAACAGATAATAACTGTGTCAATAAGGAAAGAAATGACAAATTCAACAGGAAACATTTTAATAACATTATGACATTACAAAGTTACTGTACCGGGGTCCACGAGTATGCTCTTTAACTCTGTCTTCCACTGCTCGTTGTTGATTTTCTGGCCTAGTGACAGGATGCGGTACATCTCATAACCAATTATCAAAACACCTCCATCTCTCTGCCAGCTCTGCAGAGCTCCAAGTCGTTCTGAAGGATGCTTTATTGTAGCCAGTTCTGTAACCTGTAACAAATTTGTGTTTGAACAATCACTACATATAGACATTAGGCAAAAGGTGTGACATAAAGCATCTGAAGCACAAAATTTAGTCCCACACGCTTATGATTTAAAATAATTAACTGCTTTGAAACCTTGACTGTATCCTTTCCCATGTTTCCTTGCCATTTTTTGAACTCGCTGACCCAGTTGAGGATAGTATTAAGTGGACACACAACCAGGGCTGTTCTGAATTTCAGGTTTCTTGACAGCAGGACTGTGTGGAGGAATGCGACCACCTATAAGACAACACAACTATGAATATGAGGGATAGACAATTGACCACAGATAATAAAGCACAACTAAGGACCAAGACAGTAATAACAATGTAACAGGTTAAGGGTACACTGGCCTGTTGGCCCACCTGTTGGGTGATGTACATACAGTAAGTGGAAAGGATGCACTTCAAATTTGTAAAACTAGCAATATCTACGGCAACTTTGGCGTATTCCATTGTCTAAGACAAATCTAAGTTAACATATATTGGAGGTGCATATGTTTATTTCTTCACCTGCAGAGTCTTCCCCAGGCCCATGCAATGTGCCAGTATACAGCCTGATCCTGGAGAAGAGTTGGCCTTCTTCACAGACTCACAACAGCTGTCCCAAATAAACTGGACACCTGTCGAGAATAAAGAGAACACGGTAAATTGGCCTGAATACAGCTGTTAGTTAACAGCATTAAATAATAACATTAATTAGCTATTCGTTTGCATTAATAGCTGAGTCTCATACCTATAACAGACCAACAGGTGTGTCACATTTTTTTTTATTGAAATCAAACAGACAAATCTTTTTGGATTGATCAGTAACCAGTGCAGTTCACAATCTCCAACCATTCTAAGTATATTTTTTGGGCTTTTTATGCCTTTATTGATAGTGCAGTAGAGAGAGACAGGAAATGGGGAGGCAGAGAGAGGGGGAATGACATGCAGCAAAGGCCGTCCGATGCGAGACTCGAACCAGGGCCAACTGCAGCGAGGACTGTAGCCTCTACACATGAGGCGCCTGCTTAGACCACTACGCCACACGACGCCCAATCTCCAACCATTCTTGAAGATATTTTTGCATTCAGACAGTATGTAAGACAGTGTAAGTGAAAAGAGAGCACAAACTAACCATCCACCTGGTGAGGCTTCAGGCATGTCACCAGGTTCCTGTGCACCTGAACGAGGGGCTTCTTGGTCTCCTCATCCTGATCCAGGACCAGCTTGGTGGTGATGGGACACGCCACTTGAGACAGCTCATCCGCTATGACAAATACCTGGAAAACAATGCCACACAATCACAGCCAGAATTTTGTGTATTTGCTCCTCCTCTTAATAAAACCCAAACCGTGTAATACTTATAGTGATACAGAAATACAGCCTCTTATGAGTATGGCATTTGATTCAAGTCCTGTTGTAGATGTCTGAATGTTAAACTAATGTAAATATCCAATGAGCATCACCACAGTGAAGTTTGAGGGTTTGTTTGACCTGCCGTGCATGCAGTACCTCTCTCCTGTCTTCCATTTGTTGATCCCTATCTGCCAACCGTTTGCATCTCTCCTCCTCCTCTCTCAGCGCTTCCTGGGTCTCAGCACGAAGATTCTCATCTTCAATGATTTTGCGGATCTTTTTGCGTCTTTTGGGAGTGCCCTTAGAGTCGATATCCTCCTCTCCATCTTCTGGATCACTCTGCTCAAACACAGAAAGATCCATCAAGAAATATGACTATTAGACACAGGAGCTAACTCCCCTTCCCTCACCTGGGAGGTAAAAATGAAGTTAATATCAGAGATGAGCAGATACAGATAGAAATTTTACATAACTTAAATATAACATCAGCTGCTACCTTTTCAGTGCTTGTGTCAGACAATAAAATGAAGGGCACTTCTTTCGTCTGTTTGAAACTACGGGGTGTTTCCTTCACTTTCCTGGTTAATCTGGAGCTAAAAGGAGAGGATGAGAAATGAAAATGAATTGATGAATTTAGTACATGTGCAAAGTATATACTGAAGTGTGAATACTAAAGTACTGGTCCTGCAGTAACATTCACTATTTCAGAAGTAAATATAGCTATTTTTACTCTATTACAAACATTTTTTTGTTAAATATTCAGTTAAATTAAGTTAACCTGTTAAATATTCAACATAAAAATGTGGTCCAATGCAAGTCTGCTTTCTACATTAATCTTGATCTGTGCTTGATTTGTTTCACTGGTACAGTGTACAACTTGGATGGGCACAATATCATGAACACCTGTACAGTCTAAAGCAATCACACACATTAGCCCAGCAATAAATGCTAATACATAATTTAGCTTTGAAGCTGTCAGTCGCTTCAAAAATTGACATCACATAGGATTAGAGGATTATCAGTTGTGTTTTTTTAATGAAAGTAATTTGTTTTTATTGCATTACTGTATATTATCCAGATGTGCATTGTTTTGAGTGCATCCTCTGCATTAGGACTAAGTCTATGTATTCTTTCATATTAATTTACTAGAAAGACCTTGTAACTTTTGAAAAAAAAGCTGTAGCACAGTAATTCACTTACAAATGAAATTGAATTCATAAGAATTAAAATTTCCCCATAACTCAACTGAGTACACTCAGGGTTTTTTTCTGCTACAGCCTTAATTGGTCTGGTATGACCAGTAGCTAATGGTGGTCAATGTTATCCTATGTTGCATAGGCTAGCTTTAAAGGTATAACACCAGCCACATACTGTAGATAGAAATAAGAGTAGTAATGTAAATATAAAAGTTTAGACACATATAATTCTGTACTAATAAAATTCTAAATGCAGCGCTTTTATATTTAATGAGAGTATTTTTATGTTGTAGTGCTGCTACTTTCACTTAAGTGGAGGACTCAAGTACAGTCCTTAGAGTATCCAGGATCATGTGCAGAGAACTGAATTTTACAGGTGTAAGGCAAATTTTAATTTAAAATCAGAGCAAAGACATTCATTTTTGTTTTTTAACATTTTACTTTTGATGTTGACATCAGCTGCCATTTAATGTACCTTTTAAGCTTTTCTTCTTCTGTCTCATCCTCTGACTGACTCAGCTCCTCGCTCATGCCAAGGTCATCCAGGTTCGACTCTGTATTGTCACCACTGCTTCCACCATCAGCTTGACAAAAATCAAAATCAGACATTTGAGCAACAGGTATTCCCTGTAAAGGCAGATCAGTTTCTAATGTTAGAGATGTCCTTACAGCTCAGACATTTGCTGCTGGCTTTTTTCTTGCTCTTCTGCTTTCCTACTTCACTCTCTGCCGCGGCCTTATTACTTGATGTTTCCTCATCCAAGGTGAGTTTGTGGCGTAGCAGATGATGCTTTGTCTTTGGCCCACCGGACATGGCGTCAGATGATTCTGAGGCCAAGTCTTCCCCTGTAGCAGAGATATATTCCATATTTTCTACCCACATTGACAGATAAGGTACCTGACAATTGGGATTCTTTCTGTTCACAAGTTCGGTAGTAAATTCAGCAGTTAATTTGAATAAAACTGGAAAATAATTATTGTGCTTATTAAAGACGCACAAGAAGCTAAAAATGTGCCACTTTAAAAAAAGAAATACTTACCATTTTCATCTGTTCCACTTTCCTTATTGCCTTGTCTGACCTCCTTGTCATCGTCCGACTCATCAGATTCATCCTCCTGCGTGTCCTCATCCGAAGAGATATCATCACCCGAGGAGTAGTTGGCTTTGATTTGGGCCAATAGCATTTTCTTAGCGATTCTTTCAAAAGTAGAAAAGAAGGGAAAGGTACCTGAAGTTCAATTCATGATCAGTAACATCATTTTCAGTTGGATATTGTTAAAAATCACAATTAAGTATAGCAGTTAACAGTTAGATTTCAAGATTTAAGTCATTCTTAGTGCTGGTTGGGCGCTAATAATACCTAAGTTGTTGGCCTTAAAAAGAAATGACCTATAAATCAGATCAGATATCTTTCTCTAGTCAATCAACATTATGTGTCAATGCCAAGTCTTGAACTGATAAGCCAATTTTACATTCTGTTGGTCACGTCACAGACCAAGTGAAATACCATAACACCAGAATACATATATTTAAAATAATAGTACATAAAATAAGATAAAAATGAGACAGAGACGTTTTTAAGAGTAAGAATTTATTACAAGTATTCTTCACAGAAAAAAACAGACATTTTCTTGGTTTATTGTCCTTCGGATGAGGAGGGATATTTAAGTTTTTTTTCCGACAGTTTTTCTGCTTGAAATGTCTGTCAGGCATTTTGTCAATTGTTTTCAATTGAAAATAAGAATGATATCGACCTGTAGTTCATCCGATCATGGCAGCTCAGAGTGAAAGAGCTACAGGCTTTTTTTAACACAAACTGAGAGCTGACTGAAAGGCAACATATTACTCTGGTACTACCAGCCAATTAATGTTGTCTTAAAGGAGGAGAAAAAACGTCAGACAAAAACAGTGAATCACTAACAAAGTCTCTACATAAATATTTGCTCAGAGGGAAATGTTTGTTAAGTGGTTTTAACATTTTTATATTCCAGTGGAATACTGATGCATGTGTTAAATACTTTGTTTAGAAAATTATGATTTAATACCATATTGTGTTTTGGCCACTCATTAGTACATACAATTAGCAACTCTCTTAAACCCCTTCTACATCTTCCTGTGTTCAAAGCACATTTCCCAACACAGGGCTGACCTATAATTACACATAATAATCATGAGTCCAACAGCTTTGACGGGACCAGGGTCTGGATCAAGTATATCTACTCTCTGGTCAATTGTACATTCCACATCACCCCTTTCTCAACATGTACTGTGCACACAGGTCTGACCGTGATCTGAAATTGGGTAGTCGATGCAGGTCACTGGACATAAGATAACTGCCAACATCCAATGAGAGTTTATTGTAAAAGACTTACTGTATTACAGTAAAGCAAAGCCAGAGGACAGCAGCAGAAACAGACCAGAGCTTTGGATCTCATTTGACATGTTTTGACAGAGGATGACACAGAAAAAGCAGAAAAACACAAAAAGCACTGAAGAAAATTTAAATACTACCAAAACGCGAATTTGGCATTGTTGCCATTGGAAATAACATGCTGTGTGGTTTTCAAAGCAGTAACAGTACATTTAATGTTTTAGCCCACTAACTATAAACAATATGAATTTTACATTTCTGCTGACCATTTTTCTGTGCTACTACAGCTACACTACACTACAGCTAAAAAGAGACTTCTGGGGGGAAAAAAACAAAAAAAAACAAGTTTCTGCTCATAGGAGGCTACATAATTCCACATTAAGTGATTGTTGCCTAACAGCACTATATTCACTGCTGTGCTGTCAGGAAATCCAACCTGGAAAAAACATGAGAAACAGACATTTATGTCATTAAAGGCATAATGAGAATTTGGTCGCTTCTTGCATTATAATGGTCGTTGTTTCACAGCCCACTGTCAATTCTCAGATATACAACGTTCCTATAAACATCTGAAAGCACTGACCTGAAAGGATTTTTAACACAAATTGGTTTTATCTGCAGCACTCCAAAAAAACAAACAGCAACAGCTTGTTCTCTGCTGGTTCACCTCTCAAGCAGGGTCTAAGGCCCTGTTCAGAACTGGTATTAACATCTGTCTCTGGTGATCCGATCACAAGTGGACAGTTCCAAGTTCAGGTGTGAATGCACCCAAGATGCAAAGAGGGCGCATTTGAGATCTGCTCACTCAGATCACATTCTGAGGTGGTCTCGGCCACATTCTTTTTGCAGTATGAATGCAAATGCATCCTGGGCCTCACTGAAGGACCGCCTACTCTACTGACATCCTCTGCCACAATCTCCTTAGTCCCTCCACTATTTCATAAAGAACCAAAAATATTTTACTAAACCTCTCCGTGCCTCACACACACACACACACACAAAACAGACCCACACACACACACACACACAAAACAGACCCACACACACACACACACACACACACACACACAAAACAGACCCTTCTTAGCTAAAAACAACCATGCGTACCTGTTCATTTGCATACAAAGCATGTGGAGATACATTTCAATGCCAGGTGTGAACTGATGTGCTTAGAGCTGAGCACTTGTGATCGGATCACCCGAGACACATGTTAATGCCAGGTCTGAACACAGCCTAAGTCTCTGCAATTTTAATTGATAAAGGAACACTATGCTTTAGAAAATGGTCAGCAGTAATGTATACTGTGTATAGAAAGTGGGGTAAAACATACAAAAACACAAATTATACACAATTAGACTTTTTGGCACTAGTGGAGTAATTTCTGAATGCTGGTGACAGTTGATTTACTTCATTGTTTTACAGCTGCATCCTCTATAACATTTTGTATGGGGTCAGAGTCAGATGACCTCCCATTTCAACACCAAAATCTCTAGCCAAACCCTACATGATTCTTTAGGGCTTTGCCTTGAGCAGACATGCCAAAATTTTATCAACCTCCACTGTACTGTGGTGGTGTCAAAAATCTCAGACCGATATCTCAAAAACTCAGCAGATAAAACCGACTGTCTGCACATTGCTAATAGTGAAAAACTATGCATTTATAATTTGAGTGAGCCACCCTTTAAGAGAATTTCTGAAGGCACCACTGTAAGAGAAACAAAATGACATGTCTCTGAAATTTATATATATATATAAACTTTTTTGGTAGAGGACACAAATCCTGAAATTACAACTTCAGCACATTGAATATATGCAAAAGGACATGTTCCCAAGCTCCAACAGCAATTTGACCAGGTGTATCTATGTTTCAAATATTTCAACACTACAAGATACAGACAAGACCTGAGGTCAGTGCTGTATGCATGTATATGTGTAAAAGTGACAGTAACAGCAATGCGATAATATCTGATATCAATAAATATCACTGAATGACAGGAAAACTGAACAGCAGCTCCACTCATTGCGACCCAAATACTTACAATGGGACAAAGATCATCTTGGCATTGAAATAATTTTGGAAAACAGCTGGGTGCTGTGTTTACAACCTTTACTTGAGTCTCTTGACATTGTCAATGAAGCCAGTAATGCACTGAATGTGTAACATGCATGTTCACAAGCTCTGATTAATTCAATGGTACAAATGAGCACTCTAGCCATTCACCATCTGTTAGTCTGGCATGATGCCTGCTGTGAAGTACACTGGGTGTGATTGAGAGAGTAAGTGGGCCAGCCGGGCTGGTATTTGTAGTTTTTGGAGCTGCAGTAATACATTTTTTCAAGAGGTCAATATTATCAACTCCATTAGTAGCTTGCACATCAACTAGATTTTAAAGAAGAGAGACTACTACCAGGTTACAGAGTATTATGTAATAACAAAATTTATTATTCATCATGGTTGCCAAAAGCAAATAGCAGAGCCTTGATGTTGATACCTTAAATATACCACTGCAAAGAGGCAAAACAAATGCGCAATGCCCAGTGACATGTAACCACAAATCAAACCTACTGCAATTGGCTGTAAACTTGGTTGTCTACCATGATTTGCATAAAGCTAAACACCAATGGAAAAAAATTTAACAATTGTTTATGGTGTTTGGGGTGAGAGCTGTTGGGGGCTTTGGGTGTTTATCATTAGAATAAAATTTCTAGGCTAAAAAAACGCACCAATCTTTCTGTTTGTTGGATTGTGGGAGTAGCCCTATAACAAATCCTGAGATTTACAGATGATCATGATCATCATTATAGTTTTTTCAAACCAAATTAGGAAATCAGACTCTGAAATAATGCATCAACACTTGTATTAAATACAGGCACACTCTTGAAAATGAGGTTCAAGCCTTGTTTGGTAGAAGAATTCCTAAATATATTTGTGGCCAAAATAAACAGTGGCTGCAACAGGAAGGAATTTTAACTTTTGTGGCTAAATAACATGATCCTAAAATCCATTTACAGAGCTGTGTACATCACATCAGAAATTTTAACAGACAATCATTTTTGCCATTTGATCATAACTAAGTTGTCATAATGAAACCCATGTAGAATTACTTTTAAAGCAGTATATCAAAAAGATGATTTCCAAGGTGAAGCATAAAAGTTCTGCCTCCCATAAGTGAACACAAAATATTAACGAGGGAGATTTGAGAAAAAAAATTACTTAAAATTTTTTATTTTTAAATAAAAGTGTGTGCAAATACGAAAGGTATGTTTCAAACTTTATACTTCACCTGTAATAACAATATTCCATTTACTTATATTACCAGTGATGCACAGTGGAGGATAACAGTTCTTTGTGCATTCTGTAACAACACAGGAAAGTATGCTGAGGTTCAAAACTTTCTAAATACGCAAGAACACTGTCACTGAAAAAAAACTAATATATTAACAGGTTGAGGTGTAAGGCAAAATAAGTTTCAGTCATTGTTCAGATTTATATTTGTATTTCTTTAAGGTCTGTCAACTGCAGGGCTTTCCCTTTGTATATGCTTAATATACCAGGGAGAGGAAGTGTGGTATAAGAAGTAATACAAATAAAAATTTTAATTTAACTTAATTTAACTTTATCGATTGAATTTACATGGTTGCATACTAAAAAAAAAAAAAAAAAAAAAAAAAAAAAAAAAAAAGCACACAAGCCTCTTCTAAACAAGGTTCTGTCTCACTGCACCATGTGAGGCCAGAGTTTCACAGTGTTGCTCTAGAATGTGTATTTGATCGCTGGGCCCCTACTGCAGCTACGTTTTGGTCGTGTTTGAATAGACTGCAACTGAGTCTTAATGACATGGATGTTCCTAGATTTTGCACAGAGGTTAGGGTTCGAAGTTGCAGCCTTTCTTCCACATTTAGGGTGCTTTACAATGTCTAGATCCGGGCTTTTTGAACCATACCTATTTTCTGGATCATCATCATCTTCTGCTGCCCACGAGAGCCCGGAGTGCTCCTCATCTCCTGTGAGCACAAAAAAAGAAACAAATTGTTTAATTATATATATTTAATTAAATTGTTTAACTAGTCATGTTGTTTGAAGAGAGAAAGAGAGAGAAACTACCTCATAGTTATTATACCATTTCAAACAATAGACAGACTGCTAGCTAACAGAATTGCCTCTGTGCAGCTCATTAAGTACAACATGGCACTGGCAAATTCCCCTGAGACAGTCTGTGCCTAAGATAGTGGTTCCCTGATGAGCATCACCAGTTTTTCTTCTCTGTGAGTCTGTCCATCTGGAAGGTTACTCTAGTGTCTGAATAAATCTTGCTAACCTTAAACTTGGTAATACTATGGCTAGCGACAAAGCACTTTTTTTTTTCCTTATTTTAAAACACAAACACACTACAGGTGAAACTTAAAACATTAATGATAAATCCATAAAAACAAATACTGTATTACAATGCTGTATTTAATGCAATTATTAAAAAAATGTAAACCTCATCTTCACATGCTTTTAACTTTGTTTTTGGTCTCTACCTACTTCTGGGGGAAACATCTGGCTCTTTAGCTGCTTAATGCTCCACTATATTCACCAGCTAGCCACAAGCTGTGTCTACTACACACTGTGGGAAAAAAAATATAGTCGCTTTAACAGTTGCCTGCTGTGAAACAAAGGTCTAATCAGCTTCAGTCAGTTTCAGTCCACAATTTCTAATTAACAACTGACAAGACATAGATCATTGACAAGTTAGCATAGACCTCATACAGTATAGATACATAATAATCAAAGACTCACCTGATGATTGGTGGAATGCTGCTGCTCCCAGTAAGGCCTCATCTTCAGTGATCGGCTTTATCTTCTGATCACTTCCGTCACTTCCAGAGTCATCATCACGTTCATCTTCACTCAATGAGGTTGACGACTCCATTGCTTCCTGACGAGATTTAGCCTTAGACTTCCCAGCCTGTATCCTATCGTGCTTTTTAGCCACACCTTTCTCCTCTCTTTTGATGAGGTGAGGCTTCCCTATTGACCTCAGCCTTTTCAAGTGTTGTATTTTCTTCTGGGAGTCTTGATCATCACTGGAGAAATCTGTCCCACTTTCCCTTCGAGCTTTGACTCTTCTGTCATTTGAGTCAGACTTGGGGGAGCGGTCCAGCATTTTGCGTTTGCGGCGCATCTTCTCTGGCGACATCGGGGTGTTCTTAGTGAGCCAAAAGAGACATTTCTTGGCCACCTTAGTTGACGCTTTTCCACCATCCTCATCACTCTGCAGGTCATCAGAGCTTTGCGTCAGAGCTGCTCGCTCAAGCAGAGCTGCAGGGACTTCATCTGAGTCAGAGTCATCTCTTGCTCTGCTTAGACTTTGTTCTTCAGTGTTTTTTGCAGGTACTGTGCTGGGAGTTTCCTCAGGGTCAGAGTCACTGTCACTGTCTGCTGCAGTAAGCGACGATTTGCCTGTGACATCACTTGGTCGGCGCAAAGGGGTCGTCTTTACGCGAGGAGACCGTCTATTGCCATGTTCCTCTTCTAAGTGTTGAGATGCACTAGAATTGTCATTGCTCATCTTGCTGTCAGCTGTCTCTTTATCTTCTGATACATCTTTTCCCTCTGACTGTTTATCCTTCATGTGGATGTCCTCCTCCATCTTTGGGGCATGAGAGGAAGGCTTCTGATCCATAGGTACAGGTGTAAGTTTTACTACTAATTTTTTAGTCATGTTGACCCCTGTTTCTGACAGCTTCGGGCCAATCTTTTGTGAACTCTGCCTGGCTTCATGTGAATCTGAATCCATGTCTTCCCCAGGGCAGTCATATGTACTTCTCCCATCTACGAAACCCTTGGAGTCAGAATCATCATCGTTTTCCAAATGTTCAGCTGCCAATTTCTGCAAGTTGCCAAAGCATCTTTCTTCAGAGATCTCCGGCTCTGTGTCTGTTACAGTTTGTCCATCAAAGTCATCACTAAGGAACTTTTCCCAACAGCTCAATACATCCAAGTCACTGAATTCTTCCTTCAGGCTATCCTCAAGTATGACAAGTGATTTTCGCAAGCCTTTAACTACTGACAAAAAAGACTTCAGATACAGCTGGCGAACACCAGGTGCTTGTTTGTTTCTTGTCACAGTATGAATGAAATTGACAAATGTTCGGTTTAAGGTGTTTGTTGTGTCCACTAAGTGTTTGGCCTTTTTGGTCATGTCCTTGGGAATCTGCAGTGTGTTATAGTTGAAAACCACATTACCATCCATACCAGTGTGATCCCATTTATCCAAAGGAATGTTTTGTGGTAAGTGTGGCAACATGTGATAAAGTCCAGATTTCCCCGGCTCCGCTCGGTTCCTCTTGCGCTGCTGTTGCCACAGATGCTCCATGCTCTCCAGGACATTGTCACAGGCCACAACCAAGTCGAAAAGGGGATCTGGACTACACACATAGCAGTACCATTTACTCTCCAAGATGCCAGACAGCTCCTTCCTTCCCAAATTTCTTAGAATGCACTTCTTGCAAAAGGCATTACTACAGAAGTCACAACAGATCAAATTTCCTCCTTCAGCACACCATCTACATGAGGAAGAAAAAAAAAAGACAACAAAGACAGTTGCTAAAAGCTTAGTACCAAATAAATTAAGGAAAAGGTCTTTATTTCAGTGAAAACATTAAATAAAACTTATGCTACCTGCACTGCTCATCCATTCCATCTCCATCCTTACTGATGTCGTCACTTAAGTAATACTTGTAGCAAGACTGACAAACCAAAACATTTAATGGAAAAGTTACAGACAACTTGAACAAAAAGTGCATTAGGAACATGCAAGAGATTTTTTGAACACTACAAATGCACTTGAAATTCTATAAAAAGTATCACAAGCTTGTTTATTGCAATGTAAATGCTTATTAGCAAATATTTCTTATGGCTACAGTAATATTTTAAGCAAAAGTGCATTTCTTAAAACCAAGCTTTTAATAATATTAATCTGATTGATCATAGCAGTCAAATAGTTATGTTTCTGACAGAATTTGTTTAGTATACATATTATCCATTTGAATATGAAATGACAGTGCCTGAGTGGATAAAATGTACACTTTAGTTTTCAGTCTGATTCCTCTACAATTTTACATCTGTCTGCATTATTTAATATTTAGGTAATTCGTTTGATGACACACTCAAAACTGACAAATCAAATTGCTTAAATTGCACATCCAAATACTGGGGGGCAGAAAGATCATGACAATTAAAGAAATGTAGACTTATAAAATCCATTAATTTACACTATCTTATACATGCTGATTCATTGGGGAGAACACGATTCAACTGTCTAGAAAAGATTAGCTTTTTGGCATGTTTTTGGTTTTTGTATGTTTTAACTATTTTATACAGTTGTATGTTTCATGTTTCAGTAAATAGAAGCCAGCCAGTCTGCAAATTATCCCCACCATTCATACCAGTACTTTAATTAAAAATGAATGTCATGCTCCCAAGGCAAACAGAGAAATAAGAGAAACTGGCGATGCCTTTCATGTGCCAAATTATGGAGCTTCCTAACAGAAAACGATGGGATACTTCGATACTAAAATTTAAAAGGCATGATACTCTCCACTGTCACTGCCATTTTAATCATGATAACCAATTCATGTAAACTTCACACCTTCATAACAAGGTAGGTATTCAAAAAGGTTTCTAACTTTTGAAGTTGTATATGTTCATGAGTGCCAACTTAAAAAGGTCATAGATAATAGTAAAAATGAATCAGAATAGCACTGATAATCGAGGATTTGTTTCTGACATATCAAAAAGCAAACTCACCTTGCAAATAAGTACTTTCAGAACTGGATGCCGATAGAGGGAATCTCTCTGGAAGTGGTTAACTTGTCGGCCACATGCAGTGCAACTGACAATTCCGATGTGTTCAACTCCTGCGAAAATAGACCACTGTCATCACCAACAAAGTGGTTATAAATATAGCTTGATGGGTTTCTTCCAACAGTGTGAGACTCAATCGCTACTTAAATCCACCTCATTCTGCTGGTAAGATGTCTATGAGCAAGACAACTGGTTAGAATAAAAAACACGCTTGCCTTAAGCAGTATGGAATTGAAGTGAAGCCTTTATTTCAGAGTCAGTGAATCAGTTATCTCTCTCTCTCACAACAAGATAACGACCAAGCTGCATTTAGACAGAAAGTGAAGTGCATTTTCCACTCCCTATGACTACTGATGCGTTTTTTTACATTCCAAGCAAACAATGGATGAGTACACTAACAAGTGCCTTGTTTTTGTTTCATTTGTTACAAGATGGATTTGCATGACCACTGTTTTTTATGTTGAAGAAATGGCTGCCTGAGTAATCATGAAGTGATGTGCAATTTTATGACAAACCAGCAATGACTGACCTCCACGTCTTCTTGAGAAATCTTTCCGCAGTACACCGGATTTGCGGCTGCGAAACTCCGGACCCCTGAAGTCATCTCTTCCATTATCAACTGGTTCAGGCCTGACTAATACAGTGCCTGTGTAAACAAACCATACCAACATTCAAAATATATAAAAATATTCCATCATGGCCTTAACCTGGAGACCAATATAAAGACTTCTTACACCCTACAGATAGTAAAATACAAAACACAAATATAATTACTGAGTTGTGTCTACCATTTTTCAGTCTTGCAGTTGGAAAAATACAGATACAGGTACTAAAGAACTAAGCAAAGATAATTAACAACACATCAACACAGCAACAAGTATATGATGAGTGTTGTAGTCTGAGGCAACCTGCCAAAAGTTCCATAGCCACACAAATTCATTGGACACCAATCAACCACTGACATTATCTGCATCTCAATTTGTCCAGAAACGGTTATGAGTCTAAGTATATAATCCTATTTAATGTCAAAGTAGCAGTGTGATAGCAGTGAGAATCTTAAAGACCTACCTTTAGGCAGTCTAGTTATATCAAGGTGACCATTTGCATTGAATGGTAAATCCAAGTCCTCACTTGCATTTGAGTCCCCAGATTCATCCAGACCAGAATGCTTTATGACAACAGAAGGTTTTCTGTAATATCAGTGAAACAGAAGAAATATAAGTCACAGATATCTTTTAATATTTCCCACAGTCTAGCAGTTTACTTGGACTGTGAAAGTTTATTTTATTTCTTATTTATTCATTTATATATTATAAACCTAGTTTAAACCTAAGCTACACAAAGCGAGTATAACCTAAGGATATTACAGCCAGGTGAAAATAGTCACACAGCAGCTATTCGACTATTTACAGTGGCATGTTTTTTGTCCTGTTAAAAACGGTGTACAGGATGGCACAAATTGTTGCAATGTGCCGTTTAATAAGATTCATTCTAAACGTCTGCCATTGTCAGGCCCTTATGAAAAGCCACTATAGCAGGAATGCTTTTGGAAGTCAGGCGACAAAAAGGGCGACAAAGTCACCGTAAAGGGGAGGTTGTGGTGGATGAATGGGTTGAGCACTGGACTTTCTCCAAGGGGCTAGGGTTGGACTCCCAGTAAACCAGTAGTTTATTTTTACTTATTTTTAGTCTTAGTTTACTTATCTTTTATTAATACATTCAGTTTTCAGTCATAGATTGGTTAGGTTTAGACAACAAAACTAGTGGGTTAGATTGCCCTAAAATAGACCCTTTCACAACGTTACCCACATGCTAGAAAGCCTTTCTGCCAGAATTTCTCCCATGAGACTCACTGAAATGGTCCAAGAGAGCCTAAAACCCGGCTATCCACCCTGGGAGCAAATAGCACTATTGGCTACAGACACCTGGGTGTCACTCCAAAGTCTCCATTATACACTGTATTTGTGCATGGAATCTGGACTCTTTGAGTAAAGATGTAATTGCATTATCCTCTATTTCTATGTATCACTGCAATCCATCTGACTCCAAAAACAAAACTTTATATGGTAGTGTTAAAATATATCTAAGCTGTCCTCCAATTATTGACACTAAATGACACACAAAGTGATGATTGTGTTATGCTGTGGTGCGTTATCTATGCTTGCAGGGTATGGATGAAATGCAAATTCACCTTCTTGAGTACTTGGTATCCACTCCTGCCTGCAAAGCAATACAGTCGGTTAGTTTGGTTGTTACTGGTAGTGACCAGTGGCATGTTTGGTGTTGAAACCATTACAATAATGGGGAATGTTCATTCAGCAGCAAGTACTTAATTTGTTATGCAAACCATGGAGACTATGAGTCACGTGAGAACGAACAGAAAGCATTGATAATAACGACCTCCAAGGAGTTAGACGACTGTTCAAAAATCATAAACTACTCACTGAGTATTTGGGAGAGACCATGGGAGACAGACAAGAGAGATTACAAGTGGGCTAAATATGAGTAAACATCTGGTTGAATGTTTAAGCAGTGGGCTACTGCTTAAAAAAACCACATTGAAGTACATTTATGTAAACAAAAACATAAGGAGGCTAAAGTGGGGAAAAAACCATTTGAGGTGATGCAAGTGGACTTTTGGCATTTTGTGGATGGAGGCACACTGGACACATGGGAATATGACGTAAAATACATGGCAAGCCATGTAACAAAATTTCTGCTGTTTTGAGGAGGAGTTCATGTGAATTGTCCTTGTCAGAAACTCATTTGTATGATTATTCTGACACCACATGAATGCAAGGTTAGTCTTGTCATCTCTGTATTAAAAGTGAGGCAAGTGAAAAAGATGTTATTTATTTTTGTTTGTTTGTTGGCAATGGTTTGTGAATTAGTCATCAGTTCATTCATAAGGATTAACTACAGACATTATTGTACATTTTTCATATTCAAGTTTTGCACGGGGGCTTCAATATCCACAACAAAAAAAATGTTTCATCCAATGTGGCACTGTTGTAAATTAAATGTGAACATTTTTTGGTGGATCCAGTTAAAGGGTTACTTGCACCATTACTTCCCACAATGTACAAATCCATACAAATGATGACAGATATGACAAAAACACAAAGAATCTTCAGTTACCTCTGCTGCAGTATGACCTGTTCCCACAGAGCAGCTCCAGTTTGTCAGACCTATGAACAGAAGATCAGTTAAAAAGTTTGTAAAGCATGTGAACATGACAAGAATTTTTCCATCACTCATCAATGCATTAATCAGAAGCTGTACCATCAGAATCCTCTAGTGTTGGTGTGCCATTGCTGTCCTCAACAGTGGAATGAGCCAAGTACTCATGCAGCTTGTTGACCAATACATTCAGCTTGTTGGTAGTAGTACTTCAGTCAAGAAAAAAAAAAGAAAAAAGAGTGTGATTATGGTAAACTTAAAAACAGAAATGGCTAGCCGGTTGATCAACTTGTTGGATAGAAGCCATATTTACATATTTTGTTAGTATTAGTAACAGTATTAGTAAGTGATTTCAGTGGAATCAATTGTTCATCATCTGAGAACCCATTAAACATCCGATCAAGAACATATTCGGCGTCTACATCTCAACTTTTACTGTCCAATACAGTAGTAGGCACCAATTTACCTTGAAATATGGAAATAAAATACCATGTTTCACAAAATATTATGTTTCAGCTTTCTATAAAATAGTGATGAATGAAACCTGACAAAATTGACCCATTTCAAGGGCTCCTACAAAAGCAGACCATCAATGCAGCTTGTTGTCCAGATTTGCGAAACACATCCAAAACTCTAATGCTCTGTATCTTACTGTTTGCTGTACATTTATAAGCTGTTTAATAGAGCATTTTGGCAAGAAATTGAGAAAAAAAAACACCTGGACATTCGATAGTTTTGGTGTCTGTTGTGCTGCAATATCCCAGAACAGGAAATACAGCAATTCAGTCTGGCCATCAGGGCAGAGACCCACCTACAGTATATGGGCTGCATTCAGAGGATCCAGCCTCTGATGTTAGAAACAGCTACTGAGATAAGTAATGAACTTATGGGAGTGAAGGATTCAACATTGCTAATTGAGTTGTTAATCCATAAACTCTTCCATGTCACAGTAGTTGTGAAGGTGTTTTCTACATAATGCAGCAATGAATATAAACTTTCCTGAACTGTCCAGTACTGTTAAGAGTGTCGCAGCTTTACATGGACTGTCCTGCTGATTACTTGGAAGGACAGTGTAGAAGAGCTTAGATAGATTTCATTCATCCAAGCCCTTACTACAGCAATGTGGGAGATAAATAAAGCATTTTAATCATGTTTTTTTCTTGGCTCTTGTTTTCTTTCTGCTAAAGGGTATGATTATCTATCTGACCACTTTTAGCAGGCATGACATGGTGAATTAAGAAACTAACTTAGGTTCAAAAAAGCAACTTCACATTAACACACAGTGGCCAGTTTTCTAGGTACACCAGTCAAACTTAATGAAGTCTAGTAAACCCTACCTCCATGAAGAGAATGCATGCTTTTGTTTTAGAGAGGCGTTGATTAATTCTTATGGTCGTGTTGTAGGTTGTAAGTAATGTTGTTGACCCGTATTTCTTTACATTGAAGTGTTAGTGGTGTTTGGTGTACCCTGAGCAACAGCACAAATTATTGGAAATACCACTGTAAAGATCGTAGTTCAGATGGGCATTATAACCTTCATGAATGTCGGATTTTAGAATGCACTTGCTCATTATACCAGACACACTGGCAGCTAGGATGGGTTACCTTCAATGTAGCAATAGCTATGAACAATTAACTTACATTACCACAGGTACGTCAAGAAAACACGTTTTTCTAATATATGCCGTTTAGCCCGTTAACAATAACAAAATTGAAGTTCGTAGCTAACTAAACTAGAATTATCTTTATTTATGGTATCATTCCAGTTAGCTGATACAGCTAGCTAGTTGCTAAGCTAGCTCGTCGTTATACCTACTGGTAGACAACCGCATTTCAGTCCACAGTTTTTACCTGAGCATCGCTGTAGACATATCGCGAAGCAGGTGAACAACCGAAGTCATTCAAATCCTTGTCGTCTCATGATACTGAAATAATCTGGTAATAAGAATATGGCGCTCAATCTGCGTTTCGTTTCCCATCACAGGCGAAACTGAAGACAGAATCAACAACAGCCAGTGAACGGTCCGTGTTTTTTTTTTTTTTTTTTTTAACGTGCTCCACCTTTAATGTTAACCTATTGCGCATTGTCGCCACCTGCTGGTCCGGAGTATGGATCAGCCATTTTTCCGATAAGCAGATTTGCTGTTTATCGTTTCTTTCATGGAAGCAGCTTATATCATATGCACCATTATACTTGTTTTTACAGGTTTGATTGGTGTTATTTCGTTTGCACTAAGATATATCATAAAACTATCAATGTTTCTCTCGCCTTTCTCAAACAAGCAAATAACTCCTGGTACATTAGGCTATTTGTTAAATCTTAATAGGCTATTATTTAGTGTAATTTCTTGCATATCCTGCAGCCCTGAGTTTCGCTCTAATCTTACTGCGCGTCTCATATTTCAAGCCACACATTACACCGACTGCTCTTTTTTGTCCAACCTCTTGTCTCTTCTTACAAGACTCCCCTGTGGCTCTAAAATCATTGTGTCTTTATAAGATACCTTTTCAACATTTGACACAAAGGACTTCTCGGTAGCTCTCCATCCTAATATTCTAATATCCTAACAGTCTATTATCGTTTTCCTGTAAAACCTTTGGCTTTTGTATGTTGTATGTTGTATGTACAAAAACTGTTGTTGTTCCTTGTACCACGCATTACTTTGCAAAAGAATCCAGCCTCTCTTTCCCCTTCAACAAAAGCAGAAGCTGACAAGGATGAAGTTTCAAATAACAAGTCTGCAAACCTTTGAATTTTGATGAAGGAGGGACATGAACCTGTTTGCACAGCAAAATGAATAAGAAAAACTAATTTCTTTCCTAACCCTTCCATCCATTGTGGTATTATCAGCACTGTCGATATCATGACTGTGTACCACCATGTTTTGTGTGTTCTGATCCATACTTTCTTTCCTGGGATTGGGGGTGTCTTCTTTTCAAGTAACTGGTACCCAAAATTACCCTCTAAAATCAGCATGAGTAAACATACAAAAATACAGCCATAGTCACAAAAAACAATTGTATGTGACTAGAACAAGGAGTCCTGCAACAGATGGTATGCCCCCCTCAGAGCCCTGATCTCAATATGATAGAGTCAGTCTGGGATTACATGAAGAGACAGAAGACACTGAGACAGCCTAAATCCACAGAAGAACTGGTCAACTTCTCCAAGAGGCCAAAAAGCTTAAAAAACTGTACCTACCAGAATTGGTACTGAATTGGTATTGTTTAAAGGCAAAGAGTGGTCACACCAAATATTGATTTCAATTTTTAAGTTTTTTGTTTTGTTCATGTTTAAACAAAGAGTTGATGATTCAACTACATGATTTTGGATGGATCAATGACAAAATAAACTAAATAACAGAAACACCTCTCTATGCAATATTGTTCAGCAACATTACAAACTACATCCAGCACCTGTCTAAAACAGTTTTAACAAAAACTGAACATTACAACCTTTATGAAGGTAGGATTTATTCTAAGACTGTTGTGTAAGACCAACTGAGAATATACACATAAACACAAACACATACATAATATGTACCATACAAAATGGTAATGCCATGAATGATTAATATTTTTAAGAATTCCCAAGAGTCATTATTAATCAATTTATCTAAAAATTATATCTTTTACTTGTAACTTTATTTTAATTTTTGGCATAGATAATACTCCATACACTGGACCTCAACGCCTGGCGATGACGTAAGCGGGCGGGGCGGGGAAACATTCCAACTGCCGTCTACTTTTGTCTCTACGTGGAGGAGGCAGGACTCCAGACTGGACGCTGTCTGGAATTTCAGGCGCACCGACGGTGAGTACCAATTTCCTGGCAACTTTCTAGACCAACAACTATTTACAGCCAGAGTTTGTCTCAGCATCGTTTATTAAAATTACGCCCTCGCCTTAATCTATTGCTCTCTGTGATAGTCGTTATCCTCTGTCCAGAGAGGTGGATTTGCAGGTTAAATAGGGATAGTTTCCTGTCTATAAAACTTGCGTGTCTGTCGCTAGCCGGCTAGCTTTAGCTGCACCTTCACAGTAGCGTACTCATCCTCACGGCGCTGCATAGATCCTAAACACTGTAACAAAGTAATCTCTGAGTCCTTTAACCTCATGACCAGATAGCAGATAACTTTCAGTATAAGTCAAGTAAAGTAAAGTAGAAACTACTATTCAAAGATATTGGCTACAAGTAAGTAGTAATTTCAGTATGTGTTTTGAAAACTATACACAAGGTCCACGTTTTCTTCGAGCTTGTGGAAGTATTTCACATTTGTGAATTTGACAAATGCCATAGCAAGGAGCAAGTTAGACACAACCAGGTTCGTTCATTTTGAACACCACCTCTCACCGGAGGAAGCCGCATAGGTGGAGCCTGCACTGTTTTTTAAAAAAAATATATACATATATATATTTATTTATTTATTCCTGGTACACAAACTGGCGCATGAATGACCCGTACATAAACACATTGCACATACAGTCTGTACACAAGATGAAGCCTAGTCTCACAGATCTTTAACCATGCTAGGCGTCTGTAACCCCACTGTTTGCTCCTGTGATGACAAATCACATTTTTTCTTTTTTGTTGTCACTTTCATACGATGTCAGAACAATCCGAGTAAATGTTTTACTCAGGGTTAAATAGATCTGCCCCTACCTCCCTGGTGTGTCATATTTCTTTGATGTGGTATGATGTATTTACAAAGTGGAATTTCACTCCCAGTACATGAGTTGGTAACTGGTCCCTCAAATGAAATTGTTCATATATGTTCTTTATTTTAGTGGGTGACACAGTGTGTTGGGAAAGGTTGGTTGGTGATTGTTTTAAAGCTGAATTGACATCCATTTAGTTACTCAGTGTTTTTTTTTCACTCATGCCAAACAGTGGTCTATGTTGTTTAACCTCCCTGAATGATTTCCCAGATTTTTCCTGTAAACCTATCCAGGGCTGCAGCATGCACATGTACACGTACATCTGGGATCCCAATTGTTGATCACAGTTAGAAAAGCACTGTACACTAAGGCTGTCTGATAGTATCAGAAAAAAACATTTTAACTGGATAAATATTGTGCCTTGGAACAAGCGTGTTGTGAATACAGTTGCTCATCCATGATCGGTATTTCCTATTCAGCATTTCCTACTGTCTGTCCTTGGTTTAAATCTTGTTTTGCTTGTACAGTGGCATACTTTGATAGAGAGATTGTTAAAGATGTTTAGTTCTTAAAGACAAAAATAATCCATTATTGGTGTCTGGACTCAGGAGACAAAGTTTTGTTCAGAGTATCAAGGCTGGAAAAAGTTTTGTTTGCACTTCCTTTGTGGGAAAGAAAAAAAGCTGTAATTCATTTCAGTCTGCCTGTCATTAACGTGATTGGTGTGGTCAAATTGCCCATGAATGTGCCTGTGTGGTATGTGCACTATGCTTCACAACAGTTTATGTAAAATGTGAGTTTCCCTTGCTCATGCTGCAGTACCACATGAGATCACCTACTGTAGGTGTGTTAAAAACAGACGTTATGTGTCTGATGCTATCTCTGTAAGGACAAACCAGACAGTCAAAAAGGGGGAGGGAGTGTGCTTATATTTTGTTTCCACCCTTGCACACACTCACGCCTGTGCAAATGAACAGGTTGCCCCACTTTCTGTGCTGTCAGGATTTTAAACAGGTGCCCTCACTTGTTATTCAACACAGTGAAAGTGATCAAATTACTTATTAGCTGCACTCGTTTTTGAACTGTTCAGCTTCATTAAAGCTCATTCCAATCAGAAGCCCTAAAGAAACAATCCCCTAAACTTGTTAACTTATAAATATTAAATGTTTAAAAGTTTCCCAAGCAGTGATGCAGTGTCTTGCTCAGTGGCATAATGCTTGCATGAAGAAAGGGTGGTACTTAATAGTTACTGTTGCTTGTACTGTCTGATTATACAGCATTTAAATGATAATGCTTTACAGTGCTTTTGTTGAGTAATGGCAAACGCTTGAAGGTGTGGCTGCTTACCTGTAGCAGTAACAGCCTAACCCAACTGATTCTGCAGCACCTCAGTAACCTGTCTAATGACATTCTTAAGAGATGGTTGGTAGGGATTTACACCTTTGCTAGCACAGGCCTCTGAAAACCTGCTGCATCATTTACTACAGCTCCGTCCTTTCATTTGGTGAAAAGTAGTGTACTATAGAGAGCAGGCTGTAAAGGTTAGCTGCTCATGGTTCGGGAAACTGTCAAGGGACTATTTCGTTTGAATATTTCCATGATGATTCATCATATAGTCAAGCTTTGTAAGATTTTATAATACCCCTAAACCCAGCCCAGGTTGTTATGCTTGCAGCTGCACATGATGTCAGACATGTGCAAACTACACATGCAGTATTTGTTGTCATCACCTGCGCCTTACCTGTCAGTATAGCCATACTTATCTTATCCACACAGCCTGAAAAGGAAATAAAGGGCTGGTGCTACAGACTGTTTGGTGTTTATGAGTCAGTTTGCTTCACATCTGCTGTGGATTTTGACTGAGTAAAAATGTCCGTGTTCCTGCAGACTAAGTTGGGTGTGTGCGCATATGAACTTGACCACACTTGGGAAGAGTGCCCAATCTATTTGCGCGCCTCACATTTCCCATGTAACTGTGTGCACGAAACACTGGCGGAGTGGGGTGTGTCAGCTCTACACATTTAACTCAGCCATCTGGGAACAGCCCTCCGCTTTAAAATAACTAAAAGATCCATCAGAAGCGATTATAAACAACGTCAAAGTGCTGTTTTTGGCTCACTAATCAAAGCTGTTGATGCTTGGAAAGAAATTCTTGTGTATGGGTGATATTCATTTGTAAAACAAGAGCTAGAGAACTGAGAGCTTCTTGAATGAGTGGTGAAATGTCGTGAAGACTGCAAAGCAAGTCCAGTTGCTCTTGTTTTGCTACTGCTAGACATTACGTGACTTAGATGCCTGAAACTTACACAGTATTACACACTGTATGTAGTACTTGCATTTGTTTTCATTTTATGTTACTGCATCCCTGTGGAACTTTTCTACTCAAAGTGCAAAATCTTCCAGTTTTGTAAATCTTCTCTCCATAATTTTCAAAAGTATGGCTGTATCATTCTCATCTATTGAACCTTATCATTGTGGCCAAGTACTGACATTTGAATAATATGTTCAAACTCTATCAGAAGTATTGATAGGCCTATGCTTTAAAGCAAACATGAGCCACTCCATTTAAGAGGTTGGTTTTTGCGTTTAGAAGAGCGCAGGAATTTTCTTGTCTCTCCAAGCACACAGAGCAGCTGTCAAAGACAGCAACTGTCTTTGGATCCTGACACTCAAGACTCATTTTCGAGCATTACACAGGATTTATTGCCGTGGTTTGTGATGGTGATTACAAACCCTCTATTCTTCTATACCACCAGTGATACGTCTCACATTTGTCCGCTGCCATCTGTGCCCTCGCTCCATGTACTTAGCCTCTCTTCCGTTTTCACTCTGCCTCTGTAGAGGGTGTGACAGGGGCTGGCAAATGAGGTAATGTTTGTCGGCTCTTATTGTAGCCGGGCTGACTTCAGCAGCCACAGTTCACATCCTTTTGGAGAAAAGTTAAATATAGCAACACTGACATCGTCATTTTCCTAATCGTTTAGTTAGGAGTCTGTGCCTGCCCTGATTTAGTATTGCTTTGTAGAAGAAAAACACTCTCTGACCTAGAACCAGTTTACTGTATTTAGCATTTTTGTCATTAATGACTTTGGTGCGGGACAAAGTGTTATTATGTCATCATTTTGTTTGGTTTGTAAGAATAGCGTTAACTGAGTCATCCGAGTCCACGAGTCTACTGTTGAATCATCTTTGATGAATGCTATTAATAGTGTCATTCATGAAAGAGGAAGCACACTTACTGGACTTTTGTTCATTGTTTATCTGCTTGAATGTCATCCTGTGATGCTGCTGTGGCCTGAGAAAGACTAGATTGCTGAAATCACTCACTTCAGACATAGATTAATTACTTACAGTCAGATGAGACATGAGCCATTTGAAAAACTGGACATTCAACTATTCCCTAATATGGTTTTACTCATGTTATATTGTGGAAACCAAAACGGCCTTGCCCAGGATTTCTGACTAATGCACTATGAAAATCAACAATCTGAACTTTAAGTCAGGAAACGGGAACACTTTTCTGCTTGGAAAAATCTATGATCCTTATTTTACCCCAATATAAACCTCATCTTGCTTTTCTGAGCACTTGTGTTGGAGAGAGGAATGCCATCATACCAGTTCAGCCTGGGCGAGCGAGGCAGCAAACCCTGCTCACCTCTCTGTGAATTGAAGCTCGATCTACCCAGGCCTCATGCATTCCTCTGTTACTACAGAACGGGAAGGAGGTACTCAGAGGAATTCCTTATTTTCAGTGATTTTCAAATGGTTAGTTTGCCTCATAGGAGTTTGGGAACACAGTGTTTTTGTTTCCAAGCTAAATAACTTGTCACTGGTTGCGTTTTGTGACTTCAGTCACATTTAGATGAATCTTTCTTCTCAGTGAGGACCCTTCTCTCTGATACAATTTAAAAATATAGCCCAAACAACTTCATGATGAACCGGGATCCAGGTCTTTAGAATTTAGAGCCGTCACAGAAGACTCACAAAAATTACCCAGATGTTACGTTATCATATAAAACTGTTTTTCTTCATTACAGCTAGCTCAGTTTGGATGAAAGATTATTATTAATCATTATATTATTATAAAGATTATTATTAAAACTAAAATAAAATGGTTACATTTGATTTGTAATGCAGATAAAAAGACAAAAACATGAAAAGCAGTGGTCAGTTTTAGGGTATTTGTTTGATAATGCAGTTGCAGTAATCAAATGTAAGAAAATGTAATGTAATGAATTATCTTATCAGCTAAAGAATGAAGTAGTCTCACCCTCTCTGGCAGTGTTTTTTACACTACAGGCTCATTGCTATCCAATAGAAATATCATGAAATTACATTGATCATGGGAGAGAGACTTGCTTGGAAAAGGAAAAGGGCTAAAGAGAGAAACTAAGGAGAACAGTAGATATGAACAGCAGGGTGTGGGATCAGAGGGGACCGGTGAGGAGGTGGGAACAAGAGGTACTACTTTAAGAGTTTTTAGTCCTGACAAGATGAGGAGTGACCTTTATTCTGCTGCTCTGAAGAGGAAAGGTCACTTCTATGTTGGCAAGGAGGCAGGAAAGTTGTCTATTTCAGTGAGGATGAGCTGGGGAGTACAAATCCCTTTGCCGGTTGAAGATGCAGAGGGCGGTGGCGGTCTGTAAAAGGATTGAAAAGAGGTTTGCGGGAGACTGATGAGGATGGGGTCCCTGCTGATGACTCTGTGCACTTTTTCTCCCTGCAGTCCCACCTCTCTCTGACTGACCACCTCAGGTCAATCACAGAAAAATGTCTGGAAAGATAACAAAAGAGGAGCTGGAGGAGATGAGGGAGATCTTTGGAAAAATTGGTTAGTAAAAGCTGTTTTACCATAACAGTGTGTTATTAATTAGATCATTTTATAATTACATAAGCAACACATTTTCTCATTACAGCATGTTTAAAATGCAGACTGTTTAATTTTTTTAAAATTGAAAACCAAGAGGTAAATGTAACTCCTGATTTGCATTTATTATTATTCCTTTATAGACCAAATAATTCATTTAAAAAAACTTTAACTGACAGTGTAAATCAAAATAAATGACTGTTGGTATCTAATTTTCATTTCTTTGTTTCTGTAGATCTGGACAACAATGGATATATCTGTGATTATGAACTCCATGAGCTCCTTAAAGAGGCCGGCCACCCCCTACCTGGATACATGGTTCGAGAGATCATCCAGAAACTCGATCGCAACAAGGATAATAAGATCAGCTTTGACGAGTTTTTGTCGGTACGTCAAGTTGAGCTCAGAGCAGCTCGTAGTGTCAAGCTTGACAAGTTTTCACCTTCTGTTCAGAGCTTCTCATTACAGGGAGTCGGTCTTTGTTTACCGCTCTGCCTAAAAGTACCTCACCCTCCTGAGTGGGCCAGCTATGAAAAGCAACTTTTAGCAGCTAAATGCACGACAGGAGATTGAAGGCCTCTACAAACCACACACACAGGCATTCATACTCAGGCAATGTGGAAGTGAGGTGCGAGTTCCATTATTTTGTTTCAGCAGTGATGAGGGAGCAGTCATTTAGAGAGAGCAGTCATTCACCGCTTCCCCTTCTGCTACAGCAGCACTGCATGATTCAAAATCTCAAGATCAGGAGGATGTACCTGTGTTTTGTCGCTCTGTAATAGCTCTGATATCTTGTTTTAGGATGTGTGGCTGTTAGTAAGCTTAACCATGACTATGATAACAACAGAGTGAAACAAATTGGATTGGATGATCCTATAACTTGGATCATCATCTTTGACTCCACCTGGAACATGTTTGAGTCTCGAATTTAAAGGGCTCATTTATAATCTTACAATTTGAGGTACTTTATGGTTTCACAAAGCCACACCTTCCCAGAGTGCTTCTGTGTTCTTTTGTAGGTGTTGCCAAAGTTATTTATGATATTGCAATAATGATAATAATAATGATAAGTTTTATTCATATTGCCCCTTTCAAAACAAAGTTAAATGTTTTTTTAAATGGGAAAATCAGCTTTCATGCATTTTAGGGAATTAAATAAGATTGGGCACTTGAAAGTTCAAATAAAATAGAATGAAAGTTTGAAATAAACAGATATATTAGAACTGGAAAATAAAAATGTAATATTTAACTATTTATGGAACTGGTCAACAAAAGTCAAACAATGTCTAAATTTGTGGAGATAAGTCCAGCATGTGATTGATCAGCTGATTTTTCTTTTTTTCTTTTCTTTTTTTTTCTTTCCAAATGCAAAAATAGTATTGTGCCATTGTGTGCAGAAGGTCTGCGCTTCAAAACTAGGGTTTGATAAAACACCACCATACAAAATATGTTCTTATGCATGAAAACAACCCAGATTAAATGTATATGGAATTAATGTAAATGTCCCTCTCACAGCCCATACAGTGGAAAATAGCTGTTTGCTAAACTTACAGAATTGAGTGGAAATCTTTATCATTCATGCAATGATTGTCTTTTTGTAGTTACTTCTTTTACCTAGAGTTCACAAACAATGCAAGCTGGCACCCTGTGACCTTGTGTATGTTTGTGTATCAAGTGTGCTATGCTTTTTAAACAACTCTCCCGGTACCAGGCTCAATAGCTCATTGTGGTCACACCAACGCCTGTGGGGCAGTGGTCACTGATGAAGCAGTGATAACTTCAGCTTCAGGAAGTATCGCACGAATTACGATAGAAAACTTTTTGTCAAAGCAGCTTTGTCTGAAGCCGCTCACATGTTGTGCGTTACTGATAAGCTACATACTCGCACCACAGAGCTCCCTGTGGTCTCATTAGTTGTTGAGACTGATTTAATGTTTAGAGGTAATTATTTAATGTTAGGATGTAGGGACAAGCCTGAGGATGGTGTTAAGGTGGTGGAGGATCATAATAGCTGTTGCTTTGGTGGTTTACTGTTACTGTTGATAACACTAATGACAGACTGGCACTCACACACTCAGCACTGTAATTCTTAGATTCGATGTGTAGTGAAAGCACAGTCTCACTTTAAATCGCCACAATAAAGTTGCTTTTATGAACCCATCAACCAAATGTTGTTTTTGAGCCCATTTATATTGTTCAAAAACTCGATTACTAGCCACGTTCATCATATTTTCTCAGCCCTGTAGCTGGCAGGTTGGCTTTGTGTTGTAATGACAGTGAGGGGAAATTCCAGCGGCACAGCTGTGTCTGCTGAGCGACCTTGGCTGTCATGATGGCTAACAGGAGTTTGATAAGACAACAAAGGATGCAAACACCAGTAAACAGAGAGAAGATGATTAAGACTTTTGCACAGACATGGCTGCAACTAAAGATTGTTTTAACCATTAAATAATGTATTGTAATGTAATATTTGTAATGTATGTAATTTTTTGATTTAAGATTTTTTTTAATTTGTTTTAAAATAACTGACAAATATCCAGTGTTTGTGGAAGCAGAAATTATGTGTAAAAGGTGTGTTACAGATCAATTTACCTGGTTCATATTGTAATAAAAACCACAATGTGGTTGATCTGGATTGATTTGAAGATATACGGTTTAACAGTTGCATTGACTTAAATTAGATTGGACAGGTGTACCCGATCAAGTGGCCACCGAATGTATACGTCGGAAAATAATTTCCCTCTTATAATTGAAACATTAACAGGAAACTGTTACCAACAGCAGCAGGCAATTCTGTCAGTTATTAACACAAATAATATCAATCATTTTATATATGCATATAGATGTATCTTAAATATTCCATAATTTTCAGCCTAAAGCAATAATATAGGATTTTCCTGGTCTAGTAGAAATTGGTTTCAGAGTTTTCTTTGTTATTGTTTTAGATCGTCCAGGAGCTGAGGGGCAGTGAAATAGCAAAAACATTCCGCAAGGTCATCAACAGAAAAGAAGGCATCCTGGCTATTGGAGGGACGTCTGAGCTGTCGAGTGAAGGAACACAACACTCGTTCTCTGGTAAGTCCACAGAGTCCTGACATCATGGATATCGACTCCTTCCTTTCTCTCAGTCGCTGCAAATGTTTCACATAAAGTGTTGACTTTGCGCCTCCTACAATTCAGGTACAGTTGGTTAATTTACCATTGAAGAAACTCTTAATGTACAATATAACCTACTAAAATCAGTCATTATGAGCAACACTGTAACTTGATGTTGTTGATGTTTTGCTTTTAACTGATGCTTGTATATGTACACACCTTCAGAGGAGGAACGATATGCCTTTGTTAACTGGATCAACACTGCTCTGGAAAAAGACCCTGACAGCCAACATGTCCTGCCCATGGATCCCAACACAGACTCTCTCTTCACATCTGTCGGAGATGGTATAGTACTCTGGTAAGGAAACCTGTTGTCACTTCAAGCAAGCAGCACAGCTCTCCCCTTCATCTCCGAGCTACCCTTCTGATAGAAATGTCAAATACCTCCATCTCACTGCTTTTACTGTTGTGGTCACATTCAGGCTGGAAAAACAGATGAACTATTAGCCTGTATTGGGGAATGTCAATCAACCATGACAATATTCTGCTTTGAGTTGCAAAGAAGACATTGATACTAACACAGTACTACTATATTAATTTAAAGATATTCAGAAATTAATATATATATATGTTCCAAATCTATCTTTCTTTTTGTTAAATCACAAGTTGAAAGTCTACAGATGTATACTAGTTGAAACAGAAAGTGACTTTAATACTAAAGTAACATAATCAAAATTGTAAACTTTGATGTAAAGGTAGTTCATAGTGGGCTGAATGCTAGTTAGCACTTAGCAGCCTTGCAAGTATTCAGCACTTTGTCATGTGAGTATTTAGATTTACATAAAACAGATTGCAGAGCTGCAGAGACCAAATCATCTGTTGTTGCATATATTCCAGACGGATAAACTGCATGACAAAGAGATACACTGTGCACATGCTGAAGCTAACTTAACAGGGATAATGAAGACTTGTGCACATCACGTTGGCCGACGTGCTAATTAGGAAGCAACCTAATATGATACATGTCTGTTATAGTATTGCCATTTTGTTTAATTGTTAAACATGCATACTTCCACTTTATGTTCCGTTTACCACCACAATAAGAGGCAACATTTGGAAAAGTTAAATTCATGTATTTATTTTTTCAGGCGTTTTGCCTTAAGTAGTATACAGTATACATATGAAATGAGTGGAGAGAGAGAGAGTGGTCCATAGCTGGACTCTGGATGTGAAATATTACATGGTCAGTATGCTGAACCCCTTCTCCACAAAAATTAAATTTTTTAAACAAAGTTCACAAATTTTTCCAAATCTTTTGCGAACAGTGAACATTTGGGTTGTTATTTCTGCTTTATTTTACAACATGTACACTGCATCAAATGACTGATTAAAAACTCATGTTTGGTTTTGTATGTTTGCACAGCAAAATGATCAACCTGTCAGTGCCAGACACTATAGATGAGAGAACCATAAATAAGAAGAAGCTGACGCCGTTCACAATACAGGTTAGTCACAATTAATTTATGATGTTTTTTTGTCCATCACTATTTTATGCAAATCTTCCAACAGCTGATGTTTTGTACCTTACAGGAGAATCTGAACCTGGCCCTGAACTCAGCTTCTGCCATTGGCTGCCATGTAGTGAACATTGGTGCTTTAGACCTGAAAGAAGGGAAGCCCCATCTGGTGCTGGGCCTGCTGTGGCAGATCATCAAGATTGGTCTGTTTGCTGACATCGAGCTAAGCAGAAATGAAGGTACGGGCCATAATTGAGATTGTCTGTTACGTAACATGTATTTGAGTCTGTGCTTCTATCATTAGCGTTTCCTGGTCTTTTGTCAAGTAGCTTAACTGATCATTTACACCCCTTGACAGCGCTGGCAGCATTGCTGAGAGATGGGGAAACACTGGAAGACCTGATGAAGCTGTCTCCAGAGGAACTGCTGTTACGCTGGGCAAACTTTCACCTGGAAAATGCTGGCTGGCAGAAGATCAACAACTTCAGCTCTGACATCAAGGTGGGCCTACACACTAACACTGAATCCAGCTGGCGTAGTAAACATTAGATGCAGGAACAGAAACCACTCAAAAACCTTTGGTTTTAAGGTTCTTGCAGGAAGTGTCTGTAGGTTTGTGTGTATTTCTTTTGACACACAAACACAGACATCTATCAGCACACTGCACCAGGCAGTACATGTTTGTGTTTGCACAACAAACTCAACTCAAATAAACGCCTCCACTGCTCCAAAAATAGTGTTGAAACGGTAGTGTCTCTGGCTAACACTGACAAACTGTCAAATGTTTATGAAGGGATTAAGATATCATGTGTACAGAAAAAGTAAATAGTTCTTCTGTAACTCTGTTATTCTGCACATATACTTTTGTTACTCTGCATATGCATGTAGTTTCATAGCTTATACTTAATATACAACAAATAGAAAATTTTCACCAAGGAACTCAACAGTAGGAAAACACAGTACTACACATTATGAAGCATGTGTGACAGGTTTGCCATACCCAAATTATGTAAATAACACAGATGGTAGACAAAATATATAGTTCATATGAAAAGCTTGACAATATTAAGTTAATCAGTGTAGCTGTCATCATGAGACAAAAAGTTATAATGATGTTAGACAATGGAATTTCTTGATCATTTATTTTCAGAAGTCTGATTGTGTTTTGTTGTTGACATTATTTTCCAGGACTCAAGGGCCTATTTCCACCTCCTGAATCAGATCTCTCCAAAAGGCACAGATGAAAACCAACCTCGCATAGACATCAACATGGCAGGCTTCAGTGTAAGCACTGACCGTCAGTGCTCACAGTTGAGTATCTTCACCACATGGTTACAGCAGTACATTGTCTCTGATCGTAGCGTGTGCTCTGTGTCCGGTTCAGGAGAAAGACGACATGAAGAGGGCAGAAGCCATGCTGCAGCAGGCCGACAGGCTCGGCTGTCGACAGTTTGTCACCCCAGCTGACGTCGTCAGTGGAAACCCCAAACTCAACCTTGCTTTTGTGGCCAATCTGTTCAACAAGTATCCAGCGCTGACCAAACCTGAGAATGAGGATATTGACTGGGGACTATTGGAAGGTATGGAGAGCAGAAGAATTGGATAGTTAACTTCTAGTATTAGAGTTATGTAACATTAAATATTCATGACCAATAAGCAACAACTAAAGAAAACATCCTCATTATATGAGTTATCGATTAAGAGTTTAACTGTCACAAACTCAGATAATGTGCTTCATCATGTGAGTGGGATTTAATCACCTTTGACAGCTACCTAGAAATATAAGCAAACAGCCCCATAGCTGTCATCGTCACAGTACAGAATTATGTGACGAGACCTTTTTCCAAACAAAACCAGCTCACTTCAAACCAGAGACAAGACAAAAACACAAATACAGATATCTCCCATGTAAAATAACCACAACCATTCAACCTTTGGCAAAAAACTGTGTGTTCATGTAGGAGCCCATCGCTACTAGTAAGACGCTGACTGACAAAGCAGGTTGTCAGCTACAAATCAACTGAGCAAAAAGTCTGAGAAGAACCAATTGTAAACCTTTATTAGTCAACTAACTGGCCTGCAGGCTTATTTTAGAATAGAAACTAATTTTGATATTAGAATGTGACAACAAGCCACCCCTAACTTTGGCTCCCTCTGGATACATTAGCTCCTGTCTGCACATGATCTATTTACAAGTCAGTGATAGCTGAATTGTGCAGCATAAAAAATATTAAAAAGAAATATGTACTAGGTCTATTCAGCTCTGCGCATTTAGAATCACAATTGACTACTGCTGAGTTGAGCTGCCGGTCTGATCACATGGAAATCCCCTGAATCCCATGATCCTTTGCTCTCTAGGTGAGACAAGAGAAGAGAGAACGTTCCGAAACTGGATGAACTCTCTGGGAGTGAATCCACATGTCAATCATCTGTATGGGTAAGTACCACACACGACAGTTTGTGTCAATCTTTATCCAATAAACATCTGAAGCTTTTGGGAACTTTTATGTATTTAATATGAATAATAATAAAACACATTCCTGTCTTCTAGAGACCTACAGGATGCCATGGTTATCCTTCAACTTTACGAGAAGATTAAAGTGCCTGTCGACTGGAACAACAAGGTCAACAAGCCACCTTACCCCAAGCTGGGGACCAACATGAAAAAGGTAACCTAAGATTTCTTTTGATCATTACGAGGCAAGAAAAAAAAGACCTTTTTGGTTGTCTTTTGTCAACTTTTCTACTTGTGCCCGTAGTTGGAGAATTGTAACTATGCAGTAGAACTGGGCAAAACAGCCAAGTTCTCCCTCGTTGGCATCGGCGGGCAGGACCTGAACGATGGAAACGCTACCCTGACTCTGGCACTGGTGTGGCAGCTGATGAGAAGGTGACACTTCAGAAAAGAGTGAAATAGAAATACATCTCTGAAATGTATGTGGTCTACAAGAAAAAACTGAAATAATGGCCAAACCTTTTAAGCAAAGTGTGGTGGATTTCACACCATATCATTTTTTAAAATGTTATTTAGAAGTTAAATTAATGATAACAAGTAAGATTGAAGTATTATTATGTACCAAAATATAAAAAGAACTAAAATGATAAATAAAGGTTGCTATCGAGGAATTACTCTGGGGGAAAAAAAAAAAAAACAACAGACAAATCAAAATGCTTAGGATGCACAGTGGTGCTTCCAAATAACATATTGTTTTTCAGTCAGTATGTCTGTGTGGTATTTTGAAACACTACAATCACCATCAGTCTTCATTGTCAGATTCATTGTGATAACTGTGTATTTACTGTAAACAACTTCTAGGGAGTTGGTAATTAGAAACCTCCATTCCATGCCAGTGGTGGTGTTAGTATGTGTGTTCCTCCAAAACGAGACCACATTTCCATGAACTCACTTGGCTCCTATCACAAGGATGTGTGTTGACATAGTTCCCCATATTTTGTATTCTTTGTGTCAGAGTTTCCAGGGTTTGAGTGACCCAAAAATCACAACAATACAGAAGTCCATTCTGCTCAATATGACCATGTGGTTCTTCAAATGAAAAATACATGTTTTAAAACAAGAAAAGGGCTCCAGAGTTAAAGTTCCTCCTTTTTTCTTTTTTTTTCTTTTTTTTGTCTCAGCCCACATCTTTGTGTTAAAAAAACAAAAAAACAAGTTACTTAGAGTCTTGGAGTGTTTCTAATAAACAAGCTGCTTCTCCACTCTTTCAGATATACGTTGAATGTACTGGAGGAACTAGGAGATGGACAGAAAGTAAATGATGACATCATTGTAAACTGGGTGAACAAAACATTGGCGGAGGCTGGAAAATCAACCAAGATTTCAAGCTTTAAGGTAGAGCTCTGTTTCCTCTATTTGCTCACATATACAGGCAGTGACCTGTATGTGTAGATTAAACTGAAACATTTTAACACTGAGTTTAAAATATAGTGAAAGTAGCAAAATCATCTGAGCTCTTTTGGAAAGCCTTTACTTTCAACTGCACAAGTTACAATGTCATGTGATAACAAGGTCATACATGGGGGTGGCATTGATGTATCAAAGCTAGTAAGTGGACTTTTAAGGTTAGATTATTTAACCTCCATGTTCAAAAGAAGGAAAGATGATTTCACAATTAGAAAAATCTGGCAGTTTAATGTAATTTATATACAGGCAGTATCATGCAAACCAAGAGCACTACATTTTCTCATTGGTCAGATAAGCTTGTGTGTGTCAGATCCTTAATCTGTGTGTGGTGTGGTGATCAGGACAAGGAGATCAGCAGCAGTTTGGCAGTATTGGAACTGATAGACGCCATCCAGCCGGGCAGCATCAACTACGAGCTGATAAAAACCGGCAGCCTATCTGAAGATGACAAGCTGGAGAACGCCAAGTAAGAAAGAACCTGCCTTTTGCCATTATTCTGGTAACTAGTTTGTGTAAACAGTTTTATTCGAGACAACCTCTCTGTCCTTCCTAGATATGCTGTCTCTATGGCAAGGAAGATCGGAGCCCGTGTCTACGCTCTCCCAGAAGACCTTGTGGAGGTCAAACCCAAAATGGTGATGACAGTCTTTGCCTGCTTGATGGGTCGGGGGATGAAGCGGGTCTAAGACAGTGACTGGGATCATTGTGACACTTATAACCCACAAGCCATTAGCAATTTGAAAGAGCTCCCCCAACTGAAGGAATGAAGAATATGTTTTTTCTTTTTTTTTTTTTCTTTTTTTTTTTGTTGAATTCAATCAGAATCATAAATTTGCATGTGTCCCTGCTTCTCTTAATTAATAGAGGTGTTTACTGATGAATAATGCGCTGTCCTCTCATTTAAAGTGGGTCAAAATCCTAAAATTTATAAAGAGATGGGTCTCATGTTACAGAGGACAACTTGTTACTTTCCATATCCAGAACTCTTAATGTATAAGAATGCTGTTTTTTAAGCGAGTATGCCTATTTACAGCTGCAAGGTTGTTTACATATTTTTACTCAGACTGATAAGTTAATTATCCTTCACTAAGCAACACACATGCCTGAATACCATACTTATGAAACAATGCTTGACAAGGCGAAAAAAGAAAAAATGAAGAGCAGTGGGATGTTCGGGTGCAGCACACGTTAAAAACACCCAATCATTCCCTCTCACTTAATGAAGTACAGGCATGTCTTAATAACTGGCGCCATAAACTTCTACATGTCTGCATACAGAGGCCATATGGTCAAATTATTCTAATGACCAGTCTGATGTGCTGTCTGTATGCTTGTACTCGTCATTTGTTTGTTTCTCGGGATTATTACATGAGGTAAATGCTGTTTTTGAGGTGTCTGGTGTCTGGTCTTTTTTTTATTTTCGTCTGTTACGTTGGATGAGGAGCAGGCTGACTGGACTCTCCTGGCTTCTGCTGTGCCTTCTTCTTGTCATAGAGATGACTTGTCCTTTGCGCTTTTGAGGTTTTCCTTTTTTTCCCTTTTGTATTCAACATTACCAAATATAAACAGTAACTTCATTCCAGGTAGGTTCATGATATTCTATGACAGTGGCCAAATTGTATTTGGTCTCATTTTCATGTCTACTCTTTAAGTGCTTTACATGTAACAATAAATATGACTTTGAAAAGTGCTTGTGTGTTTATCTTCCATAGATTTGGAATTAACCTTAAATGTACTTGTTAATCCACCACTGCTATCCTGACTGAGCAGAAATTTACAATTATTTACAATATTTACAACATAAAATTCAAATAAATTTCATATTAATTACTGGAGTGCAATCAAATGCTTAATTCCCTTAAAGACAGCTAGTAAATATAATAAACACAGTAGGCTACATTTTATTAAAAATAAAAGACGAAGGAGCCAGATGATGAATTACAAAAGAAGCGAGGACTTTTAAATAAAACATTTTTCTGTTCTAACATTGTTCATTCCTAAATGAGAAAGAATGAGACTTTCAGAAACTATATTTTTCTTATATGAAACGTTTTACATCATAACTTATTTGTGAGAGTAACTTAATTGTAAATGGCCTTTGGAAACAATTTCACATAAATCTTGTGGGGTAAAGTGCCTTTTTATGTTTACTGCACATCAACAATAGCTAGATAAAGCTTAGCCATGCCAATGATCGTCATTAGAGTGAAGTCATATTGCACCTGTTGACATGAAACATATTTTGTACACTTGCCATTAAAAAAATTTAAGATTGAAAAATCATTCTTGACCTTTGAGTTCCAAGTTTCCAAGAACAGTTAGTATAGTTATAGTTTCCTGAGTGGACAGAGTTTGCCCACTTGTCATGTAATTGTTGATGTTCAAATGGACGACTATATAGACATCACGGTCAACTGCTGTTTCGATAGCGAATAATTACTTTTAATCTCAACTTTTAAGCCGACATAGACCAGAAAAAAACAAACATTTAAATCTCGGCATTTCCATGAATACTGGACAAATTCCATCTGCTGAAGCAGATTGTGTGATATGGTTGGAAGCTGCAGAACAGCTAGTACTAAATGGACCTTGTGGTGATACTGGTGACATGAGAGTTTGAAACAAGCGGCCGGAGGAACAGCAGGTACTCACCTCTTCTTTAACATCACATTGATCCGAGCTTTTACCTCTTTTTGTTTTTACAGCTCTCTGCTTCTCCTTTCTCTTATCACATGCTCTGTTATTGTTACTGCCCTCATGCTTTTATGTTCTTCCCTCTTTCTCATTGTAAAACACACTACCTGTTTTAAATTGCACATCATAAAAATATATATTTATTGTTGTTTGTATTTCCCCTCTCTCCTGCCTGGTTAAGTCTACCCAAGAGGAAATGTGCCAGGACTGAGCCCAATAATGTAAGATTTCTATGAACATTTAAATGGACTTTAAACATGGATTATAAAAAACTGGCAAAAACTTGTTGTAGATGAATAATACATTGGGATTTGAATGTAACCAGATGGGAATACTGAGGAGAATCTGAGCTGTGTATTGATGGCTCTTCGTCAGTGTTAACAGACATGATTTTCTTTACAGTCCACCAACACTTGTAGTCCAACAGGGATAGCAGTGGCAGATTGTAGTTTACTGTTCACTGGTCTGAGTCAGTCCTTTGGGCTCCAGTCCCTAAAGAGTTTCTCAGCAAGTCTCCCGTCTTCAAGTTTTCCAAGGACCTGATTAAAGCAGAGACTAACAGGCTCTGTCAGAAAGCTGGATGATGAAGAGGTTGTCTTCAGAGGCCTTCATCTTGTGGATTTTCTAGCACCATTTGCACTAGAGAGTGTGTCTGTGGAGTTGGATAAAAAGTTTTTCAACAGGAGACCTTTAAACAGAGGAGAGAGGAAGATCGGACAACGACCAGTCCAAGTCTCATATCCAATCTGGAAATAATGAAAAAATCGATGACAGGTTACTGTAAATAAACTAATGCTGCACAAAATATCAAGCCAGGGGTAGGGCCTCTTCCAAAAGGAAGGAAATAAGAAAAAAACAAAATTCATCTTTTGTCTAATCTTTGTTCTTTTTATGAAATATTGGATAATTTCACTTCTTTTGGCCTCATATTTTTAAATTGAAAAGTAACTAGTAACTACAGTCTTAGTGCAGTTGATAAGCTTGTATATGGAAGGTTATTGTGCATTTTATGACTAAAGCGTAAAACTTTCACTACTGCTTCTATAAACCATGAAGTGTATTTTCAGACATGGAGGCATTTCAGATGTGACCTCTGGGACACGGCAGAGCCACCTGGAGTAATGAGTCTGGTCCAGACCAAACTAGCATGCTAGCTTCTGATTAGAGTGTTCGCTAATGTGCTAGCTAGTTATGTGATTACATAGAACACACAACAGAAGTTGTCAGTGTTTTTAACAAGCTATAGCTACCTTAACACCTGGAAACGTTGCGGTCTGCAGTCCCCGTGCAAAATTGGTGCTCTATGCAAAATTATGTTACATGGCCACAGCAGCAAATACGCATCTTTATTCAATTTTGATAAAGATATACATGATTATAGTGGAGAAATGGTGCAAAGACTGGAAAAATGCAACGCTGAGGTCAATGACTCTCAAGGTCACCAGAGCTCAGATATAAATTGCCTCCATCTGAAATAAAACCTTGAGGTATGTAGATTATTTGCGGAACCTTTCATGCTTTAGTCATAAAATGCACAATTGTTTTGCCTATCTGCCCCGCTATCTCTATCTCTGTCAAATGAAGATGAATAGTAAAAAATAGTGGTATTGTTTTTTAAAGAAATGTCAAATAAATAGCCTGACATAAATATCATATAAGGTGAAGAACTGACCAAAATAATAAACAAGCTGAATTCATTGAAATACAAGGTTTATAAAGAAAAATAACCACACATCAATAGGATAACCTGCTGAATTTCCTGATTGCTTTGTGCTGTTACTCACTATTCTCCCTGAGACAAGCGGAGGAGAGGCACCACCAAGAGGTTGTCCCAGAAGATTCCTCCGTCTAAAGCTGACATCTGGGCTCTTAACATTTCAAGGATTTCCCCGCCCTGCATCTCCCATCCTACCAGCCTCCCACATGTAGCTGCTCCATCTGAATTTACACACCTGGTGGGAAGAGGGGAACACACTTCAAGCAGAGGCTCACAGAAAATGTTGCGAAAACAGGACTTGTGATTGGGTTTTTTTTTTAGGAGCATTGAATGCAGTTTGGTTTTTCCTCTCATAACACTGAGGATCTCACTGAGGATGGATTGGCTGAGAGAGAGTTGCTCTGGGTGTGTCTGTGTAAAGTCACCATAAGGAGTTTATTTGAGTAACTGAACAAAAGTAAAGGTAAGAATAAGGATCTGTGTGATCTGATGTATTTTCCATGATTTTCTTTTGTCTTTTTTGGTAGCATATACATTTTATTAAGATCCCAATGCTTCTTTTGTTAAAAATGAAAGTCAATTACAAGTAATGAGTTTCTTTCTGTAGAGATATATTATGAATTTAACAGTATTTTGGTACGTAAAACTAAGATTCATTTGGTATTTACAGTACTGTGTGTTTCAAGTGAAACAACCATAAGCTCTGTCTTATTATCTATTACTCAATTCAAGTTAATATTTATTTGCAATTGTAAATAAAATGTGTTTCCACCATGTCATTGGAATTTATAGAGTCTATAATGTCCTAGAGAGTTTCATACTAATCACTGTAATGATGATTTGGTATTTGTGATAGAGAAAATAGAATTTTCAAGAAAGAAAAATGAATTCAAACCAAAATAAATATTTATTAATTTCTCATTTATTATTGACAACTCATTCTTCACGTATGTTAAATTGTTTGCCTGCTTATAGTCAAATATCTAGATGACACAAGCAATACATTGGAATTAACTCCTATAATTTGTACAAAATTGCAATGTTCTGGGAAACTTCCTTGGGAAATATGGAACGATAAAATAAAGTGTTACCAAAATAAAAGTAAATAAAAACAGCTTTTTCAGGCTGCACTTACAGTATTAAATAGTATAAGTAATATCTGAATCAATTTAAGGGTGAATTACCAGTTTTTGCACCCTCCATTTATTTCACCCAGCAGCTGTCGGGTAGTTATAACACATACACCTTGGTTTCCTAAGTGATGTGGCTCCTGAGGGAGAGAAGCTGATTGGCTCACTGAGCCACAGAGCTTCAGACCAACCATGTGTGTGTTTTCGTTAATGATCCACCAATTAGTCACACAATGGTAACAGTCATCTAAACACCCCGTCACCTGTCTGTGCTGCTCAGGGAGGAAGTGTGTCACTGCCCTCATGTTTTCGGGGGGTGGGGGATGCTACTCTTTGTGGATGGTGAATTTCCACCACCTGAAACTGTATTTAAAACAATGCAGCATCTGCATGTAACTGCACTGAGTTTCTCTTGCAGTTGCTTCAGTCACCACAGCAACCACCTGCTGTGTGATGGGCCAGTTAAGGGACTGTGGCAGACAGTCCCAGTTGTCCCCTGTCCCCTGACTATAATCTGTCATATGCACCATATACACTGAGGCTCCCTGTGAACTATAAACACTTTCTTCTCCTGCCACAGTGTAACTGCATGAAAAGCCAACTCCAAACATTGTTCAACTCTCCCAGTCATATTGAACTGACAGCTACAAAAATGTCTTTAATATGAGTGTTTATCCACACTGTCAGAGCTGAAGATGACCGGCCAGGCGGCAGAGAGAGAACGGTCACCCCACAATCTGTCGGTGAAGACCACCTTGGAGGAGGAGATCGAGAGAGCTGAGAGTATTCTCAGCAGGTGATGAGAACAATTCAGTCATTTGTTTTTATGTACTTGTCTCAGAGGTTTGTTCGAGAGAAGTAAACCATGTAATTTACAAAAAAGGGAAATGTCATATGTATGTTTGTTGGTGTATTTTCTCTCTGTTCCTCCCAGGGTGCCATCTGACTGTGATGACACTTCTTCAGAGCTACAGAGAATCGCCGCTCTCGGCGCTCACAGAGGCAATTCCAGAAATTCTTTTCAAAGGAGTGGCGCTATCTCAAGGTAAAACTGTGACAGCCCAGCTGTGGCCCATCCGCCTCCTTCACAAATCTTTCAGAAACTGACTGCCACTGATGCATTATTGTTTCAAGCAAAGGTTCTCTTACTTTTTAAAAATAGCCCACAACTGTTTCTGCAGACAAAGTTTGAAATTTGTACAGAAAAATGATGATGATCATAATGTTGTAGCAGGACCATGAAAACAGAGAAAACATTTTCCATCTTGTTTTGTCAATGTGTAAAACTTCTTCTTGATGTACTTTAAGTTGTTTGTTTCCCAGAATCTTGACAAAAAAGTACAATAACTTCATAGAAACCAATGAGATCAGTTGTGAATCCAGAGAGTTTAAGAAAGTGTATAGACTAAAATTCTAAAATTTTTCATTTGTTTATAGAAAGAGCTCAATACTCACTGGAGGATTAAACAATTTGTAGAAATCTAAATATTTTATAGCAAGAGCATATATTCAATTTCACACTCTGAGAAATTCCTTGATGCCAAGATAATGGATCTTTTCTTGAGGGACGTTTTCCCAAATAATTGAATAAATTAAAGCTTACTTGTACCATTTTAAACATAACTTGTAGAATCGTTTGAACTAGTGAGAGTGCAGTCAAGCTAAATGGTATTGGTTTCTCAATATTTTCAATAAACCTGATTTCTCTCAGTCAAAAATAGGATATCACAGATAAATCTTACAGTCGTCTATTTTAGTTTCCTGATGGGACATGTCGGGAATTTTTTTTCATCACCCATTCACTTGCCCCACTGTCAGTGTGTTTTACCCGACCTGGTGAGACTGCCAGTCCTCTCTCTGATGTTGCTGTACATTAATAACTATTCATTTGATGTTTTTTAACCTGGGTCTGAATCATTGTACAGCTCCTTCAAGATGTGTGCCTTTTGTATCACTGTCATTGTTTTCATGTATCCTGGTACTTTAACACAAGTGTTACAAGTTGTTTTGACTGAAACATCAATTCACATATGAAGTTTAATTTTTAATGAGATTGTGTGTCTGTTCCTCATGTGTGTGTGTCAGACTGGTGAGCCTGGTGGTTAGGCTGAGGGAATGGGCACACAGGAGTCTGCTGGAGGAGGAGGAGCGGCCAGACTCCTTCCTGGAGCGCTTCCGTGGCCCTGAGCTGAGAACAGCCCCCAGCCGCATCAGCAACACACAACCAGATGCCAACGGCAACAATGCTAAAGGGATCTTTAAGTATGCCTTCCTGCCACCTTGAACCATGACTATGGGCTTTGATGAACACATTACATTACATAACACTGGATGACCAGTAAAATTGAGAAACCAAAACACTAATGAATACTACCTTTTTGAAAAAAAAAAAAAAGTTAAATATTGTTTATACCACAAGAGTTACAAGGCACCTAATCAGCACACAAGCTTAGGGCATGTTTAGGTTTCAGGGTAAATTTATCCCAGCAGTCACAACAGAGTTACACTTGAGCAAATCGGATGAGCACTTGGGGCTTCAGGGCAAAAATTAAGCTTCCAACTGTCCCATTAAGTTCATAGACAGGTCCTACTTGAGGTGCTGATTCAATTCTGTGATGATTTTTTGCTTTGCTATGTCAGGAAAAGAAGTTGGACTTCCAACATAATACATTAGAAGACAACAACCCCAAAGCCTTAAAAATGACTGTTTACATACATACAATACACTGTTTGAATCATAGTATTTATTGTGGAGGTATTGTTTTGCATTGCCTTATATCTTGCAACTGCTTCTATTTTCTGCATATCTTCACAGTAACATGTACTACTTTATAGAATTATAAGCCGTAGTTTTATCTGAGTGTATTATCTGCGATCTCTCTATGTTTTCAGGAAAAAGTGGGATTTGTTTGTGGTGTCCCCATCCGATAACGCCTACTACCGTTGGTTATTTGTCATTGCCACAGCAGTGCTGTACAACCTGTTCCTTGTTGTTGCAAGGTAATAACCCCACAGTCGTCATCTGTTTCGGCCCTGCAGCCTCCGGAGACTGATGATGGATGTAGTGAACGGATGTAGTGTCCACTTATTAGGCTAAGTAAATCATTTTTCTTTTTCTATCCACAGGGCATGCTTTGACAAGTTACAGGTGGGCAATTACATCTGCTGGCTGGTGTTGGACTACCTCTCTGACACTGTATACATTATGGACACTTGTGTCCGACTTCGCACAGGTAACCTATGAAATATGGCTTCTGGCATCAAGACACAATGCAGTGCTAAGCCTTAAAGACCCTATGTGTAAACATCTTATGTGATTAAAGGTGATATCTTTCAAATTATTCTGATGGTATATGTTACTGTTTGTTGAAAAATGTGACAATCCTGTTGTGGTTGGCATTGTGTATGTCGCTCTCAGCCCAATACCTAAAAGATTCAGTGTTTGGTAACATTTGAAATGCTGTTACAACACAATGCAGAACGATTCCCCTCCGTATTATACAATTGGCATGATTTACATTTGCACCCAGGTCACAGGATATCCAGAAGCACAAAGTCAAAGGCAACACTGGCTTATATTGTATTATATTTGTAATATTAATTAAGGCAGGTGAGGTGAGTTGTCCTTAAACTACTTGTGTCATTTGGACTTATTATCATCGACAACAGAACACATAAGCGAGCACAAACTACAAGCACATAAAATGTTTAAAGCTGCATTAAATGATTCTTTTATTCAATGGAGAGCAGAACAAAGTATAAATACAACACTGACATTTTATCACCTAGAAGGTTCTAAGCAAATAGTTGCCAATTTACACACCCAGCAGACACAGAGCAACATCAGCATTTATTGTGGGTCATGTTTCTGTGTGCATGGCAAATAGAAGTCTGATATTCACTCTCCTTTAGCTCTTTTCTGGTTTCCACTAACTTAAGTTAGCAGATATTTTTTCACTAAAATCAGGTGCCTGCTGCTGCTGGAAACAAAGTAAATGAGAGTAACCATACCAAAACAATGAGACAAAAGCAGCTAAAAAGGGTGAGATGATAAAAACCCTGAAAGTTTGTCACTACAAGTCATACTTTTCATACACTGTAATCTGATCCTTTGTTGATATAAAATTTCCACAGTACAGCTTCATCTCATGACATGAACTGATTTTCAGAGATAAAGAACAGCAGTGAGCTGAGATGAGGCATCACTGCTCAACTGAATTTGTGCTCAATCTGTCTTTTCTCAGGGTTCCTGGAACAAGGTTTGCTGGTGAAGGACCACGCCAAGCTAAGAGACAGCTACGTCCGTACATTGCAGTTCAAGCTGGACGTGGTGTCCATCCTGCCCACTGACCTGGCCTACATCTCCACTGGCATCCACACGCCACAGCTCAGGTTTAACCGTCTGCTGCGCTTCCCACGCATGTTTGAATTCTTTGACCGCACAGAGACGCGCACCAACTACCCCAACATCTTCCGCATCTGCAACTTGGTGCTCTACATCCTGGTCATCATTCACTGGAATGCCTGCATCTACTACGCTATATCCAAGTCTTTGGGATTTGGCTCGGACACGTGGGTATTCCCAAACACCTCCAAGCCTGAGTACGCATCCCTGACTCGGAGTTACGTCTACTGTCTGTACTGGTCGACTCTTACTCTTACCACCATTGGAGAGATGCCTGCACCTGTGCGAGATGAAGAGTACCTATTTGTGGTCTTCGATTTTCTTGTTGGGGTGCTGATCTTTGCCACAATTGTGGGAAACGTTGGCTCTATGATTGCCAACATGAATGCAACCCGTGCTGAGTTTCAAGCCCGGATCGATGCTATCAAACACTACATGCACTTCCGAAAAGTCAGCAGAGAACTGGAGACGAGGGTCATTAAATGGTTTGATTACCTCTGGACAAACAAGAAAGCAGTAGATGAGCAGGAGGTGTTGAAGAACTTGCCAAACAAACTGCGGGCTGAGATTGCTATCAATGTACACCTGGAGACCCTGAAGAAAGTGCGCATTTTTCAAGATTGTGAGGCAGGACTGCTGGTGGAGCTTGTACTCAAACTACGACCACAGGTCTTCAGTCCAGGAGATTACATCTGCAGAAAAGGGGACATAGGTAAGGAGATGTACATTATTAAGGAGGGGAAGCTGGCTGTGGTGGCTGATGACGGTGTCACACAGTACGCTCTCCTCACCGCTGGCAGCTGCTTCGGGGAAATCAGCATTCTGAACATAAAAGGTAGTAAAATGGGAAATCGTCGGACAGCCAACATACGCAGCTTGGGTTACTCTGATCTCTTCTGCCTCTCTAAGGACGACTTGATGGAGGCGGTGACCGAGTATCCAGATGCTAAGACTGTGCTAGAGGAGAGGGGCCGGGAGATCCTGATGAAGGAGGGTCTGTTGGACGAGAATGTAGAGAGTGGCGGGCTGCAGAAAGAAGACACAGAGGAGAAGGTCGAGAGGCTGGAGTCCTCTCTGGACACACTTCAGACTCGTTTTTCCCGTCTACTTAATGAATACACACACACTCAGCAACAGCTGAAGCGGCGCATCACTCTTCTGGAGCGGCAGCTGGACCACATGGACTGTGGAGCAGATGCAAACCATGACATGGATGCATATGAAGAGACGGTCAATGAAACAGACCCTGTGCCTGTCGCTGGTATAAACGGCTCTCCTCATCGGAATAATGTGCAGATGGAGGACAGGAAGAGCACAACAACATCAAAACATTAACGGTCTCACCGAGAGATTTTTAGATTTCCTGAAGTACTTTGATACAGACTCATTAAAAGTGTAGGAAAACTTCATGACACCCTTTTTAACTTCCATTGAGAGAATGTTTTGTCAGTTTAGCTGAGTGTAAAGAGACGTCTGCATGTCAATAAACAAGAAAAGAAAGCTGACAACACTGCTGTGCCCATGCAGTCTTTGGGTTCTTGACTGTGCCAAAACCAGCTAGATGAATGTGTTTAAATTGTGGCTTTAAGGTTTCTTTCCTGAAGATGCTTAATCAAGGTATGGTAAACACACATGAGAAGAAAAATAAAAGCTAGAGTACAAGTTTAAATTGCTGGTTGTTATAGTTGTTGGGTCACTCGTAAACATCTTGTGTTGGGTTGCATCAGTGGAGGGATTCGGTTCTCTTGAAATATATTGTGCTCTCGCCCTGTACACCTCCTCCCTTGCTGCCCCTCCTGGGAAAAAAGTCCAAGGAGAGTTGGTTGAAGGTGATTGCTGGGTTCACATACACAAACAATTATTTTCCAGTGTCCTTATTTTCCATGTTGGATCTGAATCAGACACACTAAGATGATTATCATAACAATCTTTTGACATTTTGGCTTTGTGGGACATTTAAGGGGAGTTTTTGCATTGAAAATGGTTTTAAACTGTCATGAAGTGACTCACTTGCAATTTGCAGTTGTTTATATTTTTCAGTTGTGCTGCAAATGGGCTTCAATTGTGTGAAATTTTATTTGCTAGTCTTTTATTAAAACAAGTAAGGTGCTTTGTCTTAGTTTACAATTAGTTTCTCCTATCTCTATTACACACTGTGAATTGAGGGGCCGGGGATTTTCCAGTTATTCAGCCTCAACATTCCAGGATACAAGTCAACCACATGAGCAGTGATGATAAGCAGAGCTGGAACAATGCTTCTGCAGCAGAGCTGCCTATAATAAAGAGGCAGGAGGTAATGAGTGCATATTCCCTGCAGTCCCTGAAGGAGCGGGTGGGCTAAAGTTACCTTCTGTAAGCTGGTTAATGCATTGGTCTCGCTTTTGTACGACATTAAAAACACATGACAGATATAGCTCCTGATAGACTCAAATATTAAATGTTTTGTCAGCAGCACATGAAGATTGCTATCTTGGCCTAAATATAACCTTAGTATGAGATAAAATATATAATCTATATATGGGCTACATTTGATTGAAAAGTTTAATGTTTTTAGACTTCCAGGTCACATATCACCATTGTTACATGTAATGTAATCCTATATTTTTATGCAAGAGTCGACTTAATTGAAAAATATAATTGAAATGGGGTTGAAACAATTATTTTTTTGTAATCTAGATTTGTAAAAATCTTTCATTTTACAACCAATTTTGTCCCTCAAATCACAGAAATCAGATATGTGTTAGATATGTGTGGTGGCTGAATGGCACAACATTTAGTCTGGCTGTCTGGGCGCAACACATTATTGAATATAGATCAGTCTTGAAATAAAAAGAAGTATTAACTCATACTAATCTATCAAATTAAGGGACAATAACAAAACACTCGACCAATCACAGCAGTTTATCTCAAAAGACTGAAGAAACGCAGCCCTTCACTGGTGATTTAAGCAGCACAGCAACAGCTCAGTTTGAGTGTTTCATGGGTATTTCACTGATACATATTGTCAGCCTTTTTACGGATTGGATTCAACAGGAATCTATATAATCTTGGAGCCAGATCCTTTATGTTAAGAATAGTGTTTGCCAACAGTCCAATGAGATTTGGCAAGCAGTGATGTCATGTATTTCCGTGCACCAATCAGAATTTAGCAACATTTGAATCACAATCTGATGACACGTGTTGAGCTCAAACCAATCCCAAAAAGTCCTGATAAGGTAGATTAGATGAGTTGTTGGGTGTTAAATTCTCAATAAATACCTGGAGATGTTTATAACCTTAATTGTTGCTTATGTAGTTGTGAATATTTAATGTTGCAGAGTAATACTTATATACAGTACCAACATAGGACATTCACTTTGCACTACATGCAGCTGTCATGTTAAATTCACTGAAATGAACATGCTGCTCCATCTGCACGTACACTGTTGTCAGTTCCATTCAGCTTGCTTAACAGGTGCACCCCATTATCATGTCCCAACCCCCTACCACATGAAACTTTTGCCACCATGTGCCATGTGTACAGGACAACTGGTGCAGAGTGTTAATAGGGTCTTATGTGCATGGGCATTGTAGTGAATAGAGGAAATAACATGAACCTTATCAAAGCAGTATAGTTTGTACAGGAAGTAAATATGTACCAATATGTAGATCTGTTTATAACATGTACCACCATAAATACGATGTTTTTGTAAATGTGGATCAAGTGGTGAGGACTTTCAAAATATAAAAGCAGAAAAAACACATCACATATGATATTTTTTTGAATATAACTATATTGTTTGTACTGTCAAAGAGTAACAGCTTACAAACTGCATCTGAAAATCAAATTTGGGGATAACATCCCCCGATCACGGGGATTCACGCATTGCATGAAGTGAATGTATCTACCGTGTATGACAAAGTGTGACAGCAAAGGTAGCCGCCTCCATAATAAGCACAACTATAAATTTTTTCTTTAATGCATCAAGTTAGGACAAATATTTCAACAGAAAGGATCACTGTTCAAGATACTGTAGAAATTAGACCAAAAGAAAATATGATTTCTCTCGTAATAACTGTGATTGAATGTGAAAATATAGAGAAACGGTGCAGGGCTGCTCATATGTATCGGCAAGGTGGAAGGCCGCAACATGCCTTCTGTGGTCTGTGCACTGATTGGCTGAGAGTATCCACTGGGACAAATGCACCAGCTAGCGCATTCGCATGTGCAGGCTGTGCTTGGGTCCATCCACCCGCTCCAACTTCTCAAAGTGTTTCCTAGCATTACGGATATTGATGAGAGTGGCTGCAGATGCTAGAAAATAAACACATGGATCATTATTATTACTATTATCATTAACATTATTATTATTATTTTGAGTTGGTTTCTTAACTATACACTCAAGGCAGAGAATGGCTCTTCACTACTTACGAATGGATGGGTCTGACATGATGACCATGACATATGTGTTGGAGGTGAAGACGTCAATGAAGGCCGCAAAGTTGGAGTTTCTCACTTCCATGCTTTGGAAAGAGGCTGCAAGTTTACTGGAATAAAAATATTTTTTTAAAAATCAGAAACATCATAAAAATGCTGCAGGTGAATAGGGCAGTAAAGGTGATGTTTTTGCAGAGTGAACTTACCTACAGCTGAGTTTGAACTGCTTAATAATGTTACTGATCTTCTCAAACCGGTGAGCATCGCGCTGCTCTTTGCACTGATAGTGAGAGATCACCTGCATTTGCAAAGCACCATGGAAAATAAGAAAGAAATGACTTTCATTTCTAGATCCAGATTTTCTGCCCAGAAGCTGTCATGCCACAGGAAGCAGTTGCTCTTACCAGGAAGGTGGCTCTCTCAAACAGAAGAACTTCATCTGCCTCAATGATCTGTGCAAAATTTCTCAGGTTTGTCTCCAGCTGCTGGACGTTTGGGATGAGCTGGTACACTATGCTAGACCAGGCCTGCAAAGACAAGTAAAAATGTTTCTTAGACTATCCACTTTATCAGCTAACAATTCAACATACAGCCAAGCAGATTCAAAACCTTATACAGGGTTTCGTCCCAGATCGATGTCCTGAAGCACGTGCAAGCCAAAGGTCTGGACAGTCTCTTCAGATCTTCTTCACGCTCCTTAAAGATCTGTAAAGACAGTGAACACAGTAAAGTCATTGGGTCACAGGAAACCAAGGACATGAAGCAGTTAGCTTTATTCTCCTGCAGTCCAACATCAAAAACAATTGGATACATAAATTAACTACTTACTAAAGTAATGATTTTATTTTTAATTGATAATGATAGATCATTGACAGCTGTTAAATTGTAGGAATAATATTATGGGATACTGATTTTTGCTCAGTGTCATGACTGGGTGACCACTTTCAATTGATAACTTATTTCTATGTAAGAATTACTTTTGTGAGAAAGGTAAAAAGGTAAAACATCATTATTATTTTATTCATTTACTTTTTTCATTAATTCATTAAATTATTCTCATTTTCATAACAACCATCACTTTTAGCTAGAATTACTTGAATATACTTATAGGGCACCACAGTCACCAAAGGAGGACAGTAGCAGCAAGATTTCTGGTGAGTGTGTGAACATGACATGACAAAGAAAGCAACAATGTGAAAGTGACAGAGGAACAGCATTTCACATGAATTATGTATAAAATGTCAGGTAAAGCTCACCAAATCCCTCTGGTCTTCCTGCACCAGGTCCATTTTGTGCACGAGGCAGAACACTTTGGCATCAGGGGAGTTCTGCAGGATGGCTTCCAGACACGACTGGTAGTAATGCATGTCTTTCTCCAGCTCGCGACTCTCAACATCAAATACATAAATAAGCACCTCTACATTTCTGAAAATGTTGTCCCTCTGGCTGGTGAAGTAGTTCTCCATGAACGTGTCTTGTCTGATGTGTAGAGAAGAGCACAGAGCAGTGTTTAACGGGGGTTTATCAGATTTGGTAAAACACTTTGAATTGTCAAACCTGACAACAAGTAAAAGAGAGATGTACTTTACCCTCCACAGTCCCACAGGTTTAGAACCAGATTGCCAAGAAAGCGTACATGGGAGTGCTCCACGTCAACTTCATTGAACAAAAGAATGACAAGAATTTTTGTAGATGAGATTAAAGAAACACTTGGGATCAAAGTATCATCTTCATGTGGCACCTTTGCTTTCAGTGCCCTTACTTGTAGCTCCAAGGCGGCGTGTGTCTCGAGCTATGTAATTGGCAAAGATGATTGATCTCATACTGGTCTTTCCAGACCCACTTTTTCCCATCAGTAGCACCTGAAAGCATAAATGCAACAGATTTGACAATCACTAAAATTGTCTATACTCTCTACTTGTGTGAAGGATAGTCAAAGAAATATTCAGACTTAAAGAAAAACAGCAAATCCATGATGTAAAAGTACTCCATTAGAATGTTGTAGCTAGTGGAGAGGAAGCTAATTTCAACAGCTTTACACTGTTTAATGTAAAACAATGTGCCATATTGTATTAACTGATTCTGTGTTTTGTACATAAGATCTTACATGTATGATAAATATTTGACAAAAAGTATGTACATTGTTTTGTTTTGATTTCTGTTTATTCTCTGTAAAATCTATATCTCCACACAACAGTGTAAAATTTTGATTCAAATAATTCTCCATGCTGTCATAAACATAATTTTGGTGAAGAAATACCACATTTCTTTAACTTTTAAGTGAATTTAAGTGATTTGCCAAAAACAGACACATTAAAGATAATGAATCTTAATTGTGCCTAATAAGTCATTATAGTATGTAAAACTTCTCATCAGGCTGCTTAAAATGAAAAAAATTAATTTAGAGAATGAAACTGATGATGTGTAATTTGTGCTGAAAGTGCAGAAAAGATGTGAGAACTTTCCTACAAAGTTATCACAAGTCCTGGCAAGCAATCGTTGAGCAATCCCTTTGACTCATGATTTTTGGTTATTGAGGGACTGAAACACTAAAATACCAAACACTGCATATCAACATGTACATTTTTGAATGTTTATGAATACAGCCTCCTGAATCACTTTGGGGCATTGGAAAATAGCTAAATGTTTATAATTTTGAAAGACTGGTTAGAAGCATGAAACCGTACTGTATTGAAGTAGAGCACATGAGTAAATGTACTTCACCACTGCTTGTGATGTTACAAACAGCCAGTGATTTTACTGCTGCGTCACCTTTTTCTTCATTGCTGTGCTTGACATCCCCCTCAACAGACACGGTGTAGAGTATTTCAGTGAGCTGCAGGTCAGATGACTTCAGTCGGTGTCTGTTGCAGCTCTCCCCTTCCTCTCCTTCAGCTGCGGAGCAGACACAAATATTTTCACCTAGCTGCCACTTAGCTCTGATGAAGCAGAAAACCATGTGACTACAGAGGATACGTTTGAACTCTCAAATGATGGACAAGTCCAAATGTTTAACTTTATCGTTAGCTTAGCAGACACAGAGGAATATATAAACACCTTACTAATGTTAATTTATAACTATTTTCTCTGTTCCGGATAAACACCTAAGCTAATGCTAACTTAGCTAGCACGACAGACAGTCCAGATACATGTCAGGTATCTTAGCCAGGCTAAACGGCTAACTACCTAAGTTAAAATTCAGCGGTGTATCGTCTGCTTACCCCGTTACTTATATTCAAGCAGCTTTAGACTATGTTTTTTAATTGGTTTTAAGAATACAGTTGTACACATTACTTGGTGGAAGCAGGCAGTGAAGTCAAGATCAGCTGCTTCCTGTTTACGACAAAGTCACATGAAGTGATTTCGGCTCTATGCCCTGAGTTTTGTCTGACAGGTCTTATGCTGTTTTCACCACTAAGATCACGGACGGATTACATATTTATGATTAGATTAAGGTTATAAAAAGATCAAAACTCAGGTTAGGGCAGTTATAAGGTTGAAGTCTCCTGTTTTAACGATTTTGGAGGCAGAGAGTTAAATGCCTAACAGACACTACCCAGAGAATAAAAACCCTGTGTTTTCTTTCTCCTCTTCCTCTTTGAAGTGTTAAAATAGTTTTAGTTTGAGTAGATATTAACGAATTTGAATTCAAAACTGCATACTGCATACAACTGTCGATTCAAATTTAGTCGTTGGCTTAACGAAAAAAAGGACAGGATGGTTAGATTAAGGTTATAAAAAGATCAAAATTCAGGTGAGGGCAGTTGATAAACTAAAACTATTTTAACACTTCAAAGAGGAAGAAGAGAAAGAAAACACATGGTTTTTATTCTCTGAGTAATGTCTAAGGCATTTAACTCTCTGCCTCCAAAATCGCTAAAACAGAAGACCTTAACCTTGAGTAGATATTAACGAATTTGAATTTAAAACTGCATACTGCATACAACTGTCGATTCAAATTTAGTTGTTGGCTGAACGAGAAAAAGGACAGGACGAAAAAAATTCAATGTTAAAAAAAAATCCATATTCTTTTATTAATATTATTTTTAAAGAAATTATATTTCTGTTATACGCCTTTAAAGGCACTCAGATGCCTTCCATAGAGAAGTCTTTCTTTTTCTTTTCACATTTCAATTTATTTTGAAAGGGTGCACAGGAAGTGTTACTTTGCTATCACGCCTGCGAACAAGAGAAAACAGTGATCAAACCAACTTGCAATTGATACTTAACGCAAATACATTACAATAGTCATGATAGCCACACTAATGTCATTCACATATTGGTATTAATGAATATACGGAAATTAATACAGTGCTGCAGTTCCTGACAGGAGCCACCAGAGGGCAGTGAGCAGTCATGATTACATATTAACTCACTACATCGTCAACACTAACGTCACACTGTGACTACCACGTCCGGAAAACACTTTCAAAATAAAATATTCTGCGCACCCCACAAAATGCGGTGGATAGCACTTCCACGAGGGTAGTATATATTGCAATATATTGATTGTTGTGACAGCATACCTCTGTATTTTTCCAACTCACGAATGTTGAGTTTTCATTTCTTACTGTGATCACGAGAGAATGAATGAACACGTAAATTAAATTAAATTAATAAAATAAAAAGTGTGAGTTGTATATGACCAGTTAATATTCAGATCAGCAGCAGCAAGGCTTCACTGTACACTAAGACAACCATGGACTTTGCATTCTCATTTACATGTGGTTCTGTGCACATGTTATGGTTACATCTTCGGAGCAAAATGTGCTGTTTGAGCAATATTCTGTCAAAGGAAGAGACCAGAGAAATAAATGATGCGCACTAGTTCATCAACACTGCAAGATTTTGCATACTTGCAAACATTTCTCCTACTTTATCTATACAGTTTACTAGGGCTGTCCTTAATTACAGAAAGTCTGCTTATTAATACATAACTCCCGTAATCATGAAATACTTGAATAACTGGCTATGACAACAGCATTCTCATTGCCCTGCAGCTCATGCAAATGACATCTCTCTCAGTAAACATGATCCAGACGAAGAGAAGTCTGATGTGTTTTTCTTGAATAGAAATGCACGTTTTAAAGCCCACAGTGATGCATTATCTCTGATTTCATCTGCATGCAGTGGAGCAGAAAATTCAAAGATTGTTTTGAAGTAAGAGAGAGAGAGCAGGAGACGGGGATAGAGAGAGGGAGCAGTCAATTTGGACCACTTGTTTCCTTTGGGTTAAGGAGAAAATGCAATAGATCACTGGCAATGATGTGGTCAGAAATAATCTGCATTTGGAAATCTCACACTGAGGCAAGGAGAGAACATATTACATATTTAGGTATTTGCATCAAATTTCAGACAGGATATGAATAGTCAATACTGACTGCACTTTTAATCTCAGCTGTTGGGGTCTAAGTTTTTTTTTTTTTACCTAGAAATGTTGGTACCTACATAATGTTGATTAATGACACCTTTCATCTCCTTTTCACTCAAACAGTTTTATGTGCCAATACTACAACAGAAAAACACACTGCAATTGCTGAGATGTCATAGAGCCTAGGATATACATTATGTGAATTTGTGTTTAGAAAATAGACATTTCACAACAGACAGAACAAATGTTTATATGGAATTACTGAAAAGGATAAATTCATTGAAAAGGCAAAGAGATAAAAGTATTATAAAATTTTATTGTTTACTTTCTGTATCTAATCTCCAAACTGTAACCCCTTCCCAAACAATCAGTGAAAACACTTAAGATGATCAGACAAACATATGGGCTAATCATCCACTATCTTCTTAAAATATTTGTCAGAAGTAAAATACAACAAAACAACTCAAGAAGTCTATCACCAGTATGGGGGAAGGTCTTTTACACTCTGATACCAGGAAGAGAAAATGCATATATGTTTTCTGCAATCATGCAAAAACTGAATTCTATCATCCCAAGCCTTAAACTCAAACACCGTAAGTATATGAAATTGGTTTATAAATAATATACAGGGTAATAATTTCTGCAATCCAAATTATTTTAATGTATGGTCTTCTTAAGTGTGCATAATTAAAAATAAAGCTAAATTAGATCTTCTTTATTGATAATTATATATGCTTAAGAAATACATACATTTTCCATACCCATTTGTTAGTTTAAGGTGTCCAAAGAATAATTGTAATTGCTGTGAGTATATCATCAATACAGAACCAACAAGGGCAAAAAAACAAAAAACAAAAAAACAATGATACAGTAGCTCCTCAAGAGAGACACATGAGATGTAAAGAGAGGAGAGGACATGATGTAAATCAAAAGGTGTTTGGGAATTATATTCAGGTAGTGTACAGGTGTTTTTTGCGCTCTGCATTATGGCGCTAGTCCACCTGAAATACTCTAATGTAAAGGATGACTGCCGTCCTTTACATTTGATCTCTGAGTTTGGCGAGCCTTTGAGAGAGTTCATCCTTTGGATAAGAGAGAGCAAAGAGAGAGGTATAGTTGAGGAGGATGTACATGGGTTATTTGGAGAAAATGTTTCATCAGGCTTTTTGCAAAAGTCTTTGACAAATACAGTTTAAATCTCTTTTTTGGAATCACACAAAACCTGTGTCTTTTTCACTAAACCTATAATTTACACTTTTTATAAGTAATCAGGCTCATGTAGCAGGAACAGTGGTGAGGTTTTTATGTGTACTTAAGGTTATCTGTGCCAAATGTTATCTGATTGTAAAATAAGGATGTTGTGAAAAGCAAGTGTACCTGTTCTGCAGAGGCCACGCTGGTACCCACTGATCCTGTCTGTCCCTGAGGGAGCTCCATGTTCAGGTCAAGTCTAAATATAATGCACACAGCAACATTTAAAACTTACTTTCAGACTACAGACACAGTGTTGTTGTTTACACTATACTGAATAACGCTGTCTAAATCAATCCTTATATGTCTATGAAATTCTTTGAAATATACCACAATATACACTTTGATCTATGCCTGTACTCTGTGAATGCATTCCCCGTGTAAATGCATTTATATTCACTCATTTGGCAGATGCTTTTATCCAAAGTGACATAAAAGTGAGGGACAACACTAAACCTTCAGTGCAGTCGGAGACCTTGGTGTAAGTACTGGGTGTTACATTTATTCAATAAGTGCAAGGAGATCATGTAAAGAAGTGCACTGAAAGTGCATAGTAAGTGCTAGTTAGGCATGTTAGTGTTAGGAATATAAGTGAACTAACATTATTTCACAAACAATACTTAGAAAAAAAATGAAAAGTTTACCCTGCTTCATCTGCCATTTCATGCAGTAATGACTCCACTTGATTCTGAAAAACACATTCGCCATTAGATATACAGTGAATGCCTTTGTGTTTAAATCATTGTCAGACAACAAGAAATATTATGAGAGTAGATCCAAGACGTACCTGTGGTGTCGTGAGTGTTGTTGTGCTGCTCATGGTGTCCTCCATTTGGGCCGTCTGAACATCCAGAGTTTCAAACTGGTGTTCAAATTTGTCCATGAGAGCTGAAATCTGGAAAAAAGGTTAATGAATTGTTTGATAACTCAAAGAGAAAAGACAATATTATTTTCATGTGTAAATAACACTCTACCTTTTCCAGATTCATACTCTTCAGAGTGGCATCCATGCCTTTCACCACTCCAGCCATAGATTTTGTGACCTGTGAAAAGAAACACCATCATTAAAAGAGAAATGACAAAAAACAAGCTTTCTTAAGTCTGAAATGCTAATCTTTAGCCTGTAACAGATTTTCTAGGCCTACAACAGTTTGCAGTGACCCTGTTTTCAATGTACCTGGTTCATTGTAACTGCAGTTTGGACCCTTGCTGCCACCGCATCTACCCGAGCGCTCATCCTCAGGAAGTTCACAGACTGGTTCTTCTGTCTGATGGCGTTCTCTGCATGGATCCTGGCCACTTCCATATTCCCCTTCTGGATGGCCTAGAGACGGCACAGACAAAAAGACATCAGGAAGACACAGACAAGGCCCCCCATAATGTGTTATCTTGATGACTGGCTTCAAAAGTGGAACTTACTTTCTTGACTTTAGCCTTCTCTATTTTTTCCTCTTTGTCACATTTCTTGGAGTTTCTTTGGAGTTCTTTGGCAGCAAATTTTAAATTGAATAGATGTTCTGAAATGTGAGGTTAAAGAAGAACAAAGTCCAAACAAAAACAACAAGCAACCTTGGATGACCACTTCAATTACTGTGTTTAACTTTGAATATAATTTAAATATAATATAACTGTTTTGTGTGAGCATGGCATGAGAAGATGGTGGTGGTTCTCTTGGTTTTCTCAACTCAAATCCTGTAAGAACTGTTGGAAATGTGTTTGGTCAAGACCATACTACAAAAATTAGCTGTGTATGCATCATTTAGTAATTAGTTTGTGGTAACTTGTTTAAGCAGCATTTTTTTAGTATTAAAAAAAAGTTGCCCTAATGCCCTATCACTTCAGTTTATACTCTATTTGAGTGGTCCATACCATATTACTAGACAAATTTGCAGCGTTGCACTAATCTGTAAGATGGCTATCCTCTGAAATCGGATCCAAGAGACTGTTTTTGGCAGCAATGCTGATCAAATAAAGTGGATGGATCAGACATGATGTAACCAATTCAAACTAAAACAGTTTCTCTGTCAATGTCACTATAATATTCCATGTTTCTGCCATCAGTTACAATCTGTCACATCAGGCCTCATGTTTAATGTGCATAAAAAAATATTTCCATGTGCTCTATGAGGTATAAAGATTGTGAATTTGGCTGAGAGAGAGCACTGGTCTCATATCATAAGTTCAGGTATCTGAATCAGTATCAGGTGGATCGGTGAAGCATGGTGAAGCATCCCTACAAATTTGTAATTAATTAAAATTACCAGAAAATATCTGCCATATTAAACCTGGAGCTTTCTAGGCACCCCAAGAGTGTAGGAGTCTAGGACAACTGTCTGCTTTGATTTATTAAGCCAACCTTGGGTGTATGTTCCTGTTACTATCTTACCATAACAGGTTTAAAGTAGAGCTAGACTAATAGACTAGACTAGCAACAACAACAAAAAACCCTCCCAAAACTCCCAATTTTTTAACTTTAAACTCCCAAATATTAATTTCAATATTGGCTTCAAAAATAGCTACAATTTACAACATGAAATACCTGCAGTGACGAATAAAGGTTATGTAACTGGTTTTATTGGAGTTTCCCTTTGACTATGTTTTGCAGTTCCTGTGAAACCTTCATGTGTGTCAAATCATAGACAGTCATGATAGGATTACCAGATAAAAAACACATCAGTTCTTGCCTTTATTATTTAGAGTATTAAACAACACCCTGACTGCGAGGTTACAGTGTGTATCACCCTGTCTCAGGTGTTGGGTATTTCCAGCCATTACAAACGACGGTTCCCAGGCCCTCAGCCCGTCTCTCTCCTATTTAACGACGCCTGGAATTGGCTAAGACGTGTCCAGGTTATTCAATAATGCAACTTCTGTGCCTTTGGTGGATATGTAACCTATTAAGTATTGTTTTATGTGTCTGACACACATAAATCTCTCCAGCCTTGACATAAACTACCGTGCTGTGGTCGCTCTCTGAGCCTTCGTATTGACGTTACACCACAGTCTCACCTCCCCTTCTCATTACTGTTTTAAAAGGATACTTTCCATGCTCGGCATCTTCAGTTAGCTCCTCGCGAATCCAACAGTTACTCGGTCGAATCCTTACGGACAGTCCACAAAAGACAGTTAAATAAAGCTAAAGTTTTCAGTGAAACTTCAGCCTTTTGGGTTTCGGTCTTCGCCTTCACTCGCACTTCCTGATGTCTTACCAAAATATGAACAACGTCATTGTCACGTGGTGGCGGTATTCCATTCGACGTCACGAGGGAGCTGCCACCCTCCCCCTAGCAAAATGTGAATGAACAGAAGAAGAAAAAACAACTAACCTTTAACACTATAACACGGCACTGCTAACGTTTTTATCCGTGCGTTCGCGTTGTTGTTTATGTGTAAGTGGATACAGGCAGATAAAAGTGGATGTGGTGTCTTAGCAGCAGAGTGGTGGGCGGTGAAAGCGGCTGATTGATGATTAGATTTACGGTGTGGATCACGGCGGGGAGAGAGGATGACTCACTCCGTCTGATGTGATGTTCACCCCGCAACAGCATCTCGGCAGTGCGGTGGCACGCCGGTAGTTCAGCATGACATATCGGTGTGCTCCACCAATAAAAGTCAAACTTTATCCAACTGTTTGGATGACATACATACAATGCTTATTTAAAACTTGAGTGACCGTCGCTTGGTATTTAGAGAGAGACCGAGGGTCGTGATTTACCGTAAATTTCGTGACGCCTGATTGCCATGGAAACAGTGCTTCTGTGCTGAGAGGAAACTGTCCGCGTTAACTTCAGCATCAACCTCTCCAACGGGGTCGGATAAACCTGTTGGGTATCTCACTGTTTATTTATTTTTCTTGTGTTGCTGCTCTGGCTTTACTTTCCATTTTTATTTATCCAGAAACCAGGTGAGTTTTCTTTCTTTTTTGTAATTGCGCGACTGTTGTATTATTGTGTGTCATTCTGGCAAAACGCAGATAACCGTACTGTTTTCCCTCAGTATATAAGACAGTTTCAGTCATAATATCAGCCTGTTCATTTACTTAGGCTGGCTGTAAACTTATGAACTGCATTCATATATTGCCACGATTATAATTGTACCATGGAATACAGAATCTGGGCTTTTTGAACTAACTAGTGATTTAGTCATTTGCTAAATGGGCAACATTTTGAGTTCAGAGGACAACATATAATGACTGTAGTGAAACATTACAGAACTAATGGCCTGTGCAAAATGTTGTTGGCCATGGCAGCTTTTAAAAATGCCCATCAACATGTATGTCCCCAGATCTATTGGCTGAATATTATAGTCTGTAATTGTGCTATATTCCATTGACCAGGCTTCATGATAAAACATTTCTTGAAAGTCACGACACTAAACGCCACCTAAAGTGGTGCATTTTGTGTCGTTTTTTTGCACAAGGAAAGAGAGCAAGCGAGTGATGCTTCATTCAGTGGCTGTATGACTCATATAGTCTTATCTATAAAGAAACCAAGAGGCAGAAGAGCAGTCCTGCTGCAGGACCGAGCTGATGTAACCCGTGAGATTCACTAGAGGCTGCTGTGGGCCATGCTTTCCTGTGCCCGAGTTACTGCCACCCACTGACAGCATTTACACTGGTGACTGCCAAATACTAACACAGGCTGAGGGAGCAGTAGGCTGTTCACTAACTGCACTCAACAGATCAAGTGCTGTTTTCAGTGGGCGTACCTCACATGGCCATGTTAGTTTGAAAACAATACAAATAAAATCAACCAGCAATACTCATTTATCACATACTATTTAAAGTATTTACATGAAGCTTTTGCCACTCTGGCTCCATTTTATTTAGTCATTTAAATGCAACAATACGTTTTTTTAAGCAGTTACAATATTACTATTTTTTATCTAAACTATATCTAAAAAAAAAAAAAAATGGAAGAAGACTCACCTTTGATTTTATACAACTAAAGCACCATAGATCTGATGACCTAAAAGTTGGTGCATATTTATATTTTCTTTCAAGCTTTACAAAATTGCACGGATTCACATACCTCTGGAAAAACGATTTGAGTATTATTATGGTGGAGCAGCAGAAAAATAAACAGTGCAACCAAAAAGTAGGCTAACTAAACTTCCCAATCTATATAGTGTAGTCTTAAGTGTACAAGCTAAAGCTCCTCTCCGGAAGTAGTTTTGGTTGTGAAATTCTATTCTCTAAATCCCAGTGAGAAATGAGAAAAATTCAATGTCCTTCTCCTTTTTTAAAAATGTATATATATTTTAGCATGATGGGCTAGTGTTGACTAAAGCATAAAGGCAAAAAAGAAAAGATAATTAAAAGGACTTTATAACGAGTTCAGGGATAATGAGAGCATTCATCTTTCAAAACACCCCAAGAATCCTTAACTGATCCCTTATCCATACTGTTGTATCTGAGAATATGAGGATCCTTTAACGCCTACAAACAATGGGCCAAAAAATCTGACATTTTCCTCAGTAGTGAGTGAGTCAGTGTACATTAATGATGACGTACTCTTCCCCCTCTTACAAATACAATGTTGCCACATTATAACAGCAGGAATAAACACATCATCAATCAACTGCATGCTGTTTGTTAGCAACATTATGGAGTCAAGTGTATAACCGCAGTATTATATGCCTAGTTTGTCATGACAGACTTCAGTGCTTCTATTTCAGAAAGAGAGTGCTCATACATACAGGTCCAGTATCAACAGATATGTCCAGCTTGCCTCTTTTAGATCTATCAACCTGGTAGTCCCTGTTAGGTGATAGCCAGTGAATGACACACAGGGGAGTCACCCATAACTAGCAGATGGGTGGATGATCATGGATGATCAAGAAATTCAACATGGCGACTGCTGAATGTTTATCTTGTTTGACAAAATGTAAAATGGCATGAGAGTAATGACGTTCACAGTGCTATTGGAATGTATTGTCTCACTCTCAGCAAAAAAGTTCCTCACAAACCCTCACAAAGCATCCTGGGAGGAGCTGCAAAGTAGGCACATTCATCTCATTCATAGCTAAACCAGCCACAGCCAACAAATTTGTTTTCTTCATTAGATTAGTTGAAGAAAAAATCTGTTATTATGACAGCCACGTCATTGATCTGTAGAATATCAAGTTTAAGAAACAAAATGGGGAGCACATTTTAATTTACATTCTTCAGATACACTTGTAGCTTCTTTTCATCTGTGCATTTCAACATGGAAAATTTTAATTAGGTCCCTTATGTTTGAGCTATTAAATGGCATTTTGTTGACTTCACCATATGTTATGATGCTGTCGCCACATTGTGGCAACACGCCAGATGAGTTAATCAATGAGTCCTCAGTCCTCAGAGCTCACTTTGAGTATGTTGCTGGCCTTTATGCTTAATGCTGAATTTCAAATCTAGCTGATAAACAGTGTCACATATCTTAGGAGTGCAAAAGGGCAAATGCCAAGTCTTCAAAGGACTAGACTTTCAAGTAAATAAATTAGTGAAAAATATACTCAAGGATAAGGATGTAGAAAAGATGCTGGGATGATGCAGACAATGTTAAAAAAAAGAAAAATGTGTTTTCTCTACACATTGCCATTTGTAAAGGGCATCTGGAACAGAAAGGCGGGGCTAGTGGTTGATGTTACTCTAAGAAAAAGCAGTTTTTTTTAGATTACAACATTAGCCATAATGTGATACATATGTCAGACCTCTGTTTCACAGGTAAGGATGATGGAGCTCCAAACGGAGAAGAGATTCCACAACTTGACCCTTGCGCAAGTCCAAGCTCTGGACAAGATGTTGACAGAGGTAATCCCGATCCATGGACGAGGAAATTTTCCCACACTGCAGGTGAGAGCAAAAGACATCATACGTGTGGTGAAGGATCGTCTGGTTGAAAGAGACATTCAGGTGAAAGATATACGCCTTAATGGTGCGACTGCCAGCCATGTCCTGGTGAGGGATAATGGCCTGGGCTATAGCGATTTAGACATCATTTTTGGAGTGGAGCTGCCCAGACAGGAGGACTTTCAGGTGATTAAGGAGGTGGTACTGGGCAGCCTACGAGACCTCCTCCCTTGTGGAGTTAACAGACGGAAGATTACTTGCCTGACAATGAAGGAAGCATATGTGCAAAAGATGGTGAAAGTTTTCAATGAGCATGACAGATGGAGTCTTATCTCACTGTCTAACAACAGAGCGAAAACTGTGGGGCTCAGGTTTGTTAGTTCGCTTCGAAGACAGTTTGAGTTCAGTGTGGACTCCTTCCAGATAATATTAGATCGCATGCTGGAGTCCTACTGGGAGACTGAAAGGAAACAAGGAGGAAAGTTGGCATTGAATGCTGGGAATTTGGCTAAAAGAGACAATGAGGATGAAAGCAAAAAGCAATCAAATTCGAGCAATCCTCAAGATTTTGAAGAGGATATTGACAAAGACTCAGTAATGGCAACTGGCGGAGAAAGTCAGTGTCCAGATGAAGCAGTTTCTGTGCTTGAGAAAGAGCTTCCACATACAAAGACTGAGCATGTTGACGGAAAGCAAAATGCACAGCAAGTATTAGAACCAGAGAGCAGTAACTTACAGCAGGAGGAAGAGGAAGTGGATGGCATCGAGGACGTTCACTCAGAGGAGGACATTGTGTTTGAGTTATGTGAAGAAACCGGAGAAGAGAAAGAACATTTTCACAGTGGTTATCCTTTAGTTTCATCACCTAAAACTGTATTTACAGAGATCAGGGATCCGCTGATGACACGTGCATGTTTAAAGCTACAGAGTAATGAAGAGCTATGTGAGTCACAAGCTTCCCAGCCAGTGTCTGTAACGCATATAGAAAAGTCAGCTCCACAGGAAATAGTTCATTGTGAAGAAATTACTCAGTTCAAAGTAGACTGCAAGACTGAAAATACATCAGACCTACAAGATTCACATATTGAATTCTCCTTCCCTCCCCCAGCTAAGAAAACCTGCAGCACATCACAGGACGTTGTACCAGACTATTGCCCCTCACCAAAATTACAAAGAAAAATGTCACGAAAGATGATTAGTAAGCCTGAAAAATGGTCTTTGCTGACTGATTTGTCAGATCTTACAACACAGCTGTTTCCACCCATAGAAATACCCAAACCTCTTCAGCCAAAGTCTCCTGCACTGGATAGTGTTCAAGTTCATTGCTCAAATGTACCAGACACCAAGTTGGAGAACTTTGAGGGTACAAATGCTCTTACAGTTCCCACAAACAGTTCAGCCAGTGCGCTTCAGGATGGGACTGGCTCAAATGAAAGTGGAGAACAAACTGTTAAGGCAAAACACTCAAAGAAGCCCCCTGATTCCGAGACTCACACATGTGCAGCAAACATCGCCACACAACCACAGGTTGATGACCTGACAGACACTGTCCCAAACAGCTGTGGGTCAAGCTCATGGACCGGGGCAGCAGGGGAGCCCACCATCACTGTTGAAGCAGAGTGCATGTACGGAGACTTTGAGCAGGCGATGCACCACCTTCGCCACCGCCTCATCGGCACCCACAACCCAGAGGAGATTCGAGGAGGCGGTCTGCTAAAATACAGCGACCTGCTGGTGAGGAACTTCAGGCCAGCCAGCGAGACAGAGATTAAGTCCTTGGAACGATACATGTGCTCCCGCTTCTTCATTGACTTTCCTGATGTAAGCGAGCAGCAGCGGAAGATCGAGGCCTACCTGCAGTGCCATTTCATTGGCAACGAGGAGACAAACAAGTATGACTACCTGATGACCCTGCGACGTGTGATAGATGAAAGCACGGTGTGCTTGATGGGACATGAGAGGAGACAGACGCTAAATATGATCACAGTCCTGGCTCTGAGGGTGCTGGGCGAGCAGAACGCCATCCCCAACACGGCCAACGTTACCTGCTTCTATCAGCCGGCTCCATACATGACAGAGCCGATTTACAGCAGCTACTTCATCACCCAGGGCCAGCCCCCACTCGTCTACCACCCCTACCCTCTACATGTCCACATGCAGACTGGCCTGGTGTAGCTACAGTGACATGCCCACAGGGAGGCATGTAGGCTTTCAGCATGGTGCTCTGCAAGCAGAGGCACAAATGGAAGTTTTAACAACAACAAGCAACCACAGGCGTAGTGTTGTTTAATGCTTTGACATCCCTCCTGCTTATGACATGAAAGATCATAAAAGGTCAGAACTGAAAGGGGTCTGGAGGCAAAGCTTGTCACCCTTTCAAGATGAAGACTTTTGAAAAGGAAAGAAATGCTCGGAGCCCACTTTTTCAGAGAGCTCAGAGAGAGAATTTAATTGAAGTAGGGACTTTGTTTACTGCCATTTCAGCTCAGTTTTGGCAGGGTACTGGTCACACTCCCCTGTTGAGGAGAATGTTGCAATGTGATAATTCTCTATAGCTACAAGCTCAAGTCATATAAAACATCATTTCTGAAACACCTGTTGGCAACAAAATTCTTAGCTTGGGTGTTTGAAGTTTGAATAATGATAAATTGTTTCTGAGGGGTTAAACCCCCATATGGCTTTTTTGTGAACCATCATTCTCTGTAGAGTAAAATTCAGTACTGTCTATACTTGTGTATTCACTGTATAGAAATAGGACTTCAGACATACATGAGCAAAATTTGCTGTGATATTTCCATGATGTCATACGTTTTGTAATTGTGAATATAAACACCTAATTTCAAAGTTAAAAGCAAGAGATCCCAGGTTGACTTCTATTAGGGATTTTTCCAACACTTTGGATGGTGAGGACAACTGAAGCATGTTTCACTTTGTAAAAAAAAAAAAAGAAAAGTTCATAAAAAACCATCTCTATTTCTTGTTTCTTGTTTAACTAGCAACAAAAGCAAAAACAACCATCAACTCTAAACAGATTTTGATTCTGATTTGTTCATATAAATACGTGGCATCACCTTTTTCCAACACCACACCATCTACTTCAAACCAGTGAGAAAAAACCAACAACAAAAACAAATCTCTCATGACAAAAACATTGGCACAAAAATAATAATTAATGTAGGAGCCCATCACTCATCATAAAAAGGTGATTGAGAAAATATGTTTTTGGGGCCTTTAATCTTTTCTTTTAACATTAAAAAAATTATTACATAATGTAAAGAAAGGCTGAAAAATGACAGAAACCCTTAAAACACACTTCCCTGTTTTTGTCCTGTAAATTTTCGTATTCCTCATCAGAGAAACATCCCAAGGAATCGCCTCCGGATGACATTATGAAGAAAGCCTCGGCTGTCGTGTCATTAATTTTGAATAAAATATGTTCACATGTTAATATGTTACATGGTGACAGTTGTTTGTTGTAGTGGACGTAGTGAATGTCAGTTCTGTCGGGATTTTGCCTGCCACTGTGTGCCGAAATGTTACTGCACATTTGAGTTGTTTGAGCAGTCTACAATGCAGCCAGCAGTTATTGCACTCTGTCCCTGTATGTTTGTTTATTGTGTATGCATAGCTACAGTACATGTATTTAAAAAAAAAGACAATTTAAGCACAGGTTTGGATATGTGGGCTGTTCACACTAAACCTGAGACTGAAGCACAATGTAAATGCACATAGCTGTTGTTGAGTAGATAAGGTGTTTCAGACATGCTTGTGAATCTCCAATTACATATTGAAGACATCTAGAATACTATGCGCAGTAGTGCTCTATGCAGCTTTTAAGTGATGTATCTATCTTGAAACTCTGGGTATGTTGTGTATCGTTAAGGAACTGTTTCACCAGTAGAGAATGTCAGATATTCCTGTTGTGATATCTAGTTGGTCAGATTGTTGTGTTATTGTGATAATAAATATAACACAACTGCTCTTTGTCTGGAGTCTTCTCTTGCCCGGTGTGAGTTACACTGTTACTGTAGGACCAGCCATTTGTATAATTGTCTTTGCACGCATTTAATCACATCCACATCTGATTCAGTGTTACTTAGTTTTACTAGATTGAATCTCCTGATCAAATGGCAACATTGGCATCCAAAGAACACGAACATTTTTACAGAAATCTTTGCAGTGGTCAGAAATAGTAAAGAATTGTATCTCTTTATATGCATACATGACCTAAGATGACTTTTTTAGATTTTCTTTTTTTGTCTTTTTTTGAGTGATTACATTTTGTCATTTTTAATAACCAGTTTTTTTTCCTTCTTCAGATTTCATACTAATAACTGTAAACGCATCACAAGTGGACTTTTAGTCAAGCCAGTGTTTGGTATTTTAGGATTTGAGGAAATACTGTTTTCAGCCAATGAAGTCTGGTTAAAACTGAATATTAAGATCTTGTAATTAATTGACATTTGCTTCTAAACAAATCAAATGAGTTTGAGTTAAAAGTCTGTTATTATTTAAAGCATTAGTTTAAGTCGTAACTGAAAAACTTAATCGTAAAACCTGCTGGTCCTCCTCTCTATTGACACCGACACTTTATGAATATCCTTCAATCATTTCTTTGGTACACCAAAGACACCAAGATTTTATAAATGGAAAAAAAAGGTCCTCAGAACTCCACAGTATGTTACATCTAAAGCCTCAGTTTCCACTCTGTTTGGGACATGTACAAAAATGGTACAGCATTTAGATGTCTGTCCGTTTTGAGTCCTGTGAAAGTTTTATGTTTATGGTCTCTAAATTCTTTATACAGATCATACACTTTTCCAATGGTATATTATTTGGGTATTCCATTGCTGATACCCATCACCTGAATTTATAAATGCATACAGACTATGCAATCCCAATCCTGACCATATTTTTAATTCTAGTGAAGCATAATTATTTAGCCAACACAACCTTTCACCATATTTCCTGCCTAACCCAGAAAATTGTACACCGCTATTCCAACTACTGTAAAAACTCAGCATTTTAGTCACTTGATATTATCAGCACTGGACAATCCAAAGTAATTTCTTCTGAATATCAGTATGCACACATGTAACAAGACTTGGCTCCTTTAAAGTGAACTTTCCTTCTTTATGCACTGACCCATTTTAATTCCCACGACCCTACAGTGTCTCTGCAGTTTCTAGGAGTGGCAGAGCATGGTGCATCAAAGCTCAACCTTGTTTGTTCCTCATCTGGCTCACCCCAGCTTCCAGTGCAATAATGCACTTGCAAATGTTACAATTAGGTTTACAACTGTATCACGACTGACAAACAGTCCCAGTATTCTGAAACTCCTGACTCTTTGTCTTTGGGGCATGATGCTTATTACCCATTATAAACACAACAGATGACTAACTTGCACAGAAATAATGGTCAGACATGGAAAATCTTACAATTTTAACATTCATCACCAAATACTTTTAAGAGAAATTTTATTTTTTTATTAAAAAAAAACACATACAATCAAAACATGGTGTATAAAAGACAGTCACGTAAGCTTATTCCACCTACAGTAGAATATTACTGTTGTATTTGTCATCAACTACTCTGATGCTTCGAGGCAAGACTAAGAGCCATCTACTATATGAAAATAAGATCCCAAAATGTAAATCATAGTCTTCTCACACTCAACCAGAATCATTTCCCTGGGTGCTGATTTGTGTGTTATATCTGAGCACCTGACACCAATCAAACTCTTCAGCTTCCCAGAAAGCCTAACCTCTTTCTCTTTCTCCCATCAGCGACCACACAGAGGCAGAGTGGTGAGGTGGTGTGTTTGGATTAGAGCGCCCAGTGTTGAATGAGAATTTGTGACTCAGCTTTTCTGGTCTTTCCTCAAATGATTTACCAACCAACAACTGCAAAAGCTTTAAAGTAAACATTATTGGCGCAACAAAACGAGATGCAGCCATTTTGATGTAATTCCACTAGGAGATTTCATTGACAAGAACTGATCAGTCAGCAATCATGATTATAAAACTAGGCAGAAAAACTAGACAGTGATTCTGACACCAACTAGACACCTGATTGTGTAATACCATGGAAAAAGCCATTATGTGTGCAGTTGATCCACCCAAAGTTAGAAATACATCAGTCTATTGATGGTTGGAAACAAGGGAAGAAAAAAAAAAATGGCACAACACACTCACAAAGGGCTGATCTGTGGTTGCTCCCTGTGCTTTAGGCCATAGAAAACAAGACTGAGAATTCCACTCAGATGAGACCTTCAGCATCATAACACACAGGTTGAAGAGTTTCCAAGTTAGATCCTGTTTTAGTTGATGAAACTTACAAAAAAATTGAGTGTGCTGGCACAGTTCAAAGCATTCTTACACAAAAATCATGAGGTTTTTATCTCATTTCATTCTCTAATATCTTTATTACTAAGCTGCCACGTGGAGTAGATACATGTGCAAATATTTCCTTTTCCTCATCACTATTAATGTACGAAATAGTTAAAGTAACCCGAATATAATACAATGGAAAAATAAATATTTCTGTGGAAGCGAGTTGGCCAGGGACCCTTTCTGCTTTTGCACATGCTGGGTGATGAAGGTGCTATGGAAGCAACCATGAATGGATGCCGGTCTGATCCAGCAGGGAGCATAACCAGTACAAATACAAAGGACGCAGTGGCTATTTTTACCCAAGAAAGAAAAGAAAAATCACTTTAAAAAAAAAAGCACCCAATTCTAACTAAATCCAAGAGTCGAAGAGCCAAAAAACAGTCAAGACCATTAAAAGGAAGCAGGGAAAACATTAAACATTCACAGGCCAAAGCCGTCAAGAGGGATATCACTATGGTACTGTATTCTACTGACCAAAGTCACTGATTCCCAAGTATTGCTTGTCCCCATACTAAACTGGTCTTGTTTCCAGCCACAGATAGAACAAAATCTGAAGGATGTGAGCTCTGAAAACTAAGGCATGTGGTTGTGAAGACCAAGTACTAAAAATGTTGACATCAGTGACCTTGAGTGATACTGTATGTCTCTCACTGTAGTTGAGAGTGAACTCCAGAGTTTTGCTGAATTACTTGTTGAGAAAAATGAAAAAAAAAAAAAAAACAACAACAGAGAAATAAAAATATGAGCACCATTTTTTGGCATCTCCACATCCTTCTTTGGTGACTAAGAGTAAGAAAAGTTGTCGGAGGGATGAAGAGGAGTAGATATAGTGTTTTAGTACTGGACATGAAACACACAGGACAAGGAGGAGAAGAGCAGTGCCATGTCTTCAAGTCTCCTCCAGCGAGCAGTAAGGCCGAGGTGAGTTAGTCTAGTTGGAGAGGGTCTGTGTTGAACAGTAGCTCTGTCCACCAGGGATGAAAACTCCTTGGCAACATGTCATGAGCACCAGCCATCAGTTTGAGAGTCATAAGCAGTTTCAGATAAAAGGAAATCATCATATATATATATATATACATATATATATATGTGTGTGTATATATATATATATATATATATTATACACACTTGTACAAAAAGAAAGAAAAAAATCCCTGAAGTATAACTCATGTTTTGTATTGAGGTTTGAAAAGGGGCGACGTGTCAGTGACTCCAGCCCATGAGGTGGCTGACACGGGCTTTCTCAGTCATACGCCGTACCCGTCCTGAGCGGGACATGCCCAGGTTGAGGGGGTCTTCTTTCGACCCATGGCCATCATCCTCTGAGTCGTCCCTGTACAGAACTGTCCTGCGGCCCTGGTTGCGTGTGTTGACCCGCCGAGACTTGCACTGGTTGCCTCTTGGATTGCTGGCTGCTGCAGCTGTCGCCGCTGCAGCCCCACTCTGCACTTCATCAGAGTTGTCCTCATCCTCCTCCTCCTCCTCCTCCTCCTCCTCCTCGGGTTCCTCCTCCTCCTCGGGTTCCTCCTCTTCCTCCTCCTCCTCCTCTTCATGTCTTACATCTACCTGTTGCTGCTGTTCCTGCTCCTCCTCTTCTTCTTCTTCATCCAGTTCCTCATCTTCCTCCTCCTCATCCTCCTCCTCCTCTACTGGTGGCTGCACTCGTGCTCTTTTAGGTGTCTGTGCCATGTCCTCTCCTCCTTTGTGTCTCCTTTTCCCTGAGGCCGCCACCTTACCTTTAGCTGACAAGTGTACTGACAGGCAGGGAGCTTTGCTGTAGTCATGATCCCCCCCTTCCACGTACTTCTCCCCCTCAGAATCAGAGCTGTTCTCGCTGTCTGACGATGACGAGGAAGAGGATGACGATGAGGTGGAGGATGACCCTGACAAGGAGCTGTTGGATACAGATGCCTCCTCATCATTGTCAGACTGCAGTGCTTCTTGCCCAGGGCGCTGTCTGGAGCCATTGCTCAGATGCAAATTAAGCTGGTGCCCTGATGCAACACAAGAGGACGGTGACTCATTTCTGCATCATAACTGTTAACGTCACATTAAAAGACGCTGATACACTTTAGATAGAATGTATTGCTTGTGATACCTGACTTCTTCACTGGAGTTGATTGGCTGCGGGTCACCCGATGCGGCCCTTGGTTTCTGTCCTCGCTGCTTGTCCCTGAACTTGGGGAAGAAGGTTGGGTGTCCTCTTCCTTTGCTACACTGCTGCTTTGTTGAGCTAAAGAAAAAAAAATGTGCTAATTACCAATCAGAACTGTAATAACAATGACGTGATCACCAAACAGGTTATAATTCGTGCTGTGGGGGATGTGATGAACACTGCTCGCAAAAATGTAAGTTGTGCTCAGGCTAGAAGAAAGCCCTCCAAGCAATCTGCCCGTGCCTATGTACAGCTGGGAGAAGAAGACATTTGTCTGGGTCAGGAAAATGGTGAAAATAAGTCAACCTTACTAAACAGGCTAAAATCAGCTTTTGCAGACTCAGACTTGTGTCAGGGTAAGTTTCAGAGGAAATTGTGTAAGTAATGTGATTATTCTTCTACTAAATTAAGGTCATTACCATTTTGGAAGAGTAATGATTTTTAATTTTACAACTCTGTTACCTGTGCAACAATTACAGCAAGATTCAGCAGAACAGAAGGATCTAAACAATACACTAAGCCACAATAGTGAGTCTTACCCTGATATGGTCTCTGAGAACGATTCTTCGTTGAGGTCTGGGATTTTTTTGGCTTTGACACCTTCCCTGACTTGTGCTTCCCTTTAGGACTGGACATAATGAAACAGACAAAAGAAGCAACATTTCAGAACAATTATCTACATTATATGATAATTTAAGGCTTTGAAATATGTTTTTACAGTAGGACTAGGACTTATTTCTTAATAGAAAGTACATAGAAAAGGAAAGAAACCTGTTTTTAAAAAATATTTATAAAGCTGGTTCCCAAATATAAAAAAGGCCTTGAGTTAAATGTTAAATGCAGCACATTTGAGATATTTTCAGGCATTGCGGACACCCTGTGTAGACTGGAATGAAAAACATAATTTGATAATGTAGAGGGTCGAGTGACAGCTTTGTGAATGAGACTCAGTACCTTGGGGATGGACTAACAGGTGGGGAACTGCCTCCGTTGTGCAATCTGTTCCTGTAACTGAGCCTCTGACGAGCCCGCCGTTCATTCTGAAGGGCAGACTTATAGTCAGAGATGATGGAGATGATGTGTTTCTCAAAGAAAGCCGACAAGCTGAGGGTCATGGTATAGATCTAGATGTAAAACAAGAAAGTTGTAATGAAACTACTACACTATTACTTTTACAGACTTAATGCAGCTATATTACATTACTTTTTTAATCAAACAGATGCTACTTCACCTGCGATTTCTTGTTAGGTGTGTATGCTTTAGAGTTGCTGAAAATAAGGCGGATGTCTTTGGCAAACTCCATCGGGTTTTCATAATTCCCTGCAACCAGCGTCTCTGACACTGTACCCAGATCCATGGGAGTATCAATGATGTCCCGGTAGTCCTGAACAAAAACAAAATTCATGTACACAGGAGATTCATTTTAATTTGACTATTTCTTTTAACTCTATTTCAAACGGTATGAAGTGTTTTCTGGCATCTGTGGACTTATAACTGCAAGTGATGGATTGTTTTACCGGATACTCAAAGAGATCCACAGGCTGTCTGAACGGTTCTGAATCAGAAGAGACTATCATTCGACGCAGCAGCTCACGACATTGACTTCTCCATGCTTTCACATCCAAAACCACACCGCGCTTCTTAGAATTCAGGTTCGCTCCCTAGCAGAGAGAAAATGATATTAACGAAGACTGGAGCAACTGCTGATGATTTTAAGTACGTGATGCTCTGAGATAGATTGTTGAGATACACTGGACTCTTCTTACCCGATGTCCTGTAGATGTTCCTGGTGTGTCAGAGTCGACGTCCAACTCCTGCAGAGGAACAAATACAAGCGCTAGTGATTATTTACAGCCAACACATTAATTTAAAAAAAAAAAAAAAATTAAAAAATTAAAAAAAAAAAAAAAATTTGAATACAACTCTCTCACCTCAGCTTCTCCTCCACTGCTGATCTCACACCTCAGTTTGTGATACAGATCCAAGATGTCTGTGCAGCTCTGGTCCCTGCAGGAGACAGAGGGCCAAGGAATCAGACTTGAGTATTGGTCACTATTATTCCAAAAGGCTTACTTCCAGAGTCTTACCCGATGTAGTGCAGGAGAACGTCAGTCACCACCTTCGCAGCTGCTACAATGGGGCTCTGGGGTTCGTTGAAAGTGCGGGCATTGTGTTCAATGTAACGCACCTCCCACATTAATGCAGAGATTCGCCTGCAGCAGAGAACATCAGCATTTGAAACTCAAACGTCAGCACTTTAACATCAGGAATGTGAATCCATGCTGAAGAAAAAAAAATGTCTAGGTGAGGTGATGTGTTCAGCTCCACCTGTAGAAGCGGTTCTCCAGTCGTTTGCGGATAGTGCTAAGGTCAGTGGGGTAAGCCACCACAGTGCAGTACAGAGGGTAGTCCTGTAGATTTACAGGTGATGCAAATGCCTTGGCTACATCTGCGGGCAAACAGAAATAAGATCAAACATGGCAAAGATGACTTCACAAACCCTAACTGTTATCATCCCTTTGGTGACCTACCCAGTGTAAGAAGCTGCTCAATGCCATGGATGACTCTCTGACAGTCTTCATCCCGTGTGTGAGCCCCCCATTCTCCTTCCTGAGGGGTGTAGAGCAGAGCCTTTAGCTCCTCCTCTGCCACCTCAACCCCATCACCAACCTGTTCTGGCAACGCAGCTGATGGAGTCACAAAACGTGTCAGAATTGAAATGAAGCAGTATTTAGTTGATTGCTCAACACATACACAAGGAAGAAACGGCTATGAATTACAGATGATTGTTAGCAGCACAATTCTGATAAAGTACTTTATAGGTAACTAATTGGTTATATTGTTATAAGAAAACCACCTATTAGTTCAATTTCAGGCATTAGAATGTAGTAACAACATAAAGCATCCATGTTTAAGTGACAAAATGTTTTTCAATACATGATACATTTAAAATATAAATGGCCTACTTGGTTTTATAATTGTGTCACAAAACAAAACAGAGTCACTAGAAAAGGAGCAACAAGTGGTTTCAAACCCTGGGGTTTGGTCTAGTCTTCAAGTGGACCTTTTCAACTGTTAACTATTCAAGAATATGTAAGTGGCCATTATTATAAACAGTTTGAAGTCTCAAAATACTAAAAATAAGCCCTTTTGCCCAGAAAGTACACAGGCCATTTAAGGGAAGGATACCAATCAATTATTGAAGTGTGGGGTGTTTTTATGTATGATTTAATGATCTTTCTTGTGATTGGAGTACAACTGATGGAATTTTGATCGCTCTGTACTGTTTTTTTAAATTATGGTTGTTAATTGTGATTTGTACATTTTTATGCCTTTATTTGATAGAGACAGTGAAGGCCGACAGGAAATGTGGAGAAAGAAGGGGACTGATATGCAGCAAATGCTTTGGCCGGCCGGGAGTCGAACTGGACACTCACTGCTCAGGGCATTTACAGCCATGTGGTATGTGCCCCTACCACTTATCCATCAGGTCGCCCCATTTTGCAACATTTTTAATGTATGCTTGTATTGTTGTGAACTCATTCTCTCAGTTGAAGTGAAAAGGGAAGATTTTTTTTATTTTGCTATACAGCCCTGGTTCTAGATTCACAACCAATGTTGTTGCCACATAATGCTCTATTTTTATTACAAGGTGGAATTCTCATGTTAATACTACTAACCTCCCTCAGGAATAGGCTCCATGTCCCAGGGACTCATCTTCTCCCGCTCACCATTATCCCACCTGATGAAAGATAAAGAAAAAACATTAGTTGGTTATTCAACCAAGCTGTGTGCGAGATTATAATCGCTTATCTGATTTAACTTTAATGAGAAGTGACATTGGGTCAGCAAACAAGAACATGGTATTAATAGAAAGCAGTGTTGATACAGTATGTTGGAGTAGAGTACTCCTCCTGCAGCCACAAACGCTGCAGACACACAGACGTACTTTACTGCATAGCACTGAAACGGGCTATCTGGATACTCTGGCTGCAGAGGCTCCTGGTCTTCCACTGAGCCAAACCACCAGGCATCGTCAATGATGCTGCGGAACCTCATACCTGTAGACAGAAAAGCGGGGGAAAGGGATCAAATATAAGTGAATGACAGCACAATGTCCACAACAATGAACACGAGTGGTAAACACTTCACTTCAAAAGAGAGCTGGGGACTGACTGACCTGGTTGCCAGTTGTGCTCTTTAGCTTCGTTATAAAACTGCTGCAATACCAGAAAATCTATGACATCAGGCATGTCATGGTACCTTGGGAGTGTGGGAATGAAAAAGTGGTGAAATACATACAATAAAAGATTTCAGTTTTAATCTTGTATGTACTGAAAATAAATGCTCACTTTAAAGAGAAAGACTCATTGGTCATCTTCCCTGAGACTGGGTCCAAGAAAGACAGTTTTAGGCAGCAGAGGGTGGGAGGCCCCACTTCATACTTGATACCAACCACCTTTACAGATTCCTGGTCCTGAAGGGGCAGAAGAAAATCCAAAAAAAGTGTAAGACTCAATGAACGAGAGCTTCTCAGATATAAAAATGAAGACATGTCATGGCTGCATACAGAGGTACACCTTTTACATGTTCAACAGAATATATTGTTGTAGTTAATTTGACACAAAGTCAGATAATGATGGGGATTAGTGGTGTCATTCTGCAACACTAATGTTGCATTTAGATTCAAGATTCTTGCAACCCCTGTGCTCCACAAGCTGTTTTCATTCACAAAAAGGCAATGACTTGTGGGACATTGTGGGGAAAAGGCTTTGCAGAGGGATTCTGCCAATTTTCGCACATGGCACACTGCAGTGGAAAGTGGGCATGACCGTCGGATTGCCAGTTTCTCAAATAGAACACCTAAGGGCCTGTACGCAACACTGGCTTTTAAATAAAACTGTGCCTCACCCTGAGATTCAGTCTGTTCCACGGCTGTTTCTGAGGGTTGATGCTGTAGGCCTTTGCCCTGCGGACAGCCCGGACGTAGGCCTGATGCCCCTGTTTGAAGTAGATGAGCTGTGGGAGGACAACAGAATTGTGATTAAAATATATGTAATGTATTTTTCTGTTTGATGTTAAAGTTACAGTCTGTACCTCATCTCCCATCTGTGGAACAAAAGGAGAGCGGTGTGGAATGGTCTCCATGATCCATGATGGTGGCAGCCACTCTTCTGCATCAAGTCCAGCCAGAGAGGAGGGCTTCTGAGTATAGACAGTTTGTTAGAGCACAACGCTTAAGCACAGAATTCCTCCTGTGCCTTGTGCTCAGGCTGTAGTGAGACAGCATTTAAAACCTGGAGCACAACCAATGCTTTCCGCAAAGACATGTTTTCTGTGAGTATAGGAGCTACAGGTGATGTCAGCTCACCTGTTTGGTCTCCTTGGGCTTCTTCTTCTTCTCATTTTCCCTCTTCTTGGCCTCCTTTGCCTTGTCATCACCTTCTTCCTCCTCAGAGCTGCTGTAACCTGCGGGCTGTACAGGCCTCCTGGTTGGTCGCTTTGGCGGCTGGAGGTTGATCCCAGCATCGGCTGTCCAATCAGAATACTCACTGGAAGAGTCACTAAGAATGAAAGAGGGGTGTTGTTAGGTGGGTGACTGTAATTACATCTTGAAAAAACTGCTCCACCAAAGGTATTTACCTGGAGCTACTTTCACTCTGCCACTGAGCTTCACCATCGGAGGCATCGCTTTGCTCCACCTGTTCTGCTGCCTGTCAACACAAAGACAGAAAACACCTCTCTTATTATGAATGATGGTTAATAGATGGTGCTTGTTTGTGGCTTCATGATTCTTTTCATATTTTGAGTGATTCAACAACTTTTTTATTTTCAATCAACTAAAATAGCAGTTTTTGAGACTTAATAAAACTATTTATAATTTCTGTAATTTCATTTTAAAACATCATAAAATATCATATTAAATGTATGTAAAAATCAGTTACAGTAACTAACTATTCAGACTACTGCCAAACTAGTTTAAAAAAATTTCTAGATACTACAATGTACAACACAATTCTTTATGTAATGTTTGGATATGTAGAGTAGAAAGACAGAACATACATCTCCATCACTATCAGAGTCTATTTGGCTGTCAGAGTTACGTCGGGTGCTGGAATTTCGACTCCTGCTGCCAGGACGGCGTACTTGAGCTGAGCGGGTCTGATAGGCGTGCCGCTGCTGCTTTTTCTTGGTCGGCCGTAGCGATCGAAGGCGGGAAGTCAGTGGATCATTCTACAAAGTGCAGGAGGAGGGTGGGAAGTGAGGAGAGCAAGAATGAATTGGCATAGACAATATTTTTGATTTGGAAAAGCAACTGTCAAGTGGAGAATAGCAAACCTTAAGTGCGCAGGTTACCGGTTTCTTCCTCCTCTCTGCATTGTATAGAGAACATTCTATGTCGCCTTTGGCTTGTCTGCACTCCTCCAAAACTCTAAGAAAAAAATATTAATTTCCATAATCAAATGTACACAACTACTAAAAAAACAAATATATATGTATACAAAAAGTTGTTTGTTTAAAAATCTAATCTAAACTCTTTAGCGTCTTTAAGTCTGATAAAATTCCCTCTATCCGCCTCACCTGAAGATCCCTTGTGGCACTTCATTGACCACCACCCTACGGCTCCAGGCCAGCAGGTCCCTCTCAGTAGCCACTTGACTGCGTAGGGCGTTATGCTGCATCTGCCACACCCCGCCCACCTGCCCACTTCTGCGTGGTTCAACAGTTGGAGAGGAGGCCACCACCTCTGCTGCATCATCCGCTAAGAATGAGAAGAAATTTGCTCATTATGACTTCAGAAATATAGCATTTTTGACAATAGAAGTAAATAACATTTAAAAATCTAGTATCCACACAATGCTCATGCTCATAGTTTTACAGTAAATCAAAGTATTTTATAGGCATAGTTTAAGGCACAGTGAAACATACCCTCTGCCTCTTCGTCCTGCTGTTCTGCATTCTGGCGCTCATCCTGCTCGTTCTGTAACTGTCTGATGAGATTGTCCAATAGGCTTTCTCCATTTTCTGCCGTTTGCTGGCCAAGTACCTGCTCAACCAACTCTCCGTCACCTAAACCACACAAAGTCAAACTGTGTCAGTCAAATTTTCTAAATTAAAATAGTGCAAGCATTCTGAACCATACACATAATAAGGGAGCAGTTTTTACTGTTAGCCATGTATCCTAGCTGAGGTATTAGCTGATCCTCCTTGCACTTCTCTCTTCCTGGCACCAGGCGCTGGTAGTGAGGAGGGTGAGGATTCCCATCAACATCCACCAGGAAGGGTGGAGGCATTAGGTGAGGAGCCTGCTGTGTCTGCTCATCCAGGACGTAGTTATTAGAGTCCCGAATAAGAGGCCGGTAGTCCGTGTGAAAGAACATCTGGTCAGGAATCTAGAGTGGATCAAGAGTAAATGTGTGTTGATAATGAGGTAATAAAGGGTAAGCTACAACACAGTAAGTTAACCACATATACACTAGGAAATTATGAAATATATTTTAAGTATGTGGCAAAAAAAGGCTTTGTGCAGTTACCTTCTCATATGATCTGCTGCAGCCGAAGCCAAAGATGAGCAAATGGCCGTGTGAGTCAGTGCAGGCAAAATGCTGCCCATCAGCTGAGAACTTGCAGTCAAAAATAGCACCGTGGCCTTGCCCTTCAATCTGGAAACCAATATTTTAATATGAATTATGTGACAGTGTAAAGGAACACTACTGCTGCATTATTCTCAGTTGATTAATTACCATGTTGAAGAAGTTGCGGATCTTGGCTCCTTTGGACAGGTCCCAGATGTAAATGTTGCCATCATGGCCGGCAGACAGCATGATGCGGGAGTCAAATGGGTGAGCCTCCATCACAAACACCTCATCATCATGACCCTTGAATAGAAAGAGCACAAACATTAAGGGCTATCAGTTTGTCAAACGCAGCTGTTTTATTTATTTTTTCATTTTGAAGGAGCTGCACAGTAGAAATGTCCACTTCAGCCACTCACAGATAAAACATGCAGCAGCTGTCCAGAGGTTGTGCTCCACACTTTGAGCAGGTAGTTTGACACTGCTGTGATGACCGTGCTGTCTGCGCGGTCCCAGGCCACCATGGTTACAACCAGCTTGGTTTTATCATCCCCATTAGCAGCAGTACTCCTGAAGGAAAATATCCCGCAAGACATGATATGCTTAGAAAAGTACACAGACAGAAATGGCATCTAGAAACTCGATATTACTCTTTACTCTATTACCCAGGAAGCCTGGCAGCCATGTCTAAAGTGACGCTCTTCCATTCTTGTTGCTGGTAATGCCAAATCCTGGCTGTGCCATCACGACTGCCACTCACAAACCTTAGGCTGAACACAAATACATGGATACACATTTAACTGCCAGAGGCTCCAAAACCGCACAAAAAAGCAGACTGAAGTTCATTCAGATCTCACACACACACACTCACCTGTCACTGTTATTGCTAAACTGGACGACTACAACTTTATCCTAAAAACAGAAAGGAGATATCCAAGTTACACAGATCTTGTTTAAATTAAGCTTTAAAACAGAATGCTGCTGAATGACAGAATTTCAGAATGTTTCTTACAGTGTGAGCATCAATCTCAGAGACCTTCATGGGAGTTTCAGCACCAAGGTAATAGACCCTGATCATGTGATCAGTGCCACCGGTAGCCATGAACATACCACCTATTAACAGTGATCACAGAATTAAATGGAAGTGACAAGAATTCATTCAGTCTACAAGAACATTAATATATCTATGACCTGTTGTTCTGTCGCCATTTATATGTGCAGTATATGTTGATTATATCTGCCCAGTGAATTGTATCACACTATCTAAATATTTTCCGTTTTGTAAAGAATGTTTTTTACAATGTCCCCAATACATCAGTGCGGAGTGGCCGTCAAAACAACTTCCTTTCCATAATGTATAATACCTCATTTCTATGTCAGTAGTTGTTCTGTTCCTCAAATGACATCCTCACACTGAGAGTTGTGTTAAGTTAATATTTATGGATAGAACTACTGTTGATACCACTTCACTTTATGAAAAGTACATCTAAATATGAGATGTTACCAGGCAGGGAAATACACTTACCACTACTGAAGGAGGAAGTGGAGACCTGTACTCCTGGACGTGATCGCTCAACAAACTTGACTGGTTGATCACTGAAGAAAGAGGAGAAAAAGAAACTCTGTAGTTCTTTATGAAATATTATATAAAAAAGTAAAAAGCTCAAAAAAAAATTCAAACACTTACTTGAATTTCATGCTGAGTGAGTGCCACTTCCAGAAACACACCATGCCGTCTGCACCTGTGGAGGCCAGGTACCGTGTTGTCCCTTTGACAGCAGGACAAAACTAAAGGGAGAGAAAGTCAATGTTGGTTAGTCACAGGCAAGGACTGACAAGATTTAAAAAATAAAATAAGTTCAAATACTTTTGGACTTAAAGTGAAATTAGAAAGCCTGAAAAAAACGTCCTAATCCTGGATGTTAACGCTAAACACTGATTTGTTTTAACTATTCCTTTAAAGTGCATCGGCCTCACCTGTATGGATGTAATGGAGGCAGCATGGGCCTGCAGAACAGTGATGGGTGCACAGGTACGTAAACACCACACTCTGATGACTTTGTCACAGCTGGCCGAAGCGATGAGAGTATTCTCGTGGTTGACGGCCATGTCACAGATCTCTGCTGAGTGGCCGCGGAGTGTTGCCAGGAGCCGGCCATCATCTGTGGCCCAGATTTTCACCAGGCAGTCATCTGAACCCTGAAAACACAAGACATTGGCAACAAATAAATGAGATGGTTTCAATAGGAGATAATGTACATCCGACAGAACTTCTTCCCAGGACCTGGAAGCATATATTTACTTAATTCAACCCTCATGAAAAAATACCTGAATTTCAGTATTATCTTTTGCCACATTTCAATAGTTTGCATAGATGTGATTTGATAGATGGAAACATAACTAGTGAGATATATTAGATAAAGTTGGGTTTCAATGATCATTGCTCACCGTAAATATCCGACGACCAGTGCGGTCAAATGCTACACAGTAGACTGAGGAAAGGTGGCCAAGGATACGTTTGTGTATCTTCATGTGTTGGTAAGAGGAAGATGGCAGGACCTGGCCAAAACGAGCTGTGCCTGTGGCCTGACGAGCACCCATGATGGACACTTGATATAAAGACACATAAGAATGATTAGTATAAACAGACTGCTAAAGCAGCTTTAACTTAATTGGTCTGGGGGCATTGGGTTCTCTTAGTGGGTATAAATTTAGAAAAAAGGTTTCACAAACCAACACTGGGAGCATTTCCATTGCTGAATGGGGGTTCTGGGGGACGTCCTCGGTGGAGTGCAGCAACAGCTGAACCACTGCATACTTTGTGGCTACAACCTTAGTTACACAGGTAGTTTGTTGAGAAATATTGTTAAAAATGACTGACTATTCATTTGGAAACAGATCTATTGCCAACTCACCACACAACATTTAAAAATTACAACAGTATCAGCAGACGGGATGTGCATTGACACAGACAGAAAAGACCTGATGAATGGGAAGAAAATACTCACTTTTTGTGGAACGAAGCAAGGACTGTTTTCCCAGGCCCAAAAGTGTTTTGACTCCAGGAACACTAGGTGGTACCTCCTTCTCTATTAGCGGGCCTATCCGCTGACAAACACGAAGCAGATAATCTGCAGGAATGTGCTGGTTCAAAATCACCTACAGGAGTCACAGACAGCTATTACAAAGTGATACATCATTGAAAAACAGATACCAAAGCATTATAATCTCAGTTGCATTCTCAAAAATGGCTAGAACAAATAACTAAAACTTTAAATTAATTAAAGGAATTCCAACTTATTGCAAAACATTTCAAATTATCATTGAAAGTGACTGATACTGGATGTTTGAGGCAGGAACCAATAGATATTTTAGAGATTTAAAAACCTGACAATGATATATCAGTTATTAGTAATTTTTTAATGAAAAGACATCCCTAACGTTTGTTTTTAATAATTGGGGCCATGGTAAAGATTGTCAGTACTCTATGTGGAGAAACCATGTAATGGAGAGACTTTCTAAATTGCAACAAACATATCTTCAGCATTTCTGTACAGCAATTTCTTGTTATCTATCAGCACATTCAGCAGACACATATAAGAGTATTAGCTCATGGGACAAGCTGATATTATCCCATATGTTGGCCCAACCAATTTATCCATCTAGCTTTATTTAAAAGTGACATTTTGTTTTCTATTTAAGAAAATCTAAATTGTGGGCGTGACTGTAAAATATCTGTTGACATACAATATAAAACCCTTTTTGGGTGTAACCTTCAATATTTCAGCTGTCAGTTAGAGTAGTTTTTTTCTCTTCAATTGCCTCTCCATGAAGTGAAGTCCGTGAAGTGAATGAATCCTATGAATTTCTTTAAGAAATTAAACTGCAACATAATCTTGACACTGCAATAAACCTTCTGTGATTCAAGTGAATCATTTTACAGGTCGGTTTATTTTCTAATATTTACAACAAACATAAATTCTATTAGAAAATTCGAACAGCTGTGTACTATTACACAAGTATGTAACTATCAACTTCTTCAAAAATCACTTTAATTTTTTCTTTTAATTTGTTGTTTATACATGCTCATAATTACAATTTGCAGCATGGTTTTGTGATGTAGTGGATTGAAAAACAAGCCAGAGAGAGGGGAGGGACATACGAGAAAAAGGAGGGGCAGAGATGCTCATAGCCAATCAAAAGAGCCTCTTACTGTTGGCTCGAAACTACAACTGTGATTTTATAGGCTCCAACAGAAGACTGACAGCTCTCTGGATATGGTTAAGCCTATCACTACCAGTCCTCGTCTCTTTTTCCGCCTGCTAGCTCACACAATAGCAAAGCCTGTTTATAGTTATTTACCAACAGACCTGTACTAATAGAAATGTTAAAATGTCTTCTAATGAACATAAACACACTATCAACGCGTCTGTTCTGCACAGTTAATTGAGTTAAAAATACAGGCATCTGCTAATATGTAACTGTCGATCAAAATACGAGTGTACGCCTCAATTGATTAAAAAGTTAATTATGACAATTCACACTCACCCAGTCTTGAAAGGTCCGTTTGTATTTCTGCCCGTCCCAACTCCATCGCTGAGGGACCAACTAAAGTTAAAAGACAAGCAATTGAGATATGGCACCAAACTGCCACTTTCGTCCCGGCTCGCTGACACTCTCCTTTATCTAACACCACCCAAATAGATAAAAAAATGTAGCTCCCAAAAGTGGCCAGATAGGAAGTATTACGGAAACCAGACATGAGAATAAAGATAGAAAGGTGCAGCTGAACCTACCTCGTACTCCTCCAGCTCCTCAACCAGAATCTAACAGAGAGATACAGTTAGCGTTAGCCGCTAGCACCAGCTGCTTATTTAGACATTTTAAGACCGACATGAGTTAATATTTCGCTTATTGAATATTGTTACCTGTGCTGCTTTTTTACAAGGCCCAGACTGCAGAAATCTGGCAATGAGGTAATACAGTTCTGAAAAGAAAGAGAAGCGTATTAGCTTGGTATTAACTACTGTTACTATTGAGCCAAGCTAACGTTAGCTAGCTACGGGATGCACTCGGTTACTTAGCTCGCTAGCTGACACACAACTGCAAACTGTGTAAATACAAATGTTTTCTCGCGTCTCAAAGGTAACCTCAGCACTCACCAGCTTCGGTCTGTGAACACTGTTCTCTTGCCATCACTTGATAAGACAGGCGTCATTAAGATAAATTGATATTTTAGCTTGCGCGTTAGCCGCCGGCTAGCTAACACTAGCTAGGTATGTGTAGCTAAAACAGGCTATTCAATGGCCTCCTCCTTTCTCAAGTTGTTTCCAGACCACCTGGTGCTTTGTGCTAGCGCCCTCCAGTGAAGCAGTGCATTACTGAACGGATTGTTTTCTTTGTCGAAAATTAATATATACGATACATATTTCCATAGATAAACTGTGCAGCTAACAGTTTTCAGACAGAAATTAGGTGTCATTTGTAGGATAAATAACTACATTTCACTGCTTTTTTTTCCGGAAAATTCAAGAGCTAAAAAGATGAAATAAGTTTCAATATTTATCAAATCAAATGTATTTGTTTTGTAGGTAGCCAGTGTCAACTTCTGAATGAAAAAACATGCATTTAAACATGAACTCCAAAGATAACAACATGGAATTGTTGGGCAAATGGGAAATCTTATTTATATGTTGGACACATGGATAGTTTACAAAAAGCTGGTCTATCAGTCCATTGTCTAAAAAAAGAAAGAAAACAATAACAAAAAAGACTGCATTCCTGTTTGGAACTAGGGCGTTATTTAGAGGCTGTCGCTCTGGGGATAGCATCTGGGTTTAATTTTGGAAGAGGCCTCCTCGACCTTATTGGTAACAAAGAAAAGGTGCAGGTTATATTGTGAAGTGGTAAATCATACATCTCCAAGCTTAGTAGCAGAAACCAGATCACCATTGCAAAATTTCCAGTGGTTTAATCTATTAGAATAGGACTTCATGATTCATATGGGAAATTGAACAGCATGGATCTTCTATATATTGGATCTTGCCACATTATTCTAATAAAGTGTTACAGAAAACTCATGAGGAACATTTGTAGTCTTTAGTCTTGTTTTACTACTGGATGGATATTTATTCATACAGTTTGAGAAAACGCTGACATGCTTGCTTTATAATCTACAAATGTTATGTTTGCACATTGTCAAGGTAGAAATTTCAGTATATTCAAATATAGGTCACACATAATAGCCATGCTTGTAAACTTAAATGGAACATTCTTTATAATAATAGTATATAATTGATTAAAAATCACATAAGTTCATTTACCACTTCCGAATGTATGATACTACACTGATGTTGAACCCTGCATACTGCAAAACCCATCAATTCCTTGAAAATTGCAACCTGACAGAACAAGTAAAAACAACTGAAAAAGCTACTTTTTCACTGTTTTTTCATAGACATTAATTTGCTTAAACAGAAGAAGTAGTCATGGAAATCTTGAGAACATGTCTCGACTAACAACCAAGGGGATGTCACTAGTGATTTGGAAAACTGAAAATAAATGTTCTATGATTCATGTTTTTTTTTGTACTTATCTGACACTGGCAAAAAAGTGTGTGTGTGTGTGTGTGTGTGTGTGTGTGTGTGTGTGTGTGTGTGTGTGTGTGTGTGTGTGTGTGTGTGTGTGTGTGTGTGTGATAAAGCTTCACATATCAGGAAATTATAGCTGTCATGTTCTGTCTGAAGAAAATAAATTGTGAGATATTGAGCACAAAGTGCGAATCCTAGCTTATATACATTTTTTTCCAAAATAGTTTTTGAATACCTATAACCTTGTGCGGCAATTGTGTCTCTGCAGAAACTCGAAGGTAAGTCGTGGAGAGCATTTATCTGGTTAAATGGTACATTGGCTTCTCATATCACAAATGTTTTGTTGACTGAAGGCTGCAGACGTGCCTGTAGCCTCAATAGAAATTTCCTCATTTTTAGAGCTGTCCTCCCTTACCTGTTCTCACTGCTGATTGGAGCTACACACACCCACACAAAACTGTACTAGTATTCAATCTAAACAGCCTGCTCTTTGTGCGATTCTTCTTTTTCAAGGACCCACAAATCTGATTTTTTTCAGGCTTTTTGGAGCATGAAAATGGAGGCAAAAACACCAGGTTTAGTCTTCTTAGACCTCCTGCACAAGTTTAAAATAGAGTCCCTGTGCTTGCCTGCATGCAATGAGAAGTTATGTGAGTAGCTCTTATGATATAGTGTGGTAAAGCTGAGTCTGAGAGATGCAGAAGTGATCAGTGGCATCAACAATCCAGGCTGCTGCTAAAAGGATCAGACTAATTTCAGCTCACACAACACAACATGTATCCTGTGCATGAATCGGTGTTAGCGAGGGAAAGGGAAAAATTGTTTTCTCTTTTTAAAGGAAAATTATATGCAACAGTTTGCTGACTCACAAGCCCTCACACATATTCTATAATCTTTAATTAATTATGTATAGTATGTAAGCAGTCAAAACTTGTTCACCTCTGACTATTGTAAAAGATAAAAATGTAATGGAGAAATTAAAGAAACAATGTGAGACATCTTATTGGTGATTTTCTTTTCCAAATGATCAACATAATGTGTTCATCCTGAGAAATATGGGCTTTTTGAGGTGGGGGACTGTGGAAGATTGAACTTTTGAATCAGTTCTGCTCTCTTACATGCTCTATAGTGACAACATGCTGATCGGTGTCTATCTCGCACACAATATCCCAAGTACAGCAGAAAAAAACATATTGTAATGATGCAGCTCATGAAAGCTGAAAGCTGGCATTTTTAGTGCACCCTGGAAAGTACCTGTACCTAAGTATTATATTTCAGTAATGTACCTTAAGTAAGTACTTTAAAATGTATATTCTATGCCAGTGTAGCAGGTAGTGGGAGATCCCTTCCAGGTCACCATAGGGTTTATAGTCACACCTACTTCCTGGTTTTAATTGTTTGGGGAAGGCTATATATATTAACCCTGATGCTGCTGCTCCCTCTCTCTCTGCTGCCTGGTGAGCCTGTAGAGTGCTGTCTCTGCTCCATGTTTGTTCTGTTGGTTATTTTGTTAGTTTAGTTATTGTGTTTTGTCTAACTGTCTGTTTAGTTAGCTGTTTTACTTAGTTTTAGTGTTTGATACAGTGCTTTGCACTTAGCCTTTGGTTTATTAGGTGTTTTCTTTTAGTAGTTTCTCTGTACACTTTTGGCCCTCCTGGCATTGATTGGTCATTTCTCCCAAGAATTTGCACCCCAGCTGTGATCTAATGCATGTTTTTCTGTCCCTGTGCGAGTGCTGTAGGTGCAGCAGCGAATATAATATATTTAATAATAATAAATTTGTATTCTTGGGGGAAATCCTTGTCTCAGTCCATTTCCTTTTTCGTCATCCGTATCATTAAGGGATCTGTGGACTAACTGGTTTTACTGGGATATTAAAGGGGGTCAGTGGCACCTAATTTTTTTCCACGGCCCAGCCACACCAGTTTATACTTCCACTCCATTTATAAAGGACATATTGTACTTCTTACTTCACTACATTTGTAACAACTTACTGGTTACCTTGCAGATAAAAAAAATCAACATCAACATACAATGCATCACGTATAAAATCTGATTGTTATAAATTAAACTACTCAACAGAAAGAAAGTAAATAAAATTAGATCCAATACATCAAGCTACAACACAAAAATGCTACTTGCACATGAATGCATTAGTTTTAACAATCCAATAAATATATTGCCAATAAATAAAATGCACAAATATTATCCCTTGTACATTGTGTTGATAATACTTTTACGCAAGTATGATTATTACTGCAGGATCTTTATTTATGATGGAGTATTTTTCATTGCAGTTTAAGGATCTGAGCACTTTCCACCACTGGATTGCATCGAGTGACCTAAGGGTGGCGCTACAGAGTGTGTTGGATTATGTTAAACCTGGGGTATTGATGCATCTCATCACATTTGACTTTACATTTTCGGAATTGATTTTATAAATCCAGGCCCATGTGCCAACATGTGGTGATGGCCTATATCACGGCCTTTGAGAGTATGACACACAGCATGGCATGAGTCACACAAATCACAACACATCAATGTAGCCTACTGCACATGTAAGGAAACATGTCCAGTGCTTTAACCTATTGAGCTTTACATGGCCAGGTAAGGTTAGAATAAAGCACCTTTTTTTAAAGAGAAATATTCGTCATTTATTATTCATGTAAAGGGTATTTTGAAGTATTATTTAAACCCACTTATAACACACACTCAAGCTCACATAACTTTATAGTCGTATATAGCTCGTGGGCGGGACTCTGACTCTGGACACACGCTGCCTGCAGAGAACTCTTCAGTCAGCCTTCGTCAGTGACAGGGAACGGGAAGCGTCTTGATAATCGCTCGGTCAAATGAAGATGTAAGACGTGGGGTGTGTATGTGGGCTGGGCTGGATCAGGATCTCCCCCTCAACAGGCGGAATCCTATGCACACCGGTAGCAGTCACACTGAGTCGGCAGTGCAGTTTCATCTCTGGGTAACTTTTTGGAATGTAGGACGTCGGGGGTATTTGCCGGTTAAAGCCCCTTTTCCCACATGTGTGCGTCTGGATTCGTCTAAACCGTATTCCACAGAATAAGGTAACTTTCCATCTTTTTTTAATCCGAGCTAACGGTTCAGTCCACAACGTTCGTTTCGTTACCTGTGACGGTTATATGTAGCTTAACGTTAGCTAACACTAACAAACTCCTTATCGCGTATGAAAGGAAAACAGTTTAATTAAAGTTGTTTCTATCCCACAGTCTTTACTTAGTTTACTTTGCTTCACAATAAATAAAGCAGCTGTTCAAAAATAGACATGTTTCATCAGTGGATGACATTCAGTTTGTCTCCCACTAACTAGCTAATGCAAGCTTTTACAGTTAGCCAATATTAAAATAATGTTTAAATGACCGTTACCCACAGGTACATAATATTTTTTGGCAGGTTAAATTACAATAAACTTTATTTAGACAAGCACCACTGTAACGGACCACTGTCTGCCATTGAGTGTATTTTAAGAGGATGACATTTTCTCTGGTATTAATATTGTGTGAAGCTGTGTGGCAACTAATTGAAGCTGGACCCTATTAATGAAGCGTTGTTGGGCTGCGATGGAGCTTAGTATGTGTTGACATAGCTGCATGGAAACCAGCTGTTGGTTTGGGGTATATTCAGTCCAGGCACATTATTACATCTGAAAAATTAATACATATTGTATGATTTGAGGAGAGTAAAATATGACCGAAACCCTTAGGCCTATATGGCCTAAATGTGACAGGGTAATGCACAAGGTGCTCTGAGATATAAAGAGAAAAAAATGCTACTTAGGCCTCTCCAAATTAGTTTAATTAAAATCAGGTTTTATACACATATTAATGTCTGACTGACTGTTGCCAAGTCAATGGGAGCTGTGCTACTTTGTTCAAGGACCTGAAGCCAAAACAAATGGCTGTTGCTGAAAAGAGTTTTGGAAGTCATGTCAGTGTCCAAATGATTATCCTGTGTCTCCATCTACATATACTCATGTTGAGGCTTGAGCCATTTTGCTTGCTTGCTGTGTCAGTGCCGAGGTTGGCCCAGCAGACATGAATAGTGATGAGGATGTGTGCTGACAGCTGAGTGGGACAGGAAGGGCTGTTCCATGACTGACTGAACTTGGGTGTTCAGCACCATATGCTCCTTTTTATATCATGCTGCTAAACATTTGGGCCAGCCTCATGACTCATGTTATCTTCTTCTCCTTTCAGCTAATTTTTTGTCCTGTCTCTACAGTAAATCTAATAATCTGCATTTATATCATGGGCTAGATAAATTGGTTTAATCCATTTTGGTATAAAGTGTACCCCCATGAAACAGATGTCAGAGGTCAATCATGTTCCTTATCCTTTCTGTACTGGGACTCCCCCCTATTGACAGCTACCTCACTCACTGTGTGGACACCTTTTTTCGCCACTTGCCACCGTCTTGGCAATAAACGAAATTTACTGAACTATAGACATTACTAATCTTTTAACAATCATGTTGCAGTTTTTGTGAATAGCTACAACAACCATGTGACATAATCAGGAATTCAATCAACCAATCAGCCCACAGTCCAGTCCAGTCGAGTCCAGAAGTCCAGAGTTTTTCAAGTAGTCCTACTGTCAGTGTCATATGTCATCCCATCACAATTATTAAATTTGTTTAGTTGAGGGAGCAGGCACCTGCGTCTGTGGTGCACTGTCTATGCAGTCGCTGTTGGTATTTTATGTTAACCTAGAAACTCAGAAGAATAGTTTGTGGGTATCAGGTTGTAAAGTTTACCCGTTTATAGTGTGGTGCACCTAATACATATATGTTGATGAGACTGCATGTGCACAGAGAATGTGAAAAACCTAAGGCATTGTTCTGGTGCCACTCAGCAATCCTGGCAGTTAATGTGAAACATTGTAAGTCATATAAAGAAACTTTCTGACTCATAATTTTGAGTTTGTCATTAGATGTATCTCATATTTTTTATAACTATGACTTCTCATAATTATGACTAATACATCATTACTACTTATTGACATGTCACTATTATACTCAATAGTATCACAATCCTCTTGACAATTTCTGATTTTCTCCCTTTTATTCCTTGTTCTTTGTGGCATTTACTTTCTTCATGTCCTTGTTTTTTAATTTTACTCTACTCCACTGCAGATTTAAATGCAAAGAATATCAGTTTACAGCATTATATTTCACCTTTAAGAGTAAATTGAGCAAGAGGCCTTATGGGGATTTCTTTTTTGGGACACAACTGTGATCATTGGTATTCTTTTTTGGCTTAAGCAGTGCTGTGTCTGGGTTTTTGTATGTTTTTGCTGAAACTATGCTGTGGTGAAGGTTAGTTAACTGATGACACACAGCTCCGTCTCTGATGTTACAGAGCATGTTGTGGGGAAAGTAGGTTAGTGGGCCATGTCCTGCAAGCTTAAACTGAATGCTAGTCTGAATATTGCTAGAGCTGCTTAGTGTGACTGGGCATGCACAAATGGTGCAGGTCTGTGCAGCTGCAAAGGGATTATTTCTTCCCTCTGTCTCTTTAAGAAAACAGAGTGACGCTCCACATAGAATGAATGTTGAATGTTCAGCCCATGTTGATTCATCACAAACACACATGAAATGGAGTGAAATCTAACGTCACAGGTTGCAAATTACTAAACCCTGTCTACCTTAAGCATAAGTGGTCTCATCCCTTTGTGTGTGAGCAGCCCATTGTTGTCGTTAACATTGTGTCAGTATTCACATTGTACTTATTCAAATTGACACCAGTGTTTTTTTCTCTTTTAGAAACAAATCTTTGAGTTTGTTTCTCAAAAATGTTATAAATCTTTTGATTCATGGTGGAAGAATTAGTCTCATACATGGAAACTCTCATGTTTCTTGCTTGGTACTTGCTTCCTGTATGGCACCATATAACCTTTATGGTTGCTGCTGTTTTTCACACCTGGCTATGACAATAGTTACGCTTGGGAATAACAAACTTGATGTTGTGGCATATTCTCTTACATTGTTTTTTATCCCTTTGTTTTATTTTTTTAATAATCACATGACTTTCATATGGCTCCATTTAAAATTGAAACTGTACAGAAAACTGCAGGCTTGAAAAAAAATGAAAACTTAAATATCCAGTTTTGTGCCGGAGAGATGTGTCGTCCCATATAGAAGAGATACCTGACCTAGACATTAGATGCATGCTTAGTTAGACAGAGCAACAGCAAAAACATTTTATAGTAGGTAATAAAATAGAAAAAGCTGAGAGAAATGAGAAACCGGCACTCTGACTATATTAAACAGGCATTTAAAGTATTTGTGATATTCATCAGAACCAGACTAGAGTTCAATGCTCCTTAACAGCCTGTAACAATAGTTCCTGATGTTTCAAGTGTTTTGTATGCCCTCTGTCCCACCCTTTGCATATACATTTAGTTGGCTATAGTAGGTGTTATGTTGTTCTGTGGAGAATATTTTGTTGATGGTTATTATTATTCACTCTAGAAAAAGAGACTTATATAATATAACTAACATATATTTTGCCTGTATGTCCAAATCTGTTCAAATTGACAAAAAAACTGTGAATCATTGATGAAAGTGTAAACATGCATATTAGCCTTTCAGTTTCTGGTGAAGACAACATAATTAATGTCATGCCTAACATTACTCCTCACTTCCTAGACTTTATACATAACACATACAAACATTTCCTGAATGATTGTGAGAAAGTTATACAGTAGACACTTAAATTATCGCTTTTTTATTGGGTATCAGCTCACCCCCAAAAATGGGGGTTAATGTGAAATGTTAACCAAACATTATATGATAATATACTGTACATTATACACATAGGAGATTGAAATACAATGGAAAAAGTATTGCTACCTTCAATAAATTCATTATAAAAAGTATGCTATGGCAGGATTTTGTAATGGAAGTACAATAAAGTTAGTGTTCATAGTATCATTTTTTAGTTTAAACAAGATCAAATAAATGCAGAGCTGGCATAAAATTCTGTATTGATGTTCCAATAGCATATAGTCCAAAGCAGTCGTTTAGCTTTTAAAGTAAGAATTGCTTATATAAATCAAAGAGCAATCTCGCGCAACCTTTTGGTGGTAGATGAGTGTTTACCTCCTTTATTGCTAGTGGGCTTATTCTTCTTCTGAAAGCAACAGTCTCCAGTCCACTTCAAAGATGAATAAAAGACATTATGTACCTCTTGAAGAATTAAACACACAAAGAGAAAGCACATTGAGATACTTAGATGAGCTGTGTGGTGGGTTTCATGAGGGAGGAATGAGGAAGTTATATAGTCCTTGAATGATTTGCAATTTAGTACGAATATTATATTATCATTTCTATGTTTTACATATGAATTTGTGTTTGTATTTATAGATGTTCTGGCATACAAACAAAACCTATAAAATTATTGTAGATCAAATTTCTGTTAATACATTATGTATTGTTTTATATCCATCTGTATGGTAGAATGTGTTGAAAACCAAAGCATTTAGGCCACACTCGGTTCGGAAATGTTGATCAGCTTTGTTGATTCAAACCGGTATCTTCACTACAACTTACTGTGTCATCCTTACTATAGTGTGAATATTTAGAATTGTCTGGATTATAGGCCTGAGATGCCTTGTCACATTTTTTTGAATACTGAAAAGCTGGTGAATATCGATTAAGGAGATTTTTGCAGGAGCCTTTGAGGCCTTGAGAGAGGAAAGTTGTCTAAAGAGACACTATGGACAAATAGGGTGTGAAGCATGCACATCCATAAGCTTTTTCACAGGTGCTGGATCAAAAAGGTGAAGCTAGAGACAAAAGTAAGAAAAAAGATCAGCACACTGTGGTAATGGCTCCTAGAAATTTGATAAAAATGGCAACGTTTCGATCTGAGAGGATCTTTGTCAGGCCACACACGGCTGATTGTGATCTCCATGGCTACAGGGCCTGACAAAGATCCTCTCAGATTGAAACGTTGCCATTTTATTGAATTTCTGGGGGCTATTACCATAGTGTGCTGATCTTTTTTCTTACTTTTGTCTAAAGAGACAACACGGACACTCTTATTTGCTCCATACTGCACTGATGCCTGCCTTTGTGAGATTGGCTACATTTGGCCAGTGAAACTATGTAACACATGACTCTTGAGACTATGACTGGTATTCATGTCACCCTCTTTAACCTTGTAACTATGACAGACAAAATGTTCAACTCTGGTTATATAACTGCCTCTACAGACGTCATCGTCCTTGCTGCTGATCTCTTGCTCCAAAGCACACAGTTATTGTCCTCAGTCGCTTCAGGCTCGGATCCACTGTGGCATGATTTAGACATTTAGCTGCTTTTATTATTATTTTTTTTTAAGTTCCCTTTCTCCAGCTCACATCATGTGAATTTGATTCTTCCCTTTTTATTCATGGCATGAAATGAGTGGCATTACATGAAATAAACATCTGTGTGAAACCTTTTCAAAAGATGCTGCTGTAATAGACCAGGATATCCATTCAGCAAAATTTATGACTGTGACCTGAAATTAAGTGGCTTTTAAGGTAGTTCTCTCTATTCAAAGACGTGACTATCTCTTCAACATAAATGAGGTTCATTAAGTATCAGGTGAAATCTCATCATTCATCATTTTTTTTTCTCCTGTCAGTGAGTCAACGCTTTTTTCTGGACACCCTCTCTGTTTAATATAGCTGATTCAAAGGACTTGGGGTTCAGCTTTTATTTTTCTTTCACGACAAAAGGTCACTGTCAAGAATCAGGTGTGTCGACACTTTGTGTTTCAGATGAGGAAAAAAAAAAGGTTTCACAATATGTGTGGGCCCAGCCCCTGTGTGTGACCTAGATGTGATTTAGATCTTTAGCTCAGGGTGTTGGCTGCATGTGCATTACACCACGGTTTGTTTTCGTGGAGTAAAATACACAACAGAGCAAAAGACCATAAACGGGCATGTCAGGTTTGAAGCTGAAATGAAAAGAGCACTCCCAAAACAGATTCCTCAGTCCTTTTGATGTTGAGTAGGTCATCTGCAATCTGTGATGTCAAGAGGCAAGACCTGGTCATTATAGTGCCATAGAGATGGGGAGTTCATATACCACAGTGATACTTGAGTTTTATTTTCAGGCTGAGTCCTGAAAACATGAGGAAATGTCAGTTACTTACATTTAGCTGAAGACATACTGATACTACAACCTGCATTCTTTGGCATGTACAGTGTAGTGGATACGTCTTCTGTTTCCCTCAGGATTTCTGTGATTTATATTGCAGTACTTTAAATATTAATATGATATGTATCTTTTAAGAGCCCCCAAAAATGTGTGATACTTTTTGGAAATCTCCAGAGAAAATCTGTTCCTCTATCTACAGTGAGTTCTTTGACAGGGTCTTTGACAGAGCTGGAGGTGATTTAAAGGTTTGCTCAAGGGTGCTTCAGCAGGGTGAACGAATCATGAATCATTGTCACAGTGAAGCATGAGTTCTACACTCACTAGACAAATCTGCTTTGCTGTTGGTATGAGCTGTTATCCCGAATAATGTGTGCACATAATTCCACTCACAGAGATTGTCTTTTTAAGCATCAGAATTAGCTGTATATCATTGTACTTTAATCAGGCATCAGTGTGTCAACACTCAGTGACTCTGAAAACTAGTGTGTGTGATTTTTTTTTTCCAGATGACTAATGAACCAGTTTTTTATCATTAAAAATGTAGATGCTATCAACCCACTTTCTTAATATGACATCAATTGTGATTATGTGCACAATATTTTCTTTCTGTGAAAAGGTGAAAGAAAGATCATCTACAGCTGGATTTGTGTCCTGTAGTTAAACTTAAATGTAAATTACCAAGAAAGAATATGAAGAATTAATGGTAGTTGTCATTTGTCACTTTATTTGTCAAATGCTCTTTTATCTGGAAATGGAAAATGTCTACAGTTCTGTACTTTTGGTCTCTGTGGATGAAAAGTTAGACAGAATGGATATTTGGTCATAGTGCAATTCAGTATTCAGCTGTTTATCTACCTGTTCCCTAAAAGAGATGAAAGTTTTTCACTACAAGCTGAACTGCTATTAAGAATAACCTGAATTGAACAACAGAGATTTGTGTGCTTTCAGGAGGAAGCTCTGGAAATATGGACGGCAGCGTTTCATAACAAGGAAAATGAAATAGCAATAGATAGGAATGGAGACATAAGGTCATTTTTTCCATGGACTGCTTGTGGAAGGCTATTTGGGTTCAGAGCCTGTGCATAAGAGAGTGGCTGCTTGTGGTTTTACAGATGCTCACTGATGAATTCATAATGATGATATTATTCTGGCTATCAGCTCAAAATGTTTCTTTGGGTGGAATTTTAAAAGAATCAATACCCTTCCACAATAATGTAATCAAAGATTTTACCTACAATCTGAGTTTGAGACAGTGGTACAAAGAAATAGCTGCATTGCCCTTTCCACCCGTGCCCTAGAATTGTGACCCACATATTTGCCCACACACTGCCTTAGGTAATTGCATCTTTTCCTGAGCAGCATCAGACAATAAAAGGCCTGAAATAATTTCGTAATTCATTTAGAATTGTTGAAAGAATATAATTATAAGGAAATTTGAGAGTAGATCTACCTGGTGAAAGGATGTTTGTTACTCATTGAAAGGATGTGGCCACCCACTGTGAGGTGGTGCTGTGTGGTGAATGTATAATTACAAGGCACTTTGGGAAAAGTATCATCAAAATCATTGACAAATGGTGTTGAGTAAGTGTAAAAAGCAAACACAGAATGACTGAAAAAAAACCTACATAAAATGTACAGTTAGACTGAGCAGGAATGAGCTTACTGCACACTAAAATTATAAGCTGAATTAATCAGTTATTAGTTATAAAACAGTGTTTATTTAGTGTATAAAATGTCTAAAATCTCCAATGATTTTCATCACATTTTAATAGGAGTTCAGGATATAGGAGTAATAGGAGTAATTTCTTCAAAATACCAATGAGCCAGGTTTGTTAAGATGAAATGTAAAAATACTTAATAGTTGTATCAGTGGTATTTTTGCTTGATCGTTTATTCAAATGATTCATTGATTATTCAAATAGTAATTTTTCAATGAGTGATTGATTCAGTATCTTGCAGGTTGTTTACACAGATGCAGTTATAAAGAGCATGGTGAAAGGGCATGTGTTTTTCCCTTAGTGCACAGCAGGTGAGGATGTGTTAGGCTCTATTGTGACAGGATTGTCCAGCGGGTAGAGCTCAGTCAGTGCAAGGGTTCAGCTGTTGCCCAAGGGGGGATTAGTGTGAAGCTGCTGCTTAGTTGAGATGGACAACGCTTATGGGAAAGCACAGCTCATGAGGGGCACAATGATTTGTTTCTTAACTGACCAGTGCCTTTTTTCTATTGGCTGTTCTATGGAAGAAAATGCTGTTTGGAGTGAGAAATGCCCCAAATAGTCCATTCTGTGATTTCTTTCCAATTTCCTTGCTCTGCTGTTGGATAAGGTCCGCAGTCGTAGCCAGTGGTTCTCCATCTATACTGAATTATGTGGTACAAAATGTCCTTGAGTAGAACATTGTGTAACTTCAAGCCAACCAACAGTGTGAATGGACAGAAGAGTGGTTATGCAGAAATGAGCCACCATTTCCTGTGATAAGGTGATTTTCTTCAGTTACTGCAGGTGGAACATCTAAGGCTGATGTGATGTTCTTATCTTTCTGAGAGAGGACGAAGCTCAAATGTTTGAAACATTTAGTGACATCAGTCTTACCCTAAATAAGGAAATCTTAAAAGTTTTTTTCATGTATTTATTATTGCCAATTATCTAAAATAAGGCTTCAGCTATCTTACATCTTTGACATCTATATCATTCTAAGCTGTGAATTACAGTATTCATTTGAGATTTTTTTTATATCCAATGTTATCTAATATCAAACACAGGGATTATTAATTCAAAGCTACAACAGTGAGTCTTTTTTTTTGGGTTTTATTTATGAAAAAACAGTTAGTTACCAAGTAAACCATCTCTTTAGCCTATCTTTAAACCCAGCATTAAATAGTCATCACTGCTGTTACAATGTATTGAGAGTGAGTATAGGTTGTTACAATGATGAAAGCATACAGCCAGAAACTTTATTAATATTCATCAGACTAACAAATGGGTTTTGTGTATGAAAAATATCCTAGACCTGAAGAAAATGGAAACCAGTGGCTTAATGGACATAGTTGCCATGGTTGGGGGAAAATAGACACCACACATTGTTACCATGGGAACACAGAGTGAACAGCAGTGCCACAGTCTAATTAATGACAGTCAGTGCCTCAGCAGAGGGCTACGATGACATCATCAATACCAGTATCACAGATGTAGCTAGAGGCAATATGGCTTAATGTCTGAGTGATTATCAAAATAATCCAGTTTTTCACTGATGTAAAGGCGAGCAGTCTGGACAAAGGTACAGGATGTAAAGAACCCAACACTAAGCATTTATTATGTAGTGAGGCCTGCTTATCAGCACTAAATGTCATCTCATTATCCAATAGCATGACCTACATAAAAGAGCGGAACTAATCTCTATGTAGGCGGATGGTGAATAATGCAGTAAAATGTGGGAGATCTTTATGAATCTTAGATGTCTCACACTTGTTGGTTGCTCGCATAGCAGTTTAGTTCAGAATGATCCTATATCATCATTCTGGCATTGTTCACTTCCTCAGCATTGTTTAGCACCAACTTGTGTATGTATTTTCTATTGGCATTAATTCATTTTTGTTAAATAACAAGCAGCAACTGACCCTGCATCAATATGTCAATAAACCCATCTGAGTTACTCTGAGATATCACTTTAGCTTGCAACTTTAGAGGTACATCATATTAGGTGAGATATTTATTTAACAAGACTTGCATGTGAAACTGCACTTTGGCAAAGCAGTGCTTTGAGCAAAATCCTAATGTCAGCATGCTAACATGCTCACAAAGACAATGCTAACATGCTTATGTTCTATAGGTTTAATGTTTACCATGTTCACCATCTTAGTTTTCTGTGTATGCATGCAAAAAATTGCTAATTTGGACTAAGCACAAAGTACAGATGCAGCCTATATGGGTGTCATTAGTTTGCAGATATGTGTTCATAAAGCAAAGTGTTGGACAAATCTTTTTAGCAAAAATTTTAGCTGATGATGGTGCTGGATGAAAGGTCATTTTGGCATGAGTTTTGATAACTATTACAATCTATCCTGAGGGGAACATGAGTACTCAGCTCACTTAGCCATAGCCATTCATCCAGTATAGTTGTTGTGACATTTCACTCAAAGCCACATATGTGAACAGGATACATCATCTGGGAATCCTGATCAAATGTGGACCAAATAGTTTAACTGACCGACAGACCAACACTGTCATCCTTAAAGCCATGCTGCTAGCATGGATAAAATATACCAGTCTTATCTTTGCAAGCCACAAAGTTTGGCTGCAGTAGAGAAGCCCATCCATGTTAAATCTCACAGTCTTTAGATTTGCTCTGTTGGCCCAAAGGAAATAATTTGTCAGTTACACAGTAGAAGGTATTTGTGCTATAAATTGTTGAGTTAAGAACTTCAGAATTGATCAGGCTGTTGAAGAACATTAATGCCCTCTGTGGCTGACTAAGCATTATGTATGCATTATTGGAGCTTGAGGGAAAAAGAATTGATTGCAAAAACAGAAACTATTAAGAGACAATGCAAATATGTTACCGTTACTTTGCAGGAACTATTGTGAATGAGTTGCTAACATGAACTAACTTTCTGTAGAACCTTTGCCTTTCTCATCCTTTTAGTATCCTTTGGTGTAAAGCAATCACAGACTAGACAGGTTGGTAAATACGAATGTGCTGTGTGCAGTTTATTGACATCATGTTGCATGATTTCTGTGTGTTGAAGGTCAGTTTTTAGACAGTTACCTCTCATCTCCATGTGGAGCCACAATGTCTCTCTGTGGCCTAATTATACGCTGTTTCAGGAGTTTTCAACTCCTGCATCACTTATTCATCTATGTTTTTTTTTTTTTGTCTTTTTTCATTTATGTGACACACAGTCTATTGCACCCATCTGTATCAAATGTTATGTATAAATAGAACTGATTACTTTTCAAGCTCTTGTAAACCACAGTTCCTCAATGTTGGCTTGTGGTTTTCGAGATCTGATAGCAATATAAACCAAGACAGACCTTGTTATCTCACTTCATACTTTATGTATCTTTATGATCAAAGCTGTGTTCAAATGATGGTACAGAGGTTGAAAACATTTATACTTTCTTATTGAATAGAAAGTTTATTTCTTATTTAGTAGATTAAACTATACATACATTAAAATGTACATTACATGTGCCCTCATGCTGTTTTTGTTCTCACTGTTGTGTTCATATAAGATCACTTTGCTATTGCACAGTAAAATGAATTTTAGTGTGAGTTATGGATTGTTCTTGTTATAGCTTTTTTTTTTAGATATCTCTTTATAGTTATCAAACTGCAAGGGAATGGGCTGTAGTGTTGACATTTTTTCTGACACTTTCTGATTACTGAAGCCTCAAGAAACCATTAAGGTCCATTATAATATCCACCCATTCATGCAAACTCCACACTTAAAAGCCCCCATTTAATTTAATAGATCTAGCTAAATGAAAACATTTTAACCGTGCAAAGTAAACATGGATTTACATTACAAAAAATACAAATTTGCTTGTATTTATTAATGTAAATAAAGAAAAATCAGTGGTAGTTTTAATTTCTTCAGCTGTGCAGACTGAATAAATGTTGGTAGTGATATAGTAGAGTACCCCATACAAAACTGAAAACTCTGCTACACAAAACCTTTTTAAGTGATCATTCTTGATTGAAACATAAAAGATCACTATTATTTATATCAACATTTAACTCTGAAAGCTTGGCTTTAAAATGAGGCCAAAAACTAGGATGCAAATGACTTGCTTTGGTTGACCCCCATGGTTGCTGCTGATGGTAGAAAAAGCGTTAATAGAAACACGCAGTTGCAGACATAATGACACGTGCATCAGTACTAATTTAATACTAGTTTACTCTGGTTGACAGCATATTTCGCATAGTGTCTCATTCTGAGTTGAATCACTTTTATAATAGCCAAACAATTACCGTATAGTTGATTTGATTGGATTACTTTTACCAGCAATTTCCTCATTTTGGAGGGTACAGTAACAATAATTTATTGTTCCTGATGGTTATATGTAGTGTTAATTTTATCAGCTATCACCTATAAGTTACCATAGTTACTGAAAAGAAAATTATTGCCATTTGGTTTTGCCCAGCCCTACCTACTAACTCAGTGTCTGTCATCCACCTGACTTTCATGTCTTGCAGACATGACAGAAACTGGAACACCAGTGTGATACACAGTGGGAGCTCCACACAGAAAGGGCCAACGTGGGGAATTGAATTTGGCCAGTGTAGTTGGGGGCCTCTGTGGTGCCTGGTGGCCTCACTGTGTTGAGTCTGTCTGAAATGTAACATGTTTGAAAGTTTCAACCAATACAGAGGTGCAGAACAAGGATTTTATGTCCTATGTGATTTACTGTTATTTAGTTCATAAACTCCAATATGATGAATCTCTGCTTTTACCTTTCTATAAGAAGCATATTGTGGCTGCTTTGTTAGACGCTCAGCAGACAATTTGATTGATTAGCCATCGCTTTCATGATAAACACATATCTAAATACAAAGCACATGTTAAGTGTTAATGACTGTGTGCAAGAGATGCCACTGTACCTGCAGTCACAGTTTTTAAATGTTATCATCTCAGTACAAAAGATTTACCACTCAATTGAGCACAAAGATGTGGTCATTTAGTTTGTGTGGTATAAGTCACTGGAGGACCAGAGAGACTGGCTGTGCTTCTGTGACACCATTTCTCACAAGATGGTTAAAATTATATCATAATGGTACAATATCGTAAGCCAGATCAGTCGTCAAAATCTGGACTTCTGCAACAGCTGCAGTCTGAATCGGCTGTGGGAAAGTGTGACTCATTACATGAAGATGGCCATTGAGACAAGTGGTCTGTATATCTATCATTGTCTCAGCTGTGTGTCTCAAGCTCATGGTCTCTTGGAGAGTAATTTTAATCATAAAACATTGAATAAGGAGGACTGGCAGAGCCAGAGGCAGCCATTTGGTTTGCTTTGACTTGACTTCAAATCACATGTCCACAGACTGGTGTCTGTCTGATTTGCAACAAATTTTCTTTTGTTAGTTTGATAGTTGCTATCTTAATGATAAAATCTGTCTATTTTAAGAATATGGCAATAAAAAATGTAGAACACAAAATAAAGAATTTTGTGCAGCTCAGATTGTACTGTAGCCACAGTATTTCATATTTCTTTATATTACATCTTACAACTTTGACAACTTTATTGATTGCGAAAAATGTTCAAACAGGCCGTTGGTACTCGCAGGCCATTGCTCACCATCTCCATCATGAGAGTCTCCATTTGTCTAACTGAGAACATGCACTAAAGGTTTTCTGATGTTGCAGACTGACCTGTCAAAGCAGTCGGTTCTCATGTGCTCTTTTGTCTGTACTCTTCACTCATATGACAAGTGGCCTTTATCACAAGACCATCTATTAGGGAAACTCTACTTTGCAACCTGAATGTCCAGGATTGAAAGAAAAGGAAATTGTGAGATGCAGCATCAAAATAAGAGCCACAAACTGAGTTGTGACACTCAGCACTAAGGCTTTGTCTAAAATATCAAAATCTATAACTGAAGTACACATTCCTTGTCAAAATTTGTTAGATATAACTAAGTCAATACAGGCCAGAGGGAAAAATCCTTTAGTGATTATCACGAGTTACAAACAGCTTAGCAGCTGGTGTCCTGATGGATCAGTGTCATAAGAGTTATACCATGTACAGTTTAGTGATATTTTTGGTTTGAAACAGACTTTGGACCAGTGTTATACTGTATGTCACTCTCCACATGTGCTTGTTAGCTGTGGCTTTATGGATGGCACTGTCATCCACCACTTTGGTCCAGACTGAAATATTTCAACAATGAAATTTGATGCAGACATTCATCCCTCCCGCAGTATAAATTATTCTAACTTATCTTTTCATCAAGTGTCATCAGGCCAAATTTTTATTTGGCCCGTGCTTTGGTTTATGAACAAATTTCTACAAATTTAATGACATTCCCATCAGCCTCAGCTGTACTTTGGGTTTCATGCTAATTAACTAAATGTTAGCATGTTACATGCTAACATTTGATGGTGAACATGTTGAGCATAATACCTCCTAAACATCAGCATGTTAGCATTGTCATTGTGAGCATGTCAGCATTTAGCTCAAAGCACCAATATGTAGCCTCACAGAGCTGTAGACTCCTTGTCTTGTTTCAATGTAAACTATTTACTAAAAAGGGGAAGAATTGGCAAAAGCAATTAAATACAGTAGAGATGTTCCAGCACCACTTTTTTCCTTCCCGATTCTGATACCTGAACTTGTGTATCGGCCCATACTGAGTACTGATCCGATACCACAGCTGTACTCTCCTAACCCTGAATGGATGTGATATGATTGCTGTCTTTGTTGTATGGCATGGCTCAGGTTAAACCCTTGAACATGAACAGATACATGAATGCCATATCAATATCAATCATAAAAAAAAGAAATTCTAGGACAGTTCCAACACTAGTTCTAACACATGTGCTACTCCTCAAAATTAAAGCCTTTCATACTTAACACGTTGTGTTCTTACTGGTTTGACTTTCTAGTGTAACATATTGCTGATGTTTTGCTAATAATTAATGTTATACTATTTGTTGGAAAGAGTGGCGAAGAAGAATTGCTGTTTTATCTGGGTATGAAACTATAAAGTTTATTAATAAATTACGTGGGATCAGATTGATGATTGGTGGTGGACTTGTGAACTCGCCGATACAGTATTCTTGACAGTATCTTAAGCGATTCTGATACTAGTATCTTATCAAAACAACTCAAAACAACATTAAACTTTAATCAACAGAAACATAAAGGCGATTTTAAAGAATTTGTAATGTTTTTAAAGCTCATTTCATTTTGCAGCCCAAGGGTTGGGAACCACTGAACTAGGTGATACAACCCAATGTTTATTTTCTCTTCAAAGACGCATTAAAGGTATTCAATGCAATCAAGTTTGGTAGCCCCTCCTCATTAACACCCTGCTGCCCTTGAGTAAGGCCTGAACTCCAACTGCTACAGTGGAGCTACTTAGTGGCCGGCAGATGAGATAGATAGATGGATATGTTCTAATATAATTCCAATGAGGTTCGCTCAGTTGTTTATGAACAATGAAGAGACATAACACAGATTTAAAATGGCCTACCAGTATTAACAAGTGTGAAAATGTTTTGCTAAGAAGCTGCTAAGAAGTCTGGGGTTGCATATTTAACAAATAACTAAGATCACATTCAGGTTTGTCATAAAAATAAATCAAGAAATAAACAGGCTATTCTTCAAAGATAAATGTGGACCTGCCTGATAGATTAAGGGCTACTTGTCATGCTTCCATGGCCAAGTGGTATTAGGCTTCACTTCAGACCGTACCATTCACAATTTCACACCCTGTGTAAACTACGTTGCAAATCCATATTACACATATAGGCAGTTGTTCATTACAGTACTCTAAATGGCTTTTAGTGTGGTGCTATTATGCATTAAGCACGTGTTAAAGATTACAATCGGCTCCCTCCTCCCGGCCAGTAAAGGTTTCTTTCGGTTGTGTTGCACAGGCGACTGCTTATACTGCTGCCGTCGTTAGCCGAGTATTGAGCTACCAGCTGACCTACTTTCTCTGTTCTCAGCCACTCAGTCCTGTTTACAAGCCACTGCCAGCGGAGGATGTGGAGTACAGTGCCTGGAAAATAGACGGACACAGCCCACAAAGACCACGAATGGGAAATTTGGTCGTGTGTTGTTGATAAATTGGGACTGCCAAAGCCGCAGACAGCTCACCGGCGATTAATAACAGCACGTTATTAACTTAGGCGTTGTTATGCAATTTAACGCTTTCAGAGCTCTCTCCGGGTCAGTCAGACGCTGGTGGCTGTGCTCAGCTGATATGCTGTAGTTTAAAGAAAATGACTGGATTGATTAAAGTTAACTGTGGATATTTATTTCTGCTGGAGACCCGTTTTCAAGGTACGTGAGATTTAATTTAAGGTTTCAGTTTCGCGTCACTCTGATAGAGGAGCGGAAAATGTCATATCGTTGCCATTCGTTTACACTGTATAACATCAAAGTTCACGAGTGGCCTCTTTCCAAATTAAAGTGGAGGTGGTCGACCGCATGATTAGCCCCTGTCAAGACCTCGTTAATCATTTACTACAAGACTCAGTGTAAGCTGAAGATATATTTTGTCAAACACAGGAGTCTATATCAGCAGCTACATATACTCAGCGCTCTTGAATGCTGCTTACATGTTTTTAGCTCTCTGTCATCAAGTGCCCTGGTTACAAGGTTGAAATAACCTATTTTTTTTTCCGTTGTACCATTGCTGATGACATTCATGGCAAAACACTAAAGGGATTTTCGTCACTGGCTCCTCAAAGACGCGAGATAGCAAAATGTTAAATGTCACAGGAAAAGAATTCCTTGAATAATTTCTCAGCAAGCTTAGGTCAGGCTGATGTTACCCAACCTGGCAGCTTTAAGTCTACTGGAGTTCACATTTCTCTGACTAACCCACAGTTTTCTTGTTCTCAAGGCATTTTGGGTTTCATATTTGCACCTGACATGATTTTCTATTGAGAGATTTCCTCTGTTTAACCCTGTGCTGATGTGTGGTAGCATTACTTATTTACCATGTATATACTACGAAGTTAAAGGGTCATTGAGTGCACTCATTGGCCTTTCCAGTGTTTTTCATTTGTAAGTGTGTAACCAAAGCGCCTCCTGTTTCCTTATCACTTACAGAGAGCTTTCCTTAAGACAGAAATCACAACAGAAAACTGAGACTTTTCTTTTTCTAATTGAGAAACTGACCTGTTCTTACATGTTAATAGAAATGAAATATTTGAAAAGCATTTTTGAATTTTTTGTTTATGTTTACACATCTGTGTATACTGCATATATGGACTAATATGTGATGACTAGCAGATGTATATTGGTTAGATTAATATTTAACCATAATAACCATCTTATGGGGAAATAAAGCAAATGAGTTGATGGTAATTCTGTACAAATATGATTTCATGTTAAATACAATCCAAACAGATTAAATTACGTGTTAAAACAAATATAATGTATTACGTACAAAAATATGGTCTAGCATGTTTTTTGTGTTTATAGACATTGCAGTGTTTAGTGAAGTGGTGTTATGAAGTATTGGAAATAAACTAAAAATAAATAAATAAATAAACATCCAGATTGACTGAAACTTAGCTTGTCCAGGCCCTGTTAGTGTTTACCTGACAGCTTGACCTGCCGGCTCAAAACCAGATGCAGGTGGTCAGGAAATGTAAACTTTATGGCAAGCAGACAGTAGTACCCTAGACTTCAGGGTTGGATTAGCAAGTAGCTGAAACTCATCCATCTGTCAGTGAGCTGTCTGGGTTCAATACCATAACACTTTTTAAAGAATGTTGTTGGCTTTCAGATATTAATTTTCATGTGTATGTGTGTGTGTGTGTGTGTCAGCAGGTGAAACATTAGCATGAACATCATAAACCTTGTTAAAAAGTCCCCTGTTGATAACAATAGTGGTTAGCTGCATTTATTTGGTGGATTTATTGTGGTATTCCAGGGAAGAGATTTTTCAGTACCACTTTTTAAAAAGCTAAATTATACCAGTTATATCTAATGGCTTTATGAATATTTGCTATTTAATTTGTCATGGGGAATAATACAGTCAACAATGGTGATGATAAACATTTCTTTTTTTGTGACCTTTCAATCTGGGGACTTTAATATTCAGATTTTTTTTTCTTATGTTCGATCTAGCACTTGATTTGTTTATTTATTTATTTTTTTACAAAATATGTGTGTTCTTTATTATTGCTTAATAATGCATTTCTAAATATTTTTTAACCTTTAATTAAGCCATTATTTACTATTTATTTTTTATTCAAAGTGTGCCTTTTTTTTGATAGCAGTACAGATTTTTCTCATGGAGTTACATGTGACCTAAAGTGGTTTGTGCATTTTTTATGGTTTTGATACTCAGACATGGACTATAGCTCACATTACAATTTTCTGTATGTATGTAAATCAGTGACATGAGTCCCCTATATTAACCATTTCTGCTTTGGTGATTAAAAACCAGGAGCGGGTGATAAGATTATGGTTTTTCTATTCTGATAAAGTTTCTGGAAAATCAGTTGAGAAACTGTATATGAATGGGCATGTTTTTGGCTGATCCAGAGAATTAAACACCAGACAAATAAAGCTGCATCATCACACTGATGCATAAAGCCAGTATTACCATAAAGCAGTTCTGCTCCTTGATTTGTATTAATGGCCTAACATGCCCAGAGATATTAAAATGCTATGGTTAAATCAATGATTACTGACAAATTTATATAGTAATAGTAATAAGAACCCAAAGTCAGGAGAAAAAATACCAGTTGAATTATTTATAAACTGGCTCTGGCTCTGTCTAGATGCAAGGATGCAAGGTAATTGTGCAAGACATAGCTCTAATTTGGGAGTTGTACGATACATTATGGGCAGTTCTTTCCCAGTATGATATAGATCAACAGAGTAGGCTTTTTTGGTCTTTGTGCTTACAGTAGATTAAAGATAAACTGCGCTGCTATATGAAATACAGAGCAAACACCATGCATGCTACAACATTAGCATTATGAGGTAAAAAGTCTGGATTTTGTTCTTATCTAATGCACTAAGGACAATGGGCCTCGTTCATCAATTTATTCTTCAGTTCACGAAGAGATACCGTAAGGGAAAGTTGAGGAAATGCCAAAACGAAAATCTAAAGACGGAGCACCGGAATCAAAACGCAAAAGGAATTTTAGTAGTTCTGAAGTGGAGGTACTGCTGCAGGAAGTGAGCCACAAACGAGCGGTTATGTGTTAATGTAGCGTTCATTTATTTTAAAAGACCATAATGCTTTGTAGAAATAACAAGTTTTTTTTTTTTAATATTATAAATTACAAAAATATTATTGTAATTTAAATATAATATTATATAACTAGAACAGAAGAAAATGCAATAACCACTTATTTTTGCTCAAACATGTCAGCATTCAAATGTGCGCAAGAGTACTCTTGAGTGTGCATAGATTCTGTTCTTAACTAAGAACAAATCCCAAATAAGAAAACATTGGTGAATGTCAGAATCTTCGTAAAAAGTGCGTAAGTGGGTTTTAGGAAGAAATTTCTTCTTAAGAATGGTTGGTGAATGAGGCCCAATGAGTTCTTAAGCTATATCTGTGACTATATGGTGTGTCACCAATATGCAGTCCTTATGTGTTAAAGCTGACAGGCATGCCAGCCACACCCCAGTCACTGACGTCAAACAGGTATTCTGTCTTTGACAGCTACAGGGAAATATCTTCTGTGAACATCAGGACCCAACCTATCATCTGTGCCCAATTCCCTTTACAAGCCACTTAGTGTGAAGTTACTGATGCTATCAATAACAACCTGATTGCATCAGCGGTATAATTCATCATTAACCAGGGGCTACACACAGATGTTGATAATCCCTAAAGGATCTGTCAGATACAGTAACATGACAGTGTTGCAGTATTTCAAATAGTTTTCATCTTCATTTCAAGGTGTAGCTGCAGCATGTGTGTGACCCTTAATGTTCAAACACCAGCACCAGTGTGTGTTTGCAGTGGAGGAGTATATCTTCAGCAACAAGCAAACTGTGTGATGTCAGCAAGTCACACTGATATACTTTTTTCTCATCAAAGCCATCAGTGGTTTTAGTGACAGTACATTGGTATTTGAAATGTAAATAAGACTGGTAGTAACTGTTAAGATTTGTTGGATGTTTAGGAATGCAACACTGGATACAAACACTAAATATGCAACTGCTGCTTGCCTCAGAAAAGCTAGTAAATTTGTTTACTGGACCTTAAATCGAATGTACGAAGGGACAGCATTATATCCTGCAAGGCGATATAGAGGAGGGAGGGTTGGATGTGAGGTGCAGTTGAAGCAGCAGGTGTCTTTCCTCCATTAAACTTTAAAATGAAACCTAAATTCTCTCAAGAAAAACAGTGTAATTCCTCCATTGAGTTTCCTCTTTGTAAGGCTATGCATAATAATAAAATAATTAATAGTCAGAGCAATAACCTCCCTCTCTTTTATAGCCTGTTTACATACAGACCAGAGTTTGGTCATGAACTTGAACTTCAGTGTAGTGACTTCTGCCATGAGGTCAGGTTGCTGGTTAAAGGTTTTAAATACCTGAAGGCACAAGTGTAACTAGACTCTCGTGTTTTTGAGCTGTTAACCTTGCAAGGTGTGGATTAACCTCAATACGTTAAAAGAATGCAGGCTGATATGTGAGGTTTCATTTTACACAGCTTTGTAGAGTGAAGACATATAAGTTAAAGCTGCATAAAGGAATTCCTGATGCATCTAAAATTGAAGATTTTTTTGTTGATTTTCCAAATAGGCATTTTAACAGTATTTTAAATTCACTTACCATTATTAATTTGTGTATGTTGTCTATAAAGGAGGTTTGTTTTCTGGTTTTGTCAGAATGCACCTCAGACAAAAGATTCCCATTTTGTTACTGTATCAACATTTCAGTAATGTTTTTTTTTGTTTTGTTTTTTTTTTAGTTCAGAGGTTTCCATCTCACATTGTAACACTTTAATCCATTTAAAGCAGTAGTTTCACAGTAATCATGTCAAGGCAGTAAATGTTTCAGACCAAGCATTAGTGTTTCCCAGCGATAGCAATTGTTTTTTGTTGTTGTTGTTTTTTTGTTGAACATAAACAGAATGTCATGGACAATTTAGGAAACATTAAAATTGTGATGGCCAATTAAATGATAAATTTAACAATGTAGAATTTCAGTCTTCAGTTGTTCAACAATCCCTTGAGATTCCTGTGCTATGATTGCAAACTTTCTCCTTGCTACCTTTACTGCTTTCTTTTCTATATCAATATAAAACACTTGTTTAAAAGTAGATAGAGACTGTGTTCATGGTTCAAAATCACTGACTTAAAGTAGGAAATGGGATGTGAAACTGAGCTTCCTCTGTTTAAGTCAAACACTTTGTATGCCCACACATCTTCCGGCATTGGAACTACACTGCACTGGAAGTTTCTCCCATCTCCACACAGGATCTCTGGAGCTCAGCCACAGTGACCGTCGGGTTGTTGGTCACCTCTCTTACCAAGGCAATTCTCCCCCAATTGGTCAGTCTGGCAGGGTGGCCAGCTCTAGGAAGAGTCCTGGTTGTTCCACACTTTTTTAAGAATTTAATAATTATGGAGGCCACTGTGCTCTTGGAAACCTTCAGTGTAGTAGATTTTTTTGTAGCCTTCTCCAGATCTGTGCCTCAACACTATCCCGTCTCTGAGCTCTGCAGGCAGCTCCTTCACCTCATGGCTTGGTTTTGTTCTGATATTTATATAGACAGGTGTGTGCCTTTCCAAATCATGTCCTATCTATTGAATTTGCCACAGGTGGTCTCCAATCAAGGTGTAGAAACATCTAAAACATGATCAAGACAAAAGGGAGGCACATTAGCTAAATTTCAAAGTAAAGGGTCTAACAAAGAAATTGTGAATCAGTATATGCACTTAAATTACAGAGGAACCAAAAATAAATTATAGCTAAATGATTGATTGTGCCTCCTGAACAGGACAAGGATTTTTACAGTGAAGATTGCGATAAGGCAAGGAAAAGGGGAGCAAATCAGAAACTATCTGGTGGATGAATGACAACAACAGGATTGTATGAGCATGACAGTTCTGTCAACAACAACTGTTGGGTTTTAAAGGAAGAAGCAGCTTTTAGATTTTCACCTAATTAACCTGAAACCAACGCATAAGTAGCATGCTTTTATCTTACCAGTGGGGATTTTTGATAGATCAACTGATATATAATATAGATTATAATCTTTTAGAGGCATTCTTCACATTTTTCAAATCCTACACATAAGGATTTTATATGAGATTATGTTGCCTGATAAGAGAGTATGAATTTGAGGATTTCCGTGATGACGCAAATGTTTATTGAATAAAACCATAGACATAATCAGTAGTTACATGGGGAGATGTCACAAGGGTAAGACATTGCTGTTTAATCATATTATAATTTAAAGAAATCCCATGTGTCCAGTGCTGATGCAAATCAATCTTGTAGTAGTAAACTGACAAATGAGTTTCTAAAATCAGCTGGCTGTCACTGGCTTGATTTTTTTTCCTCTTCTCATATTGTATGTTACACCTTTGAGAAATGTCTTGAGCTGCACTTAAAAAGCACTTGAAATGTATGCTTTCCTAATAAGTCTTTACATATTTACATCACTGTGGATAAAGTCATTTTAGTGATAAACAACTGAAATGATGGTTAAACAGCTACAGTTGTATGTTCGTATATGCTATGGGAGGAGAGAAAAATGGGTTAGTAGAGAATATTGAAACCCAAGATTAAAAAGATATTCCTATAATGAAATAGCTCTATTTCATTATAAGATTGTACTGCTTTTCTATTGCAAAAAGGACATAAAAACCTGCTCAGACTAGTTTTAAGCCAAGTGTAAACCTTAATTTTCTTTTATTAGATAGAGACTAATAATCTTTAAGTAGGTAATTATTCAGGGTTGTACCAACTCACTCTTACATTTCCATGTTACCAAATATTTCTCTACTGATAATGGCTCTCATTTGACTTGTTGATGATGGAAAATGCAATAACTGGTAGTTTCCCCAGAGGCCACTTGTGTACATCACTCAACGTGGATGTGAAATAAATACAAACACAGATGACTGCCTGAATTCTCATCACCCACCAATTGTAATTATAATTTGGATATAATATATATACAATGTAAGATATTTCTAGACCACAAAACCATGAACTATTTTAATCAAGGTTAAAGGAAAGTTTGTCTGTTGTTTTCCCACTTGAACGTGATGATGACTCTGAATAATATAACTGCTCTATTGTTATTGTTAGTATTTCAGATTTTGTAGGTGACTAACATGATCTATGTTCTGTTAACCACATGAAGAAAAAGAAAACATATTTTTTACATGCAGAAATGTCATTGATAACTGCAACTGAATACATCCTTATGTTGTTTCATTGCAGCTGAACAAGGCTCCAGTCTTTGAGTTCTTAGTTTGGAGGAGGTGGCCATTCTACACTCTCTTTTTTTATGCTGGGTTGTCAAAAGAGATGTCTGCTTCAGACAATTTTCTAGGTCAGGGGAGCTCCTCCTGTGCAAAAACCCTTCTTTAGTGATAAAGTACTATACCCAGGTAGAAACTGAAGATGCTTTATGCACTTTGCATTGTATTATAGTTTTTCAGCAAAGCACCTTATGTTAACATGAATTTATGCAACACAGTTTTTCATCCTGAGCAACATGCCCACTTTCAGGATGCTGTAATCAGTTTTGTCTGTGTTCACAGGTTTTGGTGTTTCTTTGGTGTACTGGAGGCAGTGGTGGGCAGCTGGTCTGCGGTAGAATTTTCCAAAAGAGTGTTCAGACAAGGTCAGCACGGATGGGACTTATAAGACTTCAGAAAGGGCCTGGTTGGAAAAGGGAGTGACTATGGACAACCTTTCTGACTTCGGTGGCCCCTGTCCATCCACCCGCCGGGAATGGGAGTGAGTTTGTGAATTTTCTAATCAATATGTATTTATCCTCTATATTGTTCAAATTGTTCTTCAACATTTTAATTATTCATAGCAAAGATGTTGCATTAATACACATAAATGTTGAAAGAAACCTGAGCTGGGATATGTTGTGTGTGCATGTGAATGCCCCCTTTACTTTGCTTTACCAGATGTCTCATATCCTGGATGACTCATGACATGAGTAGTTTGGCTTTGACATACAAATTATAAACAATCTCCTTTGTAGATTGTGAGCCACATTCATGGCTAAATGGTTAATGATTGGTTGATAATTAAAAAAATATTCAATATAATTTAAAATAAATTTATTAAACACAAAATGCCCCTGGATTTTTTTTTTTTTTTAGCTGATAACGCAGACTAGATGTAAAAAAAAAAAACTTCAAGAAATACAGTTTTTGTCATTTTTTCTTTAAAATGCCCTCAGTCTTGTCCTCCACAATTATTTAATATTTCAATGGTTGGCATTTTTTTTCCCATTCATCAGTTGAGCTGCTGAACAACAGTTCAATGTGTTGCACAGTTCAGACCCACATTTTTTCTTTGACATAAATTGAGTTGAGCTGCTACTCAGAAAGACATTTTTCAGTCAATCTATGGCAAAGAGATAAAGAGAAATGGATGAGAATGTGGGTTGACTAGGCATGTGATGATGATAGGAGGCAAGTGTATCAGTGAAAGTGGTTAAGAAAGATTCAGATGACTAGGATTTTTACAGGAATTTGCAACTTTTGTAATTGTATACAACACAACAATGCACAAGAGAACATGTTAAATGTGTGTAAAAAGATATCTCGATTATTAAATTCCAGTTTTTGAATATCTGAAGAAATTTGTGTCATGCACAGTGTCTTACCCCAGTTTGAGCTGGAGTGTGCTACAGTTTCACACAGATGCAATCAAAGCACTTAAATGAATCACTGTATTGCTATATTAATATTGATTTATAACAAGAAAGAATTACACTCACACACAGAGTTTGGATTACGAGCACACCTCATTTTACCGACTTAAACTTCCACTGCTTGCTTATTGTTTTACTTGTAGGCTCTATGACGTACTGTATCTCATACCACTTAATCTCCTCTCCTATTCATGCAGGCTTTATACAATTCATGTATTGCCGTTGCATTGCATTCAGTGTAGACACACTGTTAAAGGACACACTTGTGTTGATACCATATTGTCACATTATTATGTGATCATACTTCATTACTGATGCATATTCTTTTCAATTCAGTTTTTTATTTATATACCTCAAAACCAGAAACGCCTTAGAGGATCTTTGTACCTCAGTAACATAATAATTGTACATCTTTAGCTGATTCTACCATGTAATATTTACAGTTTTTTGCACAGACCTTAAACTTGAACCTAAATCTGAAGCTTTATTTTGGCTTTATCTCATCCATTACTGACCGTTAGGTCATCAGGCTAATGCTACAATATTACTGTCTTTTTCTCTCTTTCTACTGGGTAGTACATCTCCACTTGCAACCAATTACATGCATAGATACAGACAATTGGCACTCTCAGAGAGTGAAAGAATGGAATGTTTTAATAAGTGCAATTTTGAAAATACCCAAACATGATCCCAAACTGAACCTGAAGCCCCAACACAACCAGAACTCAGTAGAATCTGACAAAGCATTGGGTTTGGGCAGCAGAAGTCTGTTAGCACTTGAAGTGAAATTGTTCATCAGGCAAGAACTTGCTACTGCCCATACTCAGGTTAAAGTCTTATTTGGGTGTGGCTGTTTACATATATCCCAGTGCTTTATGACTGACCATCTCTATTGCCATTAATGAACCTGTTTTAGTAGCTACATTAAGGTCCAATGTGCTGTTCTGGCTTCAGATAATATCTGCAGTAATAATGTGTAAAAAAGATTAAACAAATGTTTAACATGCACCTCTCTGTTTCTAGCACAAACAGCTGCGTGGAAGATTTAATGGATGAAGATGAGAAAGACAGGGCAAAAAGGTACTGAGCCTTCTCTGCAGGTTTATATCAGTTTGTCAGTTTGGACTTGTATTGAACTGAATATACCACAATGAATATGTTTGTGTAAAATACAGGGCATGGAAGTTTTAACTCATTTAGATACAGCTTTCAGAAGTCAATTTCTCTTTCTGCTCCTTTAGTAATGGGGATGAAAAAAATGCTTGGTGGTATTAATTATTTCAAAATAAGCTTATAGCTTCAGTGTGACATTATAGTAAAGAATAAGGTCCATGAAAATCAAGGCTGAGCATAACTTTAGATGTAAAATTGACATAATTCATGTAAAAATGCATTCACAAGGGGTCACCTCTTGATACTGCTAACTGTCAAATATAATATAATATTTCACACATTTTTTAAATTCCATTTTTTAGTTAGTTGTAATACTGTTAACATGTTTAATTATTTCTCAATAGAATGGCTCTAGACAATACTTGGTATCAGGTGTGTCTGGTGTTTTTTCATATATATGAAAATTATTGCTGACCTTAATATTGGGGAAGCTGTGTCTAATTTCTGCAAATCAAATTTGTTCCAGTTCCACCAAAATACCTGTTATGATCCCATTGCTGAAATGTTCAATTATGCCTCCAGCATTTCAGGTTTTTGGACTGACGTTCAATTCTTCTGAATGCCCTGAGTGAATTTCTTCAAATTTGTTCTAAAAATTCATTTAGACTCAAGGATGAACTGATTAGAATTTGGTGGTCAAAGGTCAAAGCTTCTGTGACCTCACAAAACATGTTTTTGGCCATAACTGAAATATTCATACACCAATGATGACACAATGTAACACAAATGTCTAATAGGATAAAATGATGATGACATTTGTGATGAAATTTATATCCAAACAGTCAAAGGTCAATTTCACTGTGACATCACAATGTTCCTCAATGTTCCAAACACATCTGGCCATTTTTCAGCACTGTAACTCAGGAACAGAAGGCTAGATTGTGACCATATTTCCTGCAACTTGACTGGCTGGCAGAGGCAATGTGAGACAGTAATTCTAGTTTGTAGGAATAAATTTCTAATTGCACAAACTACTTAACGTTTTAAAACATTTCTTCATTCTATAATTCCAGATTAGTCAACATGAAAAGAGCCATCTTAAATCACGTATAATTCTCTCTGTAATTAAAGATGCATTACTCACGTTTGGCCACAAGGGACAGAGGAAATTAAAAACAAGCTGATGGACCCAGAGTGGAGCTATGTTGTCGTGGCTAACGAGATACCAAGGCTTGCTTACCTACACACGTAAAAGACACAGAGCAAGATTTGATGACTTAGACTTCCCACATTCAGTCTGTGGAGAGCTTTTTCTGTCTACTGTTTGGTGCAAAGCAGGTTTATCAAAGTTTGTCTGCTGAAAATGGTGGTGGTGAAAGCAGTTGCATTAATCACCTAATCTGTAATTGTCTGTTTAAAGACCTAAATTGTATTTAGTTTGTACTTACTTTGCGTTTGTCATGCTCTGTCTTTATAACAGTTATTTTTAGCTACAGATTAGATGAGTCTCAGGTTCATTTTCATTAGCACTGAGCTGCCGTTAGACCCCCAGCCTTAACAGGATAAATAAATGTCTAACTATAGGTTCTGGATTGGCTTAGTTTTCATCTTTAATTCCACTGATTTCTAATTGTTTTCATGTGCTGACATCTTAAGGGCATCCCGTAACAAATCAGAAAAGAAAAGAAGAGACCAATTCAATGTACTCATCAAGGAGCTATGCACCATGCTGCAGGGCCAAGGCCATCCGCGCAAGATGGACAAGTCAACCATATTGCAGAGAACTATTGACTTCTTGCAGAAACAGAAAGGTAGGGAAATGTATTGTAGTCTGTATACAACATGTATTCTTAGTTTGACAAATTTTGAAAGACTATAGTAGAATTGTTTCTACTTTTAGACCCCCCCCCCCTCTATTTCTGGAATTAACTAACACACTTCTCCTCTGGCAGAATGTTTAGTTTCCATCATTCAGTTGACTTAAACCTTCTCTTTTACTCTACCCTCCATCTGTTTTAGACATCACTGCACAGAATGAAACCTGTGATGTGAGACAGGACTGGAAGCCTTCATTCCTCAGTAATGAGGAGTTCACTCAGCTAATGCTGGAGGTAAAGCTCAGGATGATGTGTGTGTAGGTTTAGGGTTAGCAGCTCAAATTTTTAACAAACTCCTAGCCTCATTGTCAAAGTCCCAATTTTTCCCTCTTCTTACAGGCCCTAGATGGTTTCTTGGTAGCATTAACTACAGATGGAAACATCATATACGTATCCGACAGTGTGTCTTCACTTACTGGCCATTTACCGGTAAGTGAGAAAGCTAAAATACTGTAAGTTACATGTTAACAACATTTATTGACTAATGTTTGACTTGCACTGATAAATTGATAGCTGCAATTCGCCTGATCTGATCCAGGACATGTTAGAATGTGATTTTTATTAGTTTGCCTTGATGTTAATTAAATTTTTATTCCCAAAACACATTTACGAGAGATAGTTTGTGCACTACATTTAAATTCTGAATCTGCAAAAAAAGTTAAAATTCAGAAATGGAGATAGGCTCCCAGTGCTTAATAATTATACAACATGTAATGTGATGTCTATTTCTATAGCAACACTGTTGCATATCACATACTCCCCAAAAGACTGACCATCATCCATCTCTCCTTTTGCACCAGTCAGATATGGTGGACCAAAATATCTTGAATTTCCTCCCGGAGCGGGAACACGGGGAGGTGTATAAGCTGCTATCATCCCACATGCTGATGACTGACCCCATTGCTGCTGACTTCCTTGACAGTGAGTATCCTACTGGGCGGCCTCTCTGCACACGTCTGGCCCTTGTCTGTTTCTAGCACCAAACTGCGTCTGGGTCATCGTGTTGAAGCACAACATAAGTTGACTGGTTTAAGCCTGTAGATTGTCTCCCGTGATATCAGGAGGTCAAACGTTCAGTGTGTGGGGAAGTACTGTACATATAATGTTGATTGTTGAAATTATTCTCTTGTAGGTCTTTGTCTGAAATAAACACTTGACTTTGTATCAGTCTTTTCAAGTTGTTATAGAGGCATTTTGTGTTCTGTGTTTCAGAAGATCTCTACAGATTGCTTTGACACTGATAATGCCACTTGAAACTGTATATATAGAGCAAGTTGCTGAATTGGGGTCTGCGCTTTATTGGATTGCTGATGAGTGTGTGTCTATGATTAGCCTTTTAGCTAATAATAGGAGCTATCTTAGTATCATAGTTAAGACTTTAAATCACTGTTATGTTAGCACAGTAATCCAAAGCAATGTAGTATCTGGGGCTCAAGACACTGACCTTAATCCTATGTTACTATTGGGCTTTTCTGAGGAAGAGAGATGGTGAGTCGCAAGTGTCTTGGTCTGTCCTTAGAAGCTTAAATAGCAAACTGTCACAGAGCCATGTCTGGAGTGATCATCTTCTCTTGGGCACATTTCAAAAGAGACATCAATCTTTTATCCTTCTTGCACGAAAAGGAATGTCTGGCTTTTAACCAAAATAATTGCGTTCCTGTGCAAGTTATGCTGATCCACCTGCTTTTTCCCCCATCGGCTGAATTCACATAAAAAGCATCTTTAAAAGTGCCCAAACTACCTTGACTTGTACATCCAAAACTTTTAGATTTTTGAGCATTTAGGGAATAATCATCTGTCTGTAACTGCTAGCAAATTATGCACTTCTGTAGTAAATTTGCTGGAAAACAGTCTTATCCAGGTCAAAGCCCTCCATTAGTCAGTTTCTCTTTCAGAGACTTGACATTTGAGCATGACTGAAGATTAAAGTGCAGTTGTTATGCATGTATGATCTCCTTTGACTCTCCCAAGAGAGAGTAAGAAATGTATTGAGGATCGTATTAAAATGTTACTTAAGCATTATGCCATAACTCTTTGTTGATGTGAACCCTTTCTTTCTCCTTAGTATATTTTATATCAAACATTATCCGTTGTAAGATGTGTTGGAGTATACAATGTTTCATATGAATTGTATTCCTTCTTTTCTTTATTTGCACATTGCAGATCTGTAACTACTCTGTCAAACAAAACACAACCATGACCAAGAAGCACCTCATTAAGAATTGAGACAATTTGGTAGAAAGGTGCTCATGAACTGTATTATGAATAGGCTGTTAACCTTCAAAATAAAATCTGCTGTTTTTCAGGTGAGGCACATATTGAATTTTGCTGTCATCTTGCCAGAGGCAACATTGACCCAAAAGAGCCACCTGTGTACGAGTACGTCAAGTTTGTTGGAGATTTCAAGTTTCATAACAATGGTAAGGATTTTAATTTTCTTCATACATACCATATGTAAAAAGCCCTGAAGAGCAAGCAGGTCCCTGGTTCGACTCCAGGCTGGCCAGACCATTTACTGCATGTCACTCCCTCAATCTCTCTCCTCGTATTTCCTGTCTATCTACACTGTTGCTGTCTTACTGTCGCTGGCTGATTTAAAATTCTGTAAAATGTCTATTTTTGAAGCATTCAGTAAAAAGTCTCATCCATGTATCTTCTTAATTTAGCATTAATATAACAAACTGATTGGAAGAAAGGGTTAGGATTACGGTTTTTCATGGGTTAAAATTATGATGGATGTCATGAATGTCCCATGTACCTTGTCTTCTGTCACATAGTGCCTACATCTTCTTGTAACGGGCTTGAATTGACGTTACCAAGAAACCTGCAGTCAACGCTGGAGGAGCAGGTCTGCCTCATTGCTACTGTACGATTAGTCACTCCGCAGTTCCTCAAGGTAAGACCAGCTGGGATCTTTAAACTTGTGCCTTTGTTTCTTACCCTCAAAGGACTAAAACAGGTGGTACTGAAAACAACAATAATCAAACTGCGTAACAGCAGTGAGCTGTGGTCCATGGCCTGAGGGAGACTTTGTCTGAGGCATGAGGTCCGTACCGACTGAGTTAAGCACCCTTTGGAGATTTCTTGCTGCACACTGTTACAGTGTGGCACACTGTGTACCTCCCAACTGATTACATCATTAGGATACATCCGATCCCAAATGTGCTCAATGAGTTGAAATCTGGACTCTTGCCAAATTATTGCAGTCGATTAAAGTCACTGTCATAAGCTTGTAACCTTCCTGAGATCAACTCAGATCACAGTAACAGGTTTATACTTACCTCTGTCCTGTCCAGACATAAAAGGAAAATTACAAAATGGCACACATCTCCAATGATGGCTCAGGTGGGACTAATTTCTGTTGCGTGTTTGCATTTACAAGAATGTAATAGCATGTTATGTATAGCATGGACAAGTGCCATTAAACTCCTGTTTATCACGTGACAATAACTGTCAGGATGGTTTATATACATTTATAAATAGTTTTTTTTTTTTTTTCATAAAAAAACGTGACAGGTCTTTTCATTTTTACTTTTCTGCCTTGAAATGTGTGGGTGCTCAGAGAGCTGATGTATTGGACAGGCTTCAGTTCTCCCCCACTACTTATTCCAAAAAGTAAAAGACACTGATTACACTGACTTTGCCAAATGGAATGACTGGATCAATAACGTCTCAACTTATATGACATGTACGATTTTTTTTCCCTCCAATTCTCAGACACCAGACAAATCCTTTGCTCGTTTTAATATGTAATTTTCAAATTCTACACAAAACATATTTTTCACAGTTTCTACTCTCTACTTTAAGTATATTGTGAACAAAAGCTGACGACTGAAAGATTGAAGGAAACAATCAGAACATGCAAATTGTTGTGTGTTGTGTTGTGCTTTGACGCACAAATATGCTTACAAAATGATTAAATGTCAGCAAAACTGTCAATATTGCCAAATGCTTGATACTAGAGCAGCAGAAATTATACTGTACATTTTGTGACGTTTCATAGAATAAGCATTATACAAACCAATATGAATTTAATTTATCCTACAAAAATTATAAAATTTCCACAAATGTTTGCACACATTATATATTCATTTGTTGTGAAAACAGTCTTATGTATTAATTGAAAACAAGATAGAAAGGAATAATTTGTGGTAGTAGTGCATCAAATCTACCAGCTATCTAGGTAAAAAGAAAATAAATCTGTTAATTCCTGGCTTTGTTGTGAAATCCTAAAAGTGACTTTCTCACTCTGTCTGTGGCTTTGTTTAGGATTTGTGTAATGTGGAAGATCCTTGTGATGAATTCACATCCAGACACAGCCTTGAGTGGAAGTTCCTGTTTTTAGATCACAGGTAAAAAAAATTGTGTTTTTCCCTCTCCTATCAATCAGCCATGAAAGTTTTTTAGCAAATTTGTCTTTCTTACATGTTGAACATGTTCTTTTTGTTTCAGAGCTTCACCAATCATAGGCTATTTACCCTTTGAGGTTCTTGGAACTTCTGGCTATGATTACTATCATGTGGACGACTTGGAGCTTATAGCTCAATGTCACAAGCAGTGTAAGTAACTCTGTCATCTCTGTCTGTTGCTTCTTTCTTACCAACCTTTACAACCAGATCTACTAATCCATCTCTGACAAATAGGTTATAGTTAAATGCATCCATCCACTGTACTAGTGCACATAAAAAGGTTTGACCTGTTGCACCTGTAAACATGAACATGGCAGTGAGGTGCGTCTTCTTTTTTCTCTCCTCAGTAATGCAGTTTGGAAAGGGTAAATCCTGTTATTATCGCTTCCTGACCAAAGGTCAGCAGTGGATTTGGTTGCAGACTCACTACTACATCACGTACCACCAGTGGAACTCCAAACCTGAGTTCATCGTCTGTACTCACACTGTTGTCAGGTAGGACTTATTGGCGTACCTTTGGATACTTCTGTCAAGGGAGGGATGTGTACACTTTGTCATTGTCCTGGGATTAGGGGTGTGTATAGGGTGTTGGTGGTTTTGACAGAAATAACAGTAGATTTGGATTAAGATTGATGTAGATTTGTCACATGTACTGTTTCTATCTGCTGTTATTCAGTTATGCGGAAGTGCGAGCTGAACGGAGGAGAGCATTTGGCCTTGAAGAGTTGTCTCCACCTGAGATAGCTCCCTCCTCTGTGAAGGTAATAGTCAAGAGTACTTCTACATACAGTATGTGATGTTTACAAGGTCAGTCTTTATGTCAGCTTTAAATGGACCTTCTATTTTGAATATTGCACTGTGTTCCAGGCTCAGGAGCTGTACTTGGACATCTGCTCCACATTGGACCCTACACGGGACAGAAACAGTGGTGCACGTTCAGTATCCTCCCACAGCTCCCGGAAGTCCTCCCACACAGCGCTGTCAGACTCTGCATGTGAGTCATCCTCTGCTCTCTAAAGTGCTAACTCACTCAACAGCCGGTCAATATTTACAGAAATCCAGCTTCTATATGGCTGCAGGAACTGTTGTTTTTTAAATGTAGCTTAAAAAAATGTAAGAAAGTTCGATGGTTCAGCCTCCTATCTTGTAATCAGAGGTAAAACCACTGTAACTAAGCAGGCCAGAAGTCAATAAAAACACCCACCTTTGTACATATGGGTGATGATGCATCTATGATGAAATGTTTCCAGGGCTTACTTTAGCATGTCCTGTTTGTCTGAGCCTGCAGTCTCTCTGACTTCCACCCACTGTCTAATGTACTAACACACTTCACTGCCATCTGTATATTTACGAACAATGCACAGTGGCAGATTCATTACAGTTGGTAAACATGGATGCTGCTGCTGACTTCCCTTAACCTACACAAATGCAAACTTTCATTATTCTCACACACACTCATAAAGCTACATCTGTCAGAGCAATAATTAGTCACTGATTTGTATTTGCTTCATTACGTGTCGACTACAGTGAGAAAACTGAATGCATCATAGTTTGTGGGTTTAAGTCAGAGATAGAATGAGGTGGCAGTCAGGGGCTAGTGAATCAGCAGCATTGTTATACAACCAGAAAAGAAATGCATTTCATAAGTTATTCTGGCTTTATCTCAAAAGGTCAGTGGTTACTCTTTTTAGGAAGAAACATATGAGTATTGACAATCCACCTCTTTTAAAGAGGCGAGATTGTAGAATGAAATATTAATAAGCATTACAGTACGGTGTTTGTTTCCTGAGAATTATACAATATATATCTTATGTCATCCAGTCATTTTTCACCTTTTCTTTTTGCAATGGAACAATGAATGCTATTGTGCATTTATATTTATATCAATTCAACCAATAAACATTATTATGTGCATAAAAAAATGGAAAAGTTATGTTAATTCTCGATTTATCCATACACCACTGCCAATTAAAATCTCATTTGCTTATTTGACCTGATACTGTATAATAAATATTTTAAGTACATCTTTATGATAGAGAGCACGAAGATAGTGCTGCCCTGTACTGCCTGGAGAATACTGACCATAGAGAAAAATATAGATTCAATGGTGATTTTTGTTTCACTTGAAAAAAGTGCAGAGTATACAGTTTTTTCCAGCCCTGAGCCTTGCCTGCAGTCCACTTCTCAGGCCATAGGTACAAACATCCAGGACTCACAGGGTTAGGCAGTAGCCTCTTTGTAGCCTAAGAGGCAAACACAGGGCAAATTAAATCTGCAAAGCAGTAACTCCTGCTGGAAATGCTTAATTCCTGTGTAAGTGGAAATAACTGGAAGCAACGTAGGTGAGCGTATCAGCAGTTGACAAGATAAGAAACTGTATCCCACTATTGAAATGAGTAGAGCAGTACCTTTGCTGTGGTTTTCAACTATAGAGAGAAAAACAATGATTGTGACGTAGAGGTGAACTGTCTCTTCTGCAGCAGCTAACTCCTACACAGAGGCCTGCACACCATCATGGCAGTCTGCTTCCATTGGGACGGAGAAGACATCTGCCAGACTCCAGCCCAGTAGTTCAAAGGTCAGTTTATTGAACACTTTCGTGTGTCTCTCTTTCTTTAGAGATAAACTGGTCAGTGAGAAACAACTGCACCAAGTTGGCACAATATCATGTCAGAGATTGTGCAAAATTTTAAAACTTTGTCATTTTCCCCTGTAGAATCTGTCACAAAGACAAAATTCCTTTGACCTTGTTCCCCAAATGAGTCTCCCCCTTTCTCCTACCTGCAGCAAGCACTCCGCAATGGTTAGTGTTTAGACTTCCTCTCCTGCCTGTTGCCTTGCTCTGTTCTGTTTCTGTACAGTATCTTACTCTTACAACTGTTGCTGCCGTATGTGTTCATCTGTTTCTTGTGTACAGTGCCTCCAGCTCCAGGCGCAGTTATAAGATTATGTCATGAAACCAAGTGAAAAAGAAAAAAAAGAAATAATTGTTAAGATTATATCTGAACTGTTTGTATTTGTATATATAAATCACTCATCCATATTATTTTAAGACCTTTTTCCCAGAAAAAGTGCATGGCTCACAAGAATAGACCATTATATGATGCATACCAACTGATCATACAGCTTGCCAAGTTTACCATAACTTTGTCTGAAGGAAAGAAAAAAAACACAACTGTAGTACGAAAAAGAAAACTGCCAGGCTTTTCTCATGTCTGTTCCTAACTGATTGTTTTGGATCATGTATTTCCAGCAGCAGCAAACACAGCAGCAGCAGCAGCAGCAGCAGCAGTCGTCAATGTATCAGCTGCAGCAGCCTCAGCTCGGTGTAATGAACCAGCTGAAGGAGCAGCTGGAGGAGAGGACTCGCATTCTGCAGGCTGACATTAAGACACAGCAGCAGGAGCTGCACGACATTAAGGAGAAGCTTCACCTGGCTAACCTCCAGGTAACTCTAAAAACAGAATACAGTAAAAGACTCACGCCAAGCAGTTAAAAGTAAATATGAAATCACATGTTTTGATTTTTTCATCGGGAAAACACTTAATTTCGTTCAAAAACAGACAGCCACAGACTTTAAACCAGACATAAAATGGTAGGACATGTCCATATCAGCTGTTAGAGGAAGTCATATTGTAAGATCAGGTTACCTAACCCCTCACAGTAATGGTGGAATGGCCCCACCAAGAGGCCAGCACTAACCAGTTCAACAACAGTATTCTCATCACTACATGATAACCACATAAAATGCTCAGAGAAGAGATGAGACCCTGGGAGTGTTGTAATGTGTGTTTAATAAGGACGAGTTGTCACGTTGTTGAATGTCATTGCCTCCTGGGTGTGAAGGCGACATGAGATGAGCTGTGATTTGAAACACTAACACACATTTTCACACAACAGATTAACAGTGAGCTAATCGAAATTAAACCTGAACTGATCGCCCTTCCCTTTCCCTAGTATTACCTCAAATAGATTTGAATAAACCTAAGGCCGTTCAGACATACTGCTGTGACTTTGGAACAGAATAAACATTGAACAGAATAAATCTGTCTACAAAATGTGCAGAATAACATTTGAGAAATGTTTTTGGCTGTAGTTTTTATACATTTTCAAGAAAAAATTTTGTTTTGTAAATTTATTTATATTTATTTATTTATTTTATAAATTCATATTTTCTGTTTATATGTATGTGTTAGATGTTGTTACAGCAGCCTATTCACAATGACTTTGGCCAGGCCCAGCAGCAGCCTCAGCAGCAGGGCCCAGGCAGGCCAACTCAGCTGAGCCAATCAGGGGTGATCAGACAACTCTCAGGCCACCCCAAACCACCAGCCTGCGGGCCCCACAGTTCGTCCCCTCGCTCTCTCCTGAGAGAAAACAGCTCACCCTCAACACAGGTACAGAGCTGTTCAAGTGAAAATGCAAATCTGAAACAACCAACATGTCCAAACACAGCTGTCCTCTAATGTTAAGAGGATAATAACACAATGGGAGGAAGTCTGTTATTGAAAGATATAAACATCATAACAACAGGTTGTAGCTTCATATTCAGTTGCTTAATCACATGCTGTGTGCAGTTTGTGCTTTGTTTGCATTGTAGCAATACTGTATTTTCATGTAGGAAGGATGGATGAGCAGATTAGACATTTATTTAATTTAACTGGTGGTGTCTCTTGTTTTTAATACGCTGTTAACAAGTGTATGGTATCTCTGATTAGTTCAGCGTGTGTTTTATTTTTTTTAATCGTAGGTCCAGCAAAGGACTGCACGGGGCGGGCAGATACAGTCAGTGAGTTTGCCCGTGCAGACGAACACAAGTCTGACAATGCCCTTCTACAGCAACCCCATGATGTTCTCTCAGACCAACACGAGGCCTCTGCAGGATGCAAACCAAAGACACACAGACAACGAGTTCAGCCAAGATGGACAACTACGGTGAGAGTCCTGAAAGAGACACATAATAGTCAAAACCATATTGACATTACTGGCAGACATTAAAAATTAGTAATATACAGTCAGTTTTATGAAGAGCGTTATCTGCCATCCCACACAGAAAGTAATTTTTGAAGTAATTATAGGATCGGGAAATTACAGGACATGTACTTTACTTCTAAACTATGATATTCTGAATCTTGAAGACCCTGAAAATGTATTCTCTGATTGTTATGGGCAATTAGATCCTACATGAAGACATTTTTCAAACAAAGTTTGAACAATTTTATTCTTTTCACATGAGCAATTTCTGTGGTCAGGTTTTCCTTGCTTTATTCTCTGGTTAATTTAATTCTAAATATGAGTCTGGCTCCAAATAATTTCAGAAATAAAGTTCTGCTAACATCAAAAATTTCATTTGTATCTATTGTACTACCTTGATACTATTTTAGAGGAAAATTTTGAAGGTTGAAAACCTCATTCTCATTGGGTTTTTTTTTTAGCTGTCCAGACTGAATTCTTCCAGTAACAGATTTTATTTTCTGCAGCATGCTTCTCAACCAGCCAATGCAGACGCTGGTTCCCACTAGCAGTGTCACCTCGCAGCCTTCTCAGTGCAACATGGGCATCTCCCAAACCATGTGAGAACTGCTTTAATTAGCCTGCACAGACACATACGTATGTACACACACATAGAAGTCTGCTGTGGTATAATGTCACATTTTGTCTGAGCTCTTCATTGTACACTCCATACAGATACACCTTGGAGCAGCAGATCATGGCCCCCTCATTCTCCATGCAGCAGGTCAACTGCAACGCTGTCCTCGTGCCCTCTCCGGTCTTCACGTCCCCCATTATGTTCCCACACAACAGTTTCATCTCACACCAGTCCCAGTCAGCCTACCACACTCAGCCTCAGGCCTCTCAGCACTCCCTGCAGCTACAGCAGCCCCAGCAGTTCTTTCAGGTACGACGACCATCTGCTGTGCGGCGATATCAGTCACTGTGTATAGTTTCTACTAGCATATGTTTGAGTTTAAAATCCATATTTAGTAATGGGTTGTTGCATAATAATGCTCAGGCTTCATATTTACTGATTTATGATAATTTTAGGTATTACACTGCATCTCAATCCTTAGTTACCACAGCAACAGTGCCATTCCCACAGGGTGTTAACAAAGAGATTGGTGTCACATTCAGTCCTTATAAAATCTCAGCTTTGTAACAAAGCTGTGATGTAATCTAAAATTCATTAGATCAGATATTAAATTATGTCATACTGAATTACTTTCTTCAGACTTTACTTTTTTTAATCATGTTTCCTCCTAGCCATTCAAAAAACTTACCATAGATGAATCTTGTTAGTCTGGTGGAGAAACACAGTTCATAAGTAGCTTACCTAAATCCCTTTACACGCCAAAACATCCTGAGAAACATCATCAGAGAAGGGGGAGGGTTATATATTTTTTTCGCCTTGCTAAAGTGAGGGTGGTCTAAATTTTACAGGGTTAGAAGAGTCTCCTAGTTTTTCCATATTTACATACCCCAACACTGTATTTTATTTCATCTTTTTCTCCTGAGATTTATTGAATGAATAGTGTGCCACCATGGATCATTAAGGTGTGTTTTGCTATGTGCTGAAGACAGCAATCCTGTCTCTGTATCAGGCTTTTATTGTACTTTATTTTATTCTTTATTTTCCAGTAGCTACTGGGACGAATATGTCAGTTTAAAGAAATTTGCTAAAGAGCATGCCATTTTTTTACTAGCCAACATTAGCCTTCACTTTATTCTGCATTGTAACAGAACTAGTAATACTTGGGAGGGTTTTGCTTTTATGAAGAGTCATAAGATTCAGGCCTTATGCCTGACATGTGTTTACAACCCCTGTTTAGGTACTGCAGAGTACTAAATCTAAATATTCAGAGATAACACTCATGTATACTTTTATCATGCATCTCAGTCAAGATTGGCTACTGTTTAAGAAAGATAAAACTTAGTGAAGGGGGTTCTGCCAACTGGCCAGAGTACATTCACATTTGCTTTTGTGTCCACAGATGACTCAAGGACTTGTGCATGGCGGGTCTACTCCAGCATTCTTACACACCACTAATGTCCCACAGCAAAGCACTGTGGGATACATCCAGCAGCAGCCACAAGCACAGCAATTGCCGCAAGCACAACGGCAACAGCAACAAAGGCAATACCAACATTCCCAAAACCAGACTGGCAGTGTTTCAGACTTCCAAAATATGCTGACTCGGTAGCGCTGTGGGCTTTTCTTAGAGCGCTGATATTTCCCTGTGTTGTCGCCGTGTAGGCGGCAGCACGCTGTGGCAAGTCAAACTTGATGTCAAGTTCTGCAGTGGAGGTGGAAAATTTCTCGTAGTGACCTTACCTTAGATGTGAAGCTGCCTGTTCAGAAGAAGCCGGTCCATACGTCACTGGAGTGAAAACCACAAGCAGAGGCCGCACTGATCTGACGTTACCTGCAGGATCTGAGTAGAGTCTGAGGTGCTGGGCCCTTCATCACCGGCCCACACCACACTCAGTCGTCAATCAGTGACACTGCTGTAACAAGTGGATTATCAGAGCTCTCAAGAAGACACCACTCTCACATGTTTACATGTGGACGTTTTCATCTAACACAGAAAGTTTCCTTCTAAGTGTCTGTTTGCACTTTGGTACTACCCTCCTTCCCAAAAGTAGAATCTTTATTTTTTTCCCACGAATTAATATTCTGTTTTCCTCACTAATAGTGGCTTAACAGTGAGATTAGTCTTCAGACCCCTCCCAAGTGACAATATATGATAATGATAATATGATAATATCATCACCCTGTTCAGATTTTTAGCTTTGTCTCATAAAGGGATGTGTGAACATAGGAACTCTAAATCAATGTGTATTTCAGTCGGCAGGCATCAGATGTCACTCCCATTTTGTCCCAAAAACAATGATTTACTTGCAGGTATGTTCATGGCAAGTCACCAAGAAGAGGTTTTATTATTGTGACACGTGCAGTGGTGAGATGACTATCATATCTAAAATCAGGTTTGGTAATAATTCAGATTTCACATGTGGCACACACACACGGAAACTGGGGGGAATATTCTCCAATTACTAGAAAGGTCTATCTAGATTTTTAAAGCCTCAATCTGGGACTGAGGAAGGGGTGCTACAACTATCACACCACTTCTCACTGAGAATGACAAACAAAGCTCTGATGAGCTCTACAGTAAGAGTCTTTGGATGATAAACAAGCTAGCAAAGGGGGTAAAAATGTGTGCCTTTAACCATGGTACATCCATGGTGCGGTTTGATGGTTTTGTCTGATTATGGCTTTAAAAATCCAGCTCAGGTCCGTTTGGAATACAAAGTTATATTTTCATAGGTCATAATTTATTATTTTCCGCATCAGATTTAAACAAAAGACACCTAGATTTGTATTGGATTTATTACAAATATATTACATATAATAGATTGGATGCTTTTTGCAACCTTAACATCAGTAGGTCCAAACTCTTTTTGAAAATTTTCTGTAATGATAGTATTTGATAAGATTCATTTAAATATTTACTGAATCCCTACTGAAATTATTTCATGTTTATTTATCATATATATATATATATATACAAAAATTATAATTGATTTCATGTTTCATTTAGACATTAAAAGGTCAACACTGGTCTTAATGTCTTACCCCATCATGGTTTAATGCAAGATGATGTTTTTACAAGGAGAGTGCACCACCTCTGATCTGTATGTGGCTCATTGTAGTTTGCTGCAGGAGTAGTGCCTGGTGATTTTAATATCTCAGAAACAGTGAGATATGATTTGGACGAGATTCTGCCTGCTGTGTGGATATTTCTGACCAGTGTTACCCTGTCTATTAAAGTCTGGTCATTTTTTTGTTTTGTGTGGAACATCTGGGAAGTCACAAAACCTATGCTCCAACCATGAGCAGCTGGGCTAAATAATACATTGCTTCCTACTATGAATGTGATCTTATTGGAAAAAAATTATGCTAGCAGATATTTAATTTACCTTGAAAACATAGTAACATTCAATATGCTATTCTGTGAAATATCATACAGCTGCAGTGATAACAAAAACTCTAAATTATTATTTTTAACTGTCAAACTTTGTGTATTCATATATCTGAAATTTGCTCAAGTGATCTGCGGAGTCAGTCCTGTCATTATAAGATGTTACAATCTTGTTCTTTTCATACTGTGCTGGTTTTAACTTTTTGTGTGACAAACTTTTTTAGTCCATCATATTTTTTGTGACTGGTGAAGGAAATCTTGCTGCGATACCTCCAACTGCTAATCAGCTATCTCAAACAGTCAGTGTGACTAAGATATGAGAGAACTGAGATGACAGTTGTAACAGAAGGAGGTCTGGAGCGTATTAGTGAAGCCAGATTGGCAGTTTAACGATGTTCAGGAGGAAAACATACATCTTTTGGTAACGACAATCACACACGAAAGTATACTGTGCAGGAACTGTCTGTGTCAGTCTGACTTCATTTAAATTCAGCAGTCTTCTATCTTTAAATTGCTGTGTTACACAGTTGTTCCCAGATAGCTCAGCAGGAAAACCACAGTTTTCTTGTGACTGTGTGAAGTGTTTACTGGTATTCTCACTGTGGAACTTGTGCTATACTTTATCCAAATCAGCCCGTAATGCTCAATTTGACAGTCTGATCTCAGCCACCTCAGCTGTACACATTCAAGTTAACTATGTTACGGTCCCATTCAAGACTGGTGCTGTTCATATTGGACAACAGGACTCCACTGTCAGAACACTTTCAGCATGTATGTTCAGTGCCGTTTTACACTTTCCTATGTGCAATGTCAATCTGAAAAAGAAGAATGTTAATTTATACTGTTTCAGAACAGCTGTACAATGTATATAGAGGTGTATAATAAGCCATTGTACCATGTAAATTATATGGAAGTATTTTTTTAATGAAAACGTCCTAACATTCCTTTAGAAGATGATATAAGCAGTATCTTTTTTTTAAAGGTAAAGCATGTGTCCACTGAAGACTATGGTCACAATGATTACACAGGACTTTGTCTGCATGGGAATGTGCTGCAGTGTTAGCTTCTCCCAAACATGAGATGACAACACGATTACACAGAAACTCTGGAGTAAAGGGTCACATTCACCACGACTATAAAAAAAATAATAATAATTATGAAGAATCTGAATCCATATGTTCCTGTCAAGTAGGATTTCACATACTTTTAGAGTTCACATTATGGTGCAGCAACAGCTGTCCAGCTGTGTGGCCACTGTTAGTGATAATAACAGCTGAGTCAAGGTAATTCAGCCAAAACTGACTGAAGTCATTTTCCTTTTTTTTACCTGAATGGGTTTCAGATTTTTTTAAGAAAAAAAAAAAGTGCAATTGTAGAACATCATGAAAATATTATTTTAGATGGGTGAAGGAAGCCTTGGGCATCCTTTATGCATCTCCACACTTCCATATGTTCAGTGTAGACTCAGAGGTGCCATAGACAACTGTATATCTATTTTCCTCCATTAATTATTTCAACTACTGACAAAAAATCTGTAGATATTGTTGGGAAATCCATGTTGCAGAATATCAACCTTTCAGGCAGTGCTAGTAAAATTCCTCCATAAGGTTGTTTTTCCATCTAAACACATCTTTCAGATTTCAGTCTATGTCTGTATACAAAATAACTGTTATCATATTACTTGCCTTGCAAAGGTGGTTGAGGGAAATTCTGCTCATTAAACTCCACTGTGAGTGAATCATGTGATATGTGCTCCAATTGTTGGTTAAGCCCTAAATTATTTTTGCTTTGGACAAATCACCCATTCTCCACCAGAATGTTTGGATGTGAGATGATTTTTAGAACTTTCTTTTTTAAGTGTGTATTGCTTCACAGAAGTCATTGTAAATAATCCATCTGCTCAGTCAGTACAGTTTTTCTTTGTATTGGAGTTAAATGCTCTCCCCAATGGTAGTTGCTGCACTTTTTTTCTTCAACTTTCAGAATGCTTTTCTCCTTCATGGGGTTTTTCATTCAGTGTCAATGTCTTTGAAGGCATGTGATTTCAATCACATTTAACTTGTACTACCTTTTCTGATTTATAAAACAATGACTGGCACCACAGGTGTGAGGTGTGGTCAGATCAATGCTTTCTGTGTAAGATTTGCCAGGACATGAACAAAACTAACCTGGTACACAGCCATTTCTGTTGTTTCAGTGCAGAAACAAACATTGAATATATTGTATTATAGAATGTAAAAAAAAAAAAAAAAAGTTTAGACTATATAGTTGTTTATTTTATATGTCTAATAGATACATATGTATGTTACATGATTTTAAAATTAAAATAATTTTGTAAGAGATAATGAAGTGTCTTATTAGAGGAGGTGAGGCTTTTTTTTGCATCCAAGTTGGTGTTGCACAGTCACTTGTATGGATTGTTTTCTCTCTGTATTTACCATCAAAATAAGCTTTAAAATATTGTTAATATTGTTTTAAAAGAAATTAACAAATTAAGTTTACATTCTAAAATATCTTGATATTAATTATGCTATATTGAATTATTTATAAATCAACCTGGATATTGTGAAATATTTTAAAATAAATATTTTTAAACATATGTATTGTTATTCATAGCAAACTGTTTACTTAAAAAATATTTATGTACAAGAGTATTACTCAGCTGTGTGTTCTTAATGCAAAAAGGCATATTGTTACTTCACAAAAGCAGACTAATATTAATCTATGAAAAAGACTACGCAGGGCACTGGACATTGGAGGAAAAAGGTTTGACGTCAGCACTTAAATAAAATATTGTTTTTAACACTTCTCAGAGGAATATATTGTTTCATTAGAGAATTTGTAAAAGTGTTCAATGGCTACCAAGAAAGTCATCTCTGACATGATTTGATTTTTGATTCATTTGATGGCAGCCACCAAAATAGTACAAAGTACTAGTACAAAGTCTGCAGTGATTGCCTGGTCAACAACTTGCAGTTTGTAGTGAACTGAGCTTGGTATCCTAAGCAACATCTGTCAGTCACTGTAAACATACAGTTGAATTCTGGTGGTAAAAAAAATATGCAGTTTTATATATTTCAGTATTTTAATAGATCATAAAACATTTCACTCTTCAAAACATGAAAGCACAATTTAAAGTATTGTGTAACATTTATTGTTATTGTACATTTAACAGTTAATTGGACTATTCTTAAGTACCAAATTGGGGTTTGGTCTAAAACAGGTGCATTAGGTGCACGCTTGCACGCTGATAATAATTACAAGATACTCTCACAGAAGTGTACAATTGCTCTTCTGTAGTTCCTATTCGAGAGAAACCTCTGTCACTCTGTACACCTTGTTAATCAGGACTTCCACCTTATCTCCACCCAGATGACAAAGGTCCAAGATGCCGACAACATGTGTGTCCTCCAGCTCACTGGTGGTTGCTAAGATGTCCTCTGCAAGACAAGAAATTCATAAGAATTTCAATTTTGTAGCATCAGCATCACCAGTCTCAGTTCCTGAGTTGGTTTACCAGTGTGGTGGCTACCTGGCTCAGGAAGAGTTGCATCACTGTCGTTAGCTTCAACGCTGAGAGGGCAGAGGAATCCTGACGTGAGACAGGACAGCATTGTGTTGCCGTGTGGATCCTGAGGGAGACCCACAGCCCTGGGTTCATCAGCACTCACAACAGGAAAATACGCAGCATCAACAGCTATCAGCTTGTTTATGCCTGTCAGGAAGATGGGAAAAAAGAAGTTTGGAAAACTATTTGGTCATTTTTAAGGCTCTAAAAGGCAGCCCTACCTGACAATGTGTGCCGGCTAATTGTGATTCTAAAAGCTTTTCAAAGCCAAGAGCTTGTTAAACTACACAACTTGTTGAATATAGACTAGACAGGTAAAAGTTTAATAAAGCATGTCAACATTAATAATACAGAGTTATGAATTTTGGAGTTTTATACATGTGACATTGTGCAACTTTCCACTGACAGCAATACTGTCAGTGGCTCACTGATGTTAAAGGGATAGTTGCATAGTCGGTACATTACCTGCATTAGATCGTGGGCAGTGCGCTCCCAGTTAGGAGATCCGACCTGGAGCACCTGCAAGACTAGCAGAGCCAAGTGTTGTTGTGCACGGGGCCGCCAGAAAAAAGTGTTTTAGACACGTTTAAAAACACCCACCGAAACCCACTGACGGTCTGACTTATTTTCCCGTGAAAACAGCACTTTCCTTTGCATTTCCTTTCCACATTTTTCCAATGCTGAGGTGCTTGAAGCGTACATTTAAACGGATATTGGATTGTTTCAGTGGGCATTTTTAAAAGTGCCTAAAAGACTTTTTTTCTGGTGGCCCCATTCACAACAACGCATTGCCCTGCCGCTCTGCCGGGTGCTCCCGGTCAGATCTCCTAACTGGGAGCATGCTGCTCAGGATCTAATGCAGGTAATGTACCGACTATTCATGAGTACCTCACACAACCCCACGTCAAAAAACCTGAACTATCCCTTTAAGGTAATAAAATAAAAACCTATAAAGTCACTCAGCAATGGGTATTCAATATTAAATTAAAGCAACAGCAATTTTTCTCCTCATGAGACAGCTATTCAAAAAGAGGAAAAAGCTGCTGCCTACGTCATTTGAATGATTCAGAGAGATTTATTTAGGGAACAAGAGGATGTTTTGACACACTCTGTACAGGTTGGACTACAGAGGCTGAAATGTTAATTTATACCAAGACAGAAAAGTCAGGAAGAACAATAAGCATGTTTCTTTTCAGTGAGGGACTTCATAGGTCAGAATAAGTCTGCTTTACCTAATATTGTTACTTGGTAGTATCCTGGACAAACCACAGGTGGGACGGTGTCAGCAGTTTGCTCTGGTGTCCACCGCGTTGGCTGAAGGTTACTCCACTGCAGGAGGACATGCTTCGTGTCAGATGTGAACTTCTGAGAGATGCTGTCCTGGTACAGACCACCTTGACACAAATGTTCAGACACTTCATGCTTCTGCTTCAGCCAACTGCTGCTTTCCCAAGATAAAACATCAGAGTCTGGTGGAAAATAGATGAAAAACGTAAACACTTGAAATTGAAGTTTGACACTGATCACAGATCATATAAGGTACACACAGTGAAAGTGTAGCTCCAGTAATTCACCTTGATTTGGATTTTGCAGTTGTAGGTGACATTCCACCTCCTGAGCCTCCTCTAATTCAGAGTCACGCTCTTTTTCTTCTTGCTCTTGTCCTTCCTCTGTATTTTCATATCCAGCCCTTCTGTAGGAGCACAGATAGAGGAGCTCAGAATGGTTGATATGTTTTACTGATGAATACAATCAGCTGATTTTTTCAGTACCTTTTTGATGGCACACCACCATGACTCAAGGAGGACTGTGTGGCTTTTCTGGAAAACATGTTGGCATGTTACATTTCATTCAATTTATTAAACGTAGGTCTTGATGAATTGTGCTCGTACTACTACTGATACAATATCAAGCTCACAAATCTGTTAGTCAGGGGTCAAACCATACCTCACTTGAATTCTTCTTTTTCCTCTGCCAGCTGAGATTTTCTCAGCAGACGGAGATCTTAAACTGTATGACAAAGTCTGCTCAGCTGCTGTGGGATGACTGTGTGTGTCTGGTACACACATATCAGTAGAAACATCTGGCACCTACAGGAAACCACTTATCTTAGTTTTAATGGTCATTTTTCTTGGAAAAATGGTTTGAAATAATATCTTTTACCTCTCTCTCTTCTGTTACTTGTGACTCTGTGGTCTTTGGGGTTTTCATGTACTGCACTGCTGTGATCTGTCCTTGAATTGCTACTTTTTTATGTTCCCTATATTGCAGGGTCTCTAACTCCCTCTTCAGGTCAGCCACAGCAACCAGGGGAACTTGAGCTGAAGATGGAGCATAAAGGTTTCAAAATAACAAAAGTCAAAATAGTAAAAATAAATGAAATCACTTTTACTGTGGGATGCAGAATTTTAAATGCAGGATGTACTGTACTCTTAATACCAAACTGTTATGGGTGGCTTGAAAGAAGAGATTTTTAAAATTCAAGTACAATGTATAAAGATGAACTCCCAGCAACTATGCAAAAAGATACAGGCAAGGTAGATGTACAATTGAATTATCAGGACCGTGTCTTGTAGCAGAACTGCAGGAGAATGTTGACCCAGATTTTATTTGATTCCTGCCACAACAGAACCAAGTGCAAGTAGAGCCCATCCTTTAATGCCTTGAAATTACAAGAAAGAAAAGCTAGACTCTGTTAAATGCATTCTGAAATGAATATGTTCTGACAAACTAAAAAAGAAAAAGTTTAAATAAAACTGTTCACCTGTGAACCATTCTGTGTTTTCCCTCACCTGAGGCATCTGCCATTGACTGTGTAAACATCTTGGGGGGACAAGGGTAGCAATAATGGCCACCGACAGCAGTCTTCTTGAGGACGACATTGTCCTTCAGAGTCTTCGTCCACTGGATGAAATTCTTCACTCTGAGGTCACTCACATATGGCTGACCTTTGTGGTAGCCTGTTGTAAACACAGATGATATACAGTTTGTCTCCAACTGCAGTGATCATTACTGTCACCACAGACAGTATATGCAGATTATCATCAGCTAACCTGTGATGAATGTCTCTGTCTCACAGCTGCTTGTGAGGTAGGGCAATGAGCCTTCCACTTGACAAACCCTCATCTGAGTGCAAACCAGGTAGGTCACTGTGGAAGAGATGATGATGTATTAAATCAAACTAAGTGAAAATGCTTACAAGTCTGACAGCAGAGCTATCTGATACAGCTGACTTACTTGGGCAGATACAACTAAAGATTTCTGGTTGAGAAGAGGAAAAAATCTCCAAGATAAAAGGATGGTTAGATGTCCCGTCCACTGCGTGTACCCAGCGATACGTCCAGTATTTTTCTGGACCTAAAAGGTGAACATGGTCAATCACCAATAACTGAATTACAAAATTACAAATTCAGCTGCTTTCTTTCAGTCTTCACAAATTACATTTAATAGATAAATTATGAACATTTCTTACCCTTGTTCCCTTTCCTCTTGACTCTTTCAACACGACCAACAAATGTTACCAAACCAATGACATCACATGCAGAATTGTTGGTTAATTTTTCCAACTCTGACCTGTAAGAAACATACATACTGTAACATGAAGCAGTTTTTATTTTATTTTTTTTTTTACATCAAAATCATAATAATAATGGAAATCATACATGGGACAGCAAGTTCATGCTGTATCGACAGAGTGTTTTTTTCTAACCAGAGACAGCTATGATCTTCATGGGGTCAATGACATCAACAGTAATAATAATTCATTACCTGGTGATGAACTGGTAGGAAACCTCAGGCAATCCCCACTGAGGCAGCACACTCTTTGGTGACACTATAGTGATGACCGAAGCTGGATTGCGAGGGTTCAGGCAGATTTCTTGGAAAAATACATATGCAGACACCATGACTGAGTGGAAGCTATGGGTGTTAGTTCAGTGGGCCTTTCAGACATCAGTGGATGATATGATGAAACTACACAAAGCTTTTTATGAACAGTTTTCAGAACATGGAAAAAAAAATGCTTTAATTTTCCATACAGTGTAAGTTTAACAATGTTAAACCCTGAGGAATGAAAAATAAATGCCAGAACAAGTGAAATGGTCAAACAATAGCCACACAATTCTCAAGGTTCACCTTAAGTAAAAGTAAATTATAACTGCATGTATAAACTACAGAACCCCCCAAAATCCTGCAACTGAAAAAAAGGTGTACTTTATTGTTTGATTTATAATTTGAATATGTGAGGGGATACAAGTCACTACTACAACACAACGACAGTGTTATGCTATATATCACAGCATTTGAGTTTTTTTTATTGAGACAAAATAAAAATGCTATTGCTATAATGCTATAATTCAAAACAGTGGTACTAAGTTTTAAAATGTACATACCAACAGAGTTAAAGGTCTTCAATCTGTGATGGTCCATTTGTGGGCGTGAACGGCATGAATAACTCTGCTTCATGGTGTAATTTTGGAGGTACAACACTGTGCCTACGTTCAGTCTCTGGTAAAACTCTGGACAAAGTTCATTCCAAAGCACAAGCGACATTGTGCCACTCTGGTCAGCAACTTCAAAGTATGCCTGAAATATGACAAAGCATGTGGTGAAAAACAACTAAACTACACTTTGTTGCAACATAACAGTGATAAAAAAAATAGAATAAAATTCTGAGATCCTGTTGCTGAAATCCCATCTTGTTACTGAGGCTCATAATTCTCTGCAGGTTCACACTCACCTGATAGGGGTAATCAATCTTGAGCCCAAACTTCCCATAATATCGTAGTCTGGATTTGTGTATTATTTTCACAAGGAGAGGCAAAGGTTTCCATGAGCTTCTAAACGATGACTCCAGACTACTCAGAAGACTAATCTTGGACACTATTGAAAAGAAAACATTGCAGACAACACATCATCAGGATTTTAACTGCAATTTGGCATCCAAAGCCAATTCAGTTCTGTTATGGAAAATAAATATGTATTTGCAAAGGAGAGGCATTAGCTAGAATGGACACAGACAATTTTAATACACGTTTTAGTCAACAACAGCATTCCTTCCATGTACAGTTTAGTAAATTATGCAATTACTCCATGATTTGACTTCATATTGTGGGTTATCTGCTAGTGTCGGTTTTATATCATTCTAAATTTAATTTAAACATTTGTATTTTTCCACTGATGGTCGGACAAAACAAGCAGTTTCAGGATATCACCTTGGGTTCAGATAAAATATGATGGGCTCTTTTTCACCTTTTTATTACGTTTTTTCTAGGAGATACATGGAAATATAAATCCACAAACTGATAATGAAAATAATTGTAAATTGAAGCTATACATCATTTTCAACTTATTTAATTAATCAAATTGTCTTTTGTGAAAAAACATATTCTGATTACCAGACTGCCATGCTGACAACACTGTCACATTATTACAGGCAAGGGACTGGGTCAAACATATGCCTTAAAGCCAAGAAGCAGATTGTACCTTAATGTTATTTATCTGTGTTTGACAGAGGGGTAAGGGTGCACCATCTCACCGTCCAGCACTGTGTCAGATGAGGGAGATCCTGAGGTCCAGATGTCTCCCTCTGGGTCGTCGTTGTTCCACAGAGAAAGGTAGTGTTTGCGGCTCACCTGAAGGGGAACATCACTTTGCAGCACCACACTTCTCTCCATGCCCTGCTTTACCAGTATAGGCAGTGAACTGACATCGTTTATGCGGGGCAAGACGACAGACGTCTCTGCACCACATCTGAGCCTTTCAATGCAAATGTAACCGTGTCCTAATCTCCTCTCGTTGTAAACAAAAGAGCACTGTGTGATGTTGATATCAGTCCCAGTCCTCAGATTGTTTGTGTGCACCAGGTGGTTTAAACAAGGGTGAACAAAGCATTTAGCTCGCCAGACTCCATCAGTGACAGTCACGTCATACGTGTAGGTGTGTTGCTGCTGATGCCCCTCACTTTGCTCTGATAAGTACCTCTGAAGTGCAATGACAGCGACAGCATCCCTGTCCTCAGCTTTGAGCTTCAGACACTGCGTAGAGGATAAGCGCTCCAGCGTCCTTTGGAGAAAAGACGCTTGAGAAAGACCAGTCACCATCGAAGATGACGACAAGTTGTCATCCATTACGAAAAGTTAATTGAACTAGTCATTTGTTTTACAGTATGTCGCTACTGACAACAAGGAGTCTCGTGTTAGCTTGTTGGCTAAATAACGGAACTTATTCCTGCCAGTATTAGCAGCAACGCGTTTAAACTTACAGAGAAAGCTTTCTTATCTGAATAAATGTAAAAGCAGACATCTTATAACAACTACAAAGACTAATACTATAAAATACTTTTTATTCTTTGGTTATTTTAAGAAGAGCGCATCAGTAAGGAAGTGCCTAACGATAGAAACAACGCCGGTGCTATTTGATTGCGTCACTAGTTTTGCCTTGAACAAAAAACATAAACAAAGAGAAATAAATTCACTTCGTATAGTCACTTAATTTGTATTTCTAACGTTGCCGTGCCGAGTACTTCAGTCTGACGGAAAAACTAGCTGGATAATGTACACAGAAATTTCCTATTTTTAAATTCCGCGCTGAGCTGCAGAGGGTGGGATTAATCTGACGTCATCAAAGCGACGGCTTTAAACTAGTTTGGATGTAACAGTGTTTTCTGAATATTTAACTATGTTTCATTGCTGATTTGATTTGATAAGAAAGAAAGACAGAAAGAAAGAAAGAAAGAAAGAAAGAAAGAAAGAAAGAAAGAAAGAAAAAGATAAAACTAGTAAAACATATCTGACAACAGCAGGTGGAGCTACAGGATCCATCAATAATGCCAATCATCAGGAGATTCTCTCATGAATAAAATACAGTTTAATGTGCAAAACTTCAGCAGGAAACTTTCTTTCAAAGACAAAAATAAACAGTTAAATATTAGTTTCCTCAGACCAAATATGAATACAGCATGCTTCATTTATCATCATTTATTATCAATGTATTACCAACAAGACAGCAGTGTCTGGGCTTTCATGTCCATCTTTCAGACATATAAGTGCTATCCATCACCAACAAAGAAATCATGCATGTGTGTTTGCCTAGAGATGGTGTGCTGCCTTAACCTAGCAAGCTGAAGTGTTCCTCACAAATAATGCGTGAACTGGATTGTAAACTCCACCAGATGGCGCTCTTGTAACCAGTTGTTGCTCTCCAGAAAATGTAAAAATAAAAGTCTCAGGTGTTATGATGAAATGTATAAGAAATTATTCATTACATTTGTTTTTAACTCTGTAAGCATTTAAAACATTTGTTATTCTGCTAGGATGCTAGGAGATAATTTTATCTTGACTTTTGTCTGTTTAAAGAAACACAATCACCAAAAACATTAAGGAAATATAAGCACACACATCTCTGTATAAGTAGTCCGAACTTGAAGTCAATAGAAGCTATGGTTCTGGAGAGATAAGGAGCTCAAGACCTATGCTATTCTTGATGACAGTTCCCAGAGGACAATACCACTGCCCATTACTGCGTCTTACTTTGAGCTGGATGGAGTGGCAGAGTCCCTTGTCCTACAAACTGTCTGTCAAGCCACTCAAACCCTTGAAGGAAACAAGATGACCTTTATCCTCCCATCTGCTTCTAAAGCCCAGAAAAAAATTCCTTATCAAAGAACCATTTACATCCACATATCTTGGCTTGGCTGAACAAACCCTGCTCAGATTTTTCACTGCTACAGACACCTGAAGTGCAAGTGTGCATGAAAACTTTTGACACAGATTATTTGAATCCTAAATTGTTTAAAGTCTTTACATTATAAATTATATTGAAAAATATTCTAAGTCAGTTTGATTTTCACAATAAAGGGCTATTTTTTCCCTCATATTGAGTTCAACCACATGAAGAATTTCAGAGAAACTGATTATTTGAACCACAGCTTCTAATGACTTTAATAGTTCTGACTACTCAGAATGATATGGCAGGAAATCACACGTGAGAAGTTACACAGAGATGCAGGTGTTTATGTCTTTAATGTTTTTGGCAAATGTGTGATTGGTGATTTGAAAAAAGTCAAGAAAAAAATCCTCTCCTAGCAGAATTACAAAAGTATTTTATGCTTAGAGAGTTCAAAACATATGTGATGCATAACTTTTTATACATCTCAAAACCATAAGACCCTTAACACTCCTGGTTACAAGAGCTTCATCTGGTGGAGTTTACAATCCAGTTCACTCACTATCTGTGGTGAACACTTCAGCTTTCTGGATGAAAGGCAGGACACAGTCTCCAAGAGGCAAACACTCATGCATGATTTACTTGTAGATGATGGATAGCACCTATCTGTCTGAAAGCTGGACTTGTTGCTGATACGTTGGATTTATGTGGATATGATGACAAAGTTTTCACCTGAAGAGCACCTGCAGTCTGTGTGCTGAGTAGGAAAACATCCAGCAAGAAATAACCTTCATACATTAACCACAGACTTGGGATGCTTTGTCTGGGGCTTTCTTTTCCTTGTTTGGGCTTGGACCTCTTCCATACCAAAACACAGCCTTTGAACTTTGAGGGTGGAGTTTCAGCAAGACCCTTTCCTGTTTCAGCATGACAATATTGCCTTGTGCAAATCAAGGTCTATGAAGAAATTACTTTTTTAAGGAAGAATTTTACTGGTTTACACAGAGCCTTAATCCCTGCCCCATCCAGCCCATGTGGGATGAACTGAAACACAAACAGCTATAGGCCTTATCACCTAACACCTTTTTTTTTTTTAAAAGTGAGTTGACACAGGTGAGCAGGAGGAAGGCAAGGGAGAAAACAGAGATTACCTGCCGGGAGGAAGGACAGCCGCTGCTTGCACGCACGCACGCACGCACGCACACACAGAACGGTGTGTGGGGTGGGCACTGGCCAAACTGAATGGAGGACAAGTGCCCTGCAGGATCTGCAACCCTTACCCAGTAGAGGTCCCACAGCGGCAGCCATTGTGGAACTGTGTGGAGCCATATCGTGGAGGTATCGATAAGACAGGTAGGGGTTGCAGAGGGAGAAAATGACTCTGAATTACATCCTGTAATGTCCCTGCAGGGAGATGGGCTGACCCCCCACCAACAGAGAAAAATGATCAGCCTGCTGCAGAATGGAGGAGAGTGTTTTCCAGCCATGATAAGGACTCCACTGGTGTTGTGAAGCACCAGGTACCTACTGGTTCAGAGCCCCCAGGTCCCTGGGCAGCTCCTATTGTGCTTGTAAAGAAAAAGATGCCTACCCCCTACCCCGCATTGAAGAGTCACTAATTGGGCTCAAAGTTGCATAATGGTACTCCACCTTGGACCTTGCAAGTGGCTACTGGCAGGGGGAAATAGACTCCTGACAGGTAGAAGACTGCCTTCCCAACACCCTTCGGCCTGTACGAATTTGAATGGATGCCATTTGGCCTGTGCAAGCCCCCGCCACGTTTCAAAGGCTGATGCAGCACTGCTTGGGAAACATGGTAAATGAATTCCTGTTGCTTTATTTGGATGATGTGGTTATGTTTCTCCCTCATTTCAGCAGTCATGTGTGCCACCTGGAAAGGTGTTTAGTCGACTCCATCAGCATGGACTGAAGCTACAGCCCAAAAAGTGTCATCTGTTCCAGCGAGAGGTAACTTACCTGGGACATCTCATCAGTGAGAGAAGTGAGGCTACAGATCCAGCAAAGACGGCAGCAGTGAAGGACTGGCATGTACCCCAAACAGTGAAGCAGGTAAAATCTTTTCTTGGCTTTGCTGGTTATTATCGCTGTTTCATACCTGCCTTCTCCAAAATTGCAACACCACTGCATGCCTTGACACACGGTACCACCCACGATAAAATGTCAGCAGGCTTTTGACCAGTTAAAGGAAGCCTTGGTATATCCACCTATCCTGGCATATGCTGACTTCTCCCTCCCCTTAAGGATGTACACCAATGCCAGTTTTGACGGCCTGGGAGCAGTACTGTCGCAAGTGCAAGGAGACAAAGAGAGGGCAATTGCCTACGCTAGCTGCAGCCTTCACCCAACAGAACACAATGACTAGAACTACAGCTCCTTTAAACTAGAGCTGTTGGCCCTGAAATGGGCAGTTACAGAGAAGTTTAAAGACTATCTTTACGGTGCAGAGTTTACTGTCTTCACAGATAGCAACCCCTTGGTGTGCCTTGAAAAAGCCCGGCTGGGAGCAGTGGAACAGCAATGGGTGGCCCAGCTAGCAAACTACAAGTACACCATCAAATACCGCTGCTCTGTCCAGCTTGCAGGAGCAAAGGAGAGAAACAGTGCATGTGGACCAGGTCGTGGTCAGAGGTGACGAAACATGGGAGGAACCCAAGGCCAGGAACCCAGATCTTGTCCAGATACGACAAAGGAAGGAGCAGCAATTGCCACGGCCAGATGTACTGTATGTGACTCGTAATACCCATATATGAAACAACTGCTAAGGGAGTGGGACAAAATCCTACTACAAAATGGTGTACAGGGAAGATTGGTTGCAGACTGGTTCTGACCTTGAAGCTTTTCAAGTGATTGTTCCCAAGCAGGAAGCCAATGGTGTGTGGAGACGGTACCACAATGGAATGGGACACCCCAGCACTGAAAGGACTCTGGTAGTTCTGCGGCAGCGCTGCTACTGGCCGAGTGACTGAGGATGTAAAGGAGTGGACTGAGACCTGCCTACAGTGTGTGTGTGCTAAGGCTGGACCTTAGGCGAGAGACCATTTACTACCCATTTCTACTTCATATCCATTTGAAGTTTTTGGGGTAGATTATCTCTTTCTGGGGCATCCAGGTGACCAGTACCCCTAATAATGACTGATTTGTTCTCAAAATATGCTCCTGCAGTACCCACCAAGGACCAGTCTGCTAACGCCACAGCCCGAGCCCTGTACAACAGTCTTATCAAGACATTTGGCTGGCCCGAATGCATTCTGACAGACAGAGGGGCTGCCATTGAGGGGGTCAGCCCTATGTTCCCACAGCCCTATTTTCCCAAAGTCTTATATGTTCCCATAAGCCTATGTCCACACTAACCCGGGTAATATTTATCCGGTTAGCCCTTCTGTCCACATTAGAACGGTGAATTCCGAAACTGAAAACGATGCTTTACAAAAACGATCGCTGAGGTGGATAAATGTGACGACGCCGTGGAACGTGGATGCAAAGCGTTCTGAAAACGATTAGTGTGGATGGAGATCGTTTTCATTGTGAATGAAAACTTTAATATTTACCCGGGTTAATGTGGACAAGGCCTAAGATTTTTCTCAAAAGGAAACCCTATGATCCCATATTTCTTAACATAGGGCTGTGGGAACATAGACACGCTCCCCCTTTGAGTCTTCACTGATGCAGGAGCTGTGCCAGGTATATGGATGCCAAGAGAGCTGCACGACCGCATATCACCCGCAGGGGAACGGAGCCTGTGAGAGGTTCAACCAGACCATGTTGAAGCTGTTAAGTTCCCTGGCAGACACTGATTAGGCACAATGGCCCAACCAGCTGCCAGCCCTCCTCCAGGCCTACAACAACACTATCTATAGCATGACAAAGATGACTCCACATTATGTAGTTTTTGGGAGGCATGCGAGACTCCCCGTCTACTGGGTGACCGGCCTGAGCCCCACAGTGAAGACCCACACCCTACAAGGCTGGGTGGGACAGCACCAAAAAGCCTTGAGCCATGCGTACCAGACGGCAAAGAAGCACACTCAACAGCAAGAACAGGCTCATGCCTGTTACAATCAACTGCCCAAGCTGACACCCCTACTTCCAGGTGAGCGATTCCTCATTCGCATCTTCTAGAGGAGGGCCAGAGGAAAGCTGACCCCAAGATGGACCCCAGAGCCATGTGTGGTGGTAACACAGCTGTTGGAGGGCCACCCACTTTACATCCTGCGCCCTGAGGGTAAGGAAGCACCCACACACTAAGGCTCGAGACGAGGAATGGATAGCAGCAGCTGTGGATGATCCAGATGGGAGGCTGAGCTACCTGATTCAGCGCCTGCTAAAGAAAGTTAACAGCTTAGCAGAGTGGAGGGGCAGCTTTCCGTATGGTGAGGGGACACACTGAGTAGGATGCCAAATACGCCAGCGGCCGTATTGACCACCTTGGATTCCACCTCCCAGGATAAATAGGACAGTATCTTCTCTGAACATTAAACACAAGCATAGGACTCTGGCATCGCCATTTTAAAGGACACTTATGAGTGCTTGTTTCACTCTTCCTAGCCTGCCATTTTATTGTTAATAAATATTTTAAACTTCATCGTGGATGGGTTTTTTTTAACAGTAGATATTACCTTTGGGTTGCTGGTATTTTAAAGAACCGCACTACTGTGTGACAATTACATGCTCTGTTTTTTAACTTTGAGTGCTCAGCTGCTAACCTGAGATGTATAATAATATAGGCACAGCACAGACATATTGTAAATATGTCTGTTACAGTTTACCTTCCTAGGTAACCTGGAGAAACTTCATAAAGTTTCCTTGTTATTCAAGTTTCCCTAGAATTGCTGGCAAGAATCAAATGGAAAATTAAATTGAATCATGTTTAATTTATGTGGTGGTGGTACATTTGACACAGACAGCTATGGACAGTGGAGCTCAGATACTGCTGATAAGGGAATGTTCTCCTCAGTCGTAACTAAAAACTTTAGATACTGTGTGCCCTCCCTGTGTCCCTAATTTACAAAAAAAAAAAAAAATCTGGCATTAGTTCAGTGGAAAAATTCTTTAAAATATTATTTTGGCCAAAATTAAAACATAATCACCAAATATTTAAATTAAATGAGAAAACTAAAAACTCAGCATGCATTTTTCACAGCGATTTCTTTTTTTTAGTATTTTAGAAAAAGCTGTTTGGTAAGGGGACCTACACTGTGTATATATGTAGACTATATGGCTCTACTATATGGTGTTGCTGCACCTACACAGCAAAAAAGATTTGATTACAAAAAGGAATTAATGTCTATTAAAATATTTATGAATTAAAGATCAGAAAACACAGAAGAAATTATTTCACCAGTTACTCAATAACCCCCCCCCCCCCCCCATTCAGAGAATGAGTCTCTTACGACCGCCTTCTCGTCAGAAACTACAATCCCACAATTCCTTGCGACTTTGGCAGCGATTCTTGTCGACGTGTGAAGGGAGGGATTCGGACACAAACAAATGTCCACGGGTTTGATGTCGGGCTACGTAACCGATAACCGTGACATGACAGCTGGATTTGATATATAACTCCATGACATTTGAAAGATGTGGCTCAAACCTGAAGAGATTCTGCTGAAAAACGCGTTTAAACTATGGGTCACCGAGAAGGATAACGAGTATTTCGTACTGCAACGGAGACGAGGGTACGGAGAAGGTGGTGGCGGGTTGACAGGTAACGTTAGCGGTCATGTTATCGCCTCCTCGCACGCTTAGGACAGATGCTGTAGCTTTACCAAAGCACATTAAAAAAACAAGTTATTAACGGGTTAACTCGCCATACATTTGCTTCCTAACGTGCTGTCCGCCGTGTAGCCTGTAGGGCGGGTACTGCTGCTGTATAGCCCATTCGTCTACATAGAAAAATCCTCCTTGCAACAGGTAGAAGCTAAGTGTCAAGTCAGCTTAGGTAGTGAACAGCTGGTTTCTCGGTGTTGTCACTGCAGTCTGCTTGAGTGAACGTCTGTTTGAGTGTACGTGTCCACATATTGCCTTATTTTATTTGTTTGACGTTTGTTAAAGCTCTGAGTTGACAAGGAAGTCACACGTGAAATCACAGTATGTCTGTCCACTGCACAGTTCACCTCATTTCCTACTGATTGTACTGCACCGTTACCTGTGGTTTGGTTACAGGATTGACATAGGCCTAAAAACTTTTATTGTGGTGTCAGATTTAGATTCAAGTCACAACTGAATTAAATTCAGTGAATTTACCAGCTGACAAAAGCAGACTCAGAATCATGTATGATATGTTGTAGGGCCATACTGATCTTACCAGTCCATCTTCAAAAGTATAACCAACCCTTTACCTTTTGCTGCTGTGCCACATGATAGTTCATCCAGTTTATGGATATTTGCAGCACTTTCTCCCAGAGGCTAGAAAGAAAACACTTGAATTTGTAATGGCAGTGTATTTGTCACTGACTTTGTGGAGACACTGAAGCTTAGTTGAGCTGTCTCACTGTAAATAAGCATATGCTATTGCTTTGAGAAAATTAGATGGTATGTAATTAGCATGGAGAGAAAATTATTGTTTCAACAGGGTATGGCTGGAACTAACGGTTGTTTCCATTATTGATTAATCTGTTAATTATTAGTATGTTTTTGATCACTTGTTATCTGAAGAAATTTTTCAGAAAAAAAAAAATTGCCCTACTACGCCCTACTATAGATCTTTTGTAGAGCTGACATAATGGATTTTCCCTGTTTTCTTCCTTTGGGAATGTGAATAAATATAAGTGGCAAAAAGCATGTAAAATGTAATAACAGCAGTAGTAACAACAATATTATTATCAGACCTACTGATATTTTCAAATGAGTCTTGGGGAAGAAGCAGTAGTTCTCAGTTTGCACCACTCCATATGGATAATTATGAATTTGATTTGTTTTTGTTTTATCAAATCTTACCGATTTTATATCTTAATTTCAAATGTAACTCTTTTCATAGTCAAATATATATAGTCAAATAGCCCCTGAGGGACGGTAACTGAACTTGAATTTTGTACTCTAATTTTCCTAATTATTGGAAAGAGTCGTGCGTATCCAAAATAACTATCTGAACTGTTAGAAATTGTTAGATAACAGCATTCTCCTTTACTTTATGCCACATCAAGTGCACCCTTAGGTCCTCAATTTCAATTGTTCAATGAGTTATTGATTGAGAAAAAAACCTATTTGCACGACAGTCCTTACTGCTCTTTGAAAACCACCGCCACCTGTCAGTATAAAGTACTGCTTGTAATACCACCAATGATTGCACAGTTTCACAGTTTCTAACCATGTGCCACAGTGTGACAGCCATAAGGTAATAGATAATTAATGATAATAGATGGTTTCCTAGCTGAAGACAAAAGGACCTTTGTCCTCTCTGGCTGGTTTAATGATGGTGGTTAAATACTACCTGATGGTACAGACCATACTGCACTTGAAGGCTTCTCCACAAGAGCCTCTTATGTCTGAAGTATCTTTTATGTGTTGAAGCCTATCCTCTGCTGTGCGATGTTGTTCTAAACTGATGAGAACATAAATTATGTGAATGGTGTCAGATCCTTTTGAAGCCTTTACTATTTGGCAGCTCACTGGTAGAACAAGTGGTGAGCCGAATCTGATATTTGTCACATAGTTGAAGGTCATGTGTATCAGGATAGGTTAAAAATATCAGTGTGCTGTATGTTACAGGCCTCCTTGTGGGAACTCTGGATACTGTATTGGACTCCACAACCAAAGTTGCTCCCTACCGTATTCTTCACCACACACCAGACTCACAAGTGTACTGGTCAATAGCATGTGGTATGTCACTGTATTTTCATCCTTTTCTGGCACTTCAATAGGTCACGTTAAAATAGCATAAAAACACTCATCACAGAATCACATTTACGCCAGTATTCTAACTAGTTAATGTGAGAATTAACAGTAAAAGTTTTTCTGTGACTTGTTTTATCACCTTTTCCATCATTTCAGTAAAACAAGTCCTTACTCTTCAGAGAAAAAACAAACAAACATGATATTCCTTTCAAAATAAAAGCATGCTCCACCTTTACTAAGGTATTTAATTTTTCTCACTCTTGATATTGGGTCAGGTGTCACCAAAGAGGAGATTGTTCAGCACTGGGATTGGCTGCAGCAGAACATCATGAGGACGCTCTCCGTTTTTGACTCCAGTGAAGACATCACCAGCTTTGTACAGGGCAAGATTAGAGTAAGACCAATAAGAATATCCTTATTTAACAGGGGGCTCAGAACATCCGACACAGCTAAATATTAAACATATGAATCTTTCATCAGGGCTGTAATTAAAATGCCATAAAATACTGCATATGGCAATGGCCTCTAAATCCTTTTTAAACTTTGGTCTCTGACCGTCATTTACTTAAACTGCAGTTAACTGACTTTTTGCCCATTTGGGGGCAGCACACCCAGCTGTAAATATAAAAATGATTACAAAAACTGTTCCATTGTTCAGGTAAAGACATTATTACAGAAGTTTTGATGAACACGATGCATTGTTTCATTATGACCCTGCAGTAACCCATTATGGTTCATGTGTTAGGGTCTTATTGCTGAGGAAGGAAAGATGTCCCTGGTGTTGGAGGATGATCCTGAGAAGTTCCGAGAAGCACTTTTGAGGTTTGAGAAGTGGTTTGAGCTGCCACCAGAGGAAAAGCTGGTCACATATTACTCATGCAGCTACTGGAAAGGCAAAGTGCCCTGCCAGGGCTGGCTCTACCTCAGCACTAACTTCCTGTGCTTCTATTCATACTTGCTGGGAGCTGAGGGTAAGCCATTTCTGTGCCATTTATTGACATGCGCTGTCATTTGTCTTGATAATGTTGATTGATGGTAGGCTGCCATAGTGGGCTTTGATGGCCATTGTAGTGGAGCTGGACTTAAAAACTGTGTGGCTAATAAATAAGTAGTTACACCGAGTGATGTTTTAGGAATTTTTTGATATTAGCAGTGTTTTGTAATGGCATCATTAAATATGTTGTTACAACAGAGAAATTCTGGTATTTTAATTAATGAGAAATTGGACTTTGTTGGATAAAATGAGAACAGAATTGTACAATACTCACAACACCTATTTACCTATTAATTCGCTGTCACTGTCCTTTCATCTCTGAGCCTTAATCACCAATTTCATTTTTATTTATTGTAATGACTCTGCAGTGAAACTGGTCATCTCCTGGGATGAGATCTGGAGGCTGGAGAAAACCTCTCACGTTATTCTGACTGAGAGCATCCATGTCTTGGCTCATGGCGAGGATCACTACTTCTCCATGCTGCTGCACCTTAATGAAACCTTCGTTATCATGGAACAGCTGGCTGACTACTCTATCAAGCGCCTTTTTGACAAAGAGGCCTTCCAGAGAGAGCCAGCACTCTCTGACCCCCTGCAAATTACCAAGAGGTACAGTCTGTCTGCTACACTGAACAGCTTTACATGATCCTGTTAGTGCTGGCTGGCAACCGGAAGAACCAGAGTATAAACTTGAAGTCTGACTTGAGTCAGATGATATTTGTTTTAACTTGCCACCTGAGTTTCAGGTAGGTTACACAAGAGCAACTTATTGTAGTTGTTTCCTTTTACCACTTTTACTACACATTCCAGCCAACATTTGATTTGATATTGAAGTGTTAGAATCATGCTTTATAATTAAGAAAAAAGTTAAGGGTTATAATAAAAATACAATTGGACAATATAGAGACTGTAATGTAGAGGTTATTGTGACTCTGGAGGCTGCTTGAAGGATATTCTTAGAAAACTTCAATGTGATGTTCTGCTCATGAAACTATTTTCTTCTTCACTCCACCCCCAGAGGCCTAGAAGCTCACGCAAAAAGTGTGCAGTTCCGGACGTTTTTCAGGCTTCCCAAAGAGGAAAACCTGTTAGAGGTGCACGAAAGCTTCCTGTGGGTGCCCTTCAGTCATTTTAACACACTTGGCAAGATCTGTCTGTCTGAGAACTACCTGTGTTTTGCCAGTCAGGATGGAAGCCAATGCCATGTCATCATTCCGATGCGAGAGGTGAAGTCACACAAAGACTGTATTACTGGATCGATAAAAACACTTCCAATTATGCACAGTCTCGCGTTGCACCCTGCATACTGATGAATAGCAGAAAACTTCAAAAGTGTCTGTCTGGTCTGCCAACATTGCTTTCTTCCAGGTTGTTAATGTTGAGAAGCCAGACACTGGCAGCAGGGCTTTGACGGTGTGCGTGCGAGGCAAGAGGGCGCTGCGTTTCTCTGAGGTGCGGGACTACCAGCGGCTTGCCAACACAATCCGTAGCAGGTGTGGCATTAGTCCCAGCCCTCAGCACTCCGCTTCATCAGAGGTAACATGTTTTAGCTGCAGTTTTATTTATGAGATTTTACTTTTTTCTTACTCTTGAAGTGGCCTCTGACAATAAGAAATGATCTTGTCCTTATCTCTAAGGCCATCCGAGGTGAATGCCAGTCACTCATCAACCACTTTGAAGACAATCCAGAGGATGTAACTCTGATGGTGGGACAGAAAGACAGCAGCAAGGCTGTAAGCACAGAGGCTCTCATGACTGTTTTCCACCCCCAGGACGTTGAAAACCTTGACCCCAAAATGGTAAATACCACAGTTCTGTTCAAATCAAGCATGTGTCTGTTTTCAGCGGCATTTTGTGGAAAAAGCACCACATTAACTGACAAAATGTGACTCGATTAACTTGATGTAATTGTAATACACCAGAATATACTGTATCTATGCACTGCTGGATGGTGGTGTGCGGGTTGGTGTCCAGTTAATTCAGTGGTGGACATAAATAAAGATAAAGCGTGTGCTGCAGATCATTGACAGTAACATTGCTATCTGGGTGTTTGACAGCTGAAAGAGAAGATGAAAGAGCAGTCGTGGAATATCCATTTCTCTGAATATGGACGTGGCACAAGTATGTTCTTCACTAGGAAGACACGAGACTTAATTGTTCGTGGTGTTCCTGAGGCCTTGAGGGGAGAGCTGTGGATGCTTTTTTCAGGTATTTATACGTCAAACATTAAATTTGCCATGTTATGCAAATCCATACGTCAGTGATACACAGCATCAGTGATTTGTTTACAAAGTAAGGCATGATTCAAAGTGTTATGTACTCAAGTGCTCACTCAACATAAATAATTAAGTAAAAAATAGTGGTGTGGGATCACTGCAGCAGTTGTTTTTGGACTGACTGTGGTTTTGCTTCGTAGGAGCTGTGAATGACATGGCCACTCACACCGGCTATTACACTGAGCTGGTTGAACAGTCTCTGGGCACAAGCACTCTGGCTACAGATGAAATCGAAAGAGACTTGCACCGCTCTCTGCCAGAGCACCCTGCATTTCAGAGTGACACAGGAATATCAGCTCTGCGCAGAGTCCTTACTGCCTATGCCTACAGGAACCCTAAAATTGGATACTGCCAGGTATTTTGATTTCTTTAGGCAGGCAAGAAAGCCCTGATTGACAGCTTTTAGAGGCTCCAAGTAAAATGCAGTGACAGTCATTAGCCAATTATGGTTCCCTTTACAGAGGTTTGTTATCACTGAAAAATATGAGTATGAAACACCTGCACACAAAAACACAATTACCAGGAAGCCGTACTCTCTAATAATTATATAATTATATTTCTATTCACTTCATTTCTATTGGTATTTTATGTGCGATTATCCTTTGTTTTTGCAAATTTTAACAATGACAGATGAGGTGATGGTTATGGTACAGACTTGTAACGCCTGTCTCCTTGTCTTAGTCAATTTTTTGACATTGTGCCGCAACCCTGAAAAGCAGAGGCTATTTTTAAAAAGGCCAAGTGCTTTGAAAAAAAAGTCACAGAAAACCATTGAAAATATTTTCAAAAAGGCACTGACAAATGTCAATGGTAGACACTCTTCATACTGGCCTCATCTTTGCAGTTAATTTTATACTTAGAACTGAAATGGTCTGTTTCTTGAAAGTGTGTCCTCTCTCCTGCTCAGGCCATGAACATTCTGACCTCAGTTCTCCTGCTCTACGCAAAAGAAGAAGAGGCTTTCTGGCTCTTAGTAGCCGTTTGTGAGAGGATGCTGCCGGATTACTTTAACCGTCGAATTATTGGTGAGAGGGGAAGCAAAGGATGCCAGTCTGATACAGTTTCTGCTGGAAATTTTAGGACATAAAATCTTAATAATTTCAGGAATTAAATTGTTCTTTCAAATGTGCCCATCTTTCTTCAGGCGCTTTGGTCGACCAGGCGGTGTTCGAGGATCTGATTCGAGAAAACCTCCCCCAGTTGGTGGAGCACATGACAGACCTGAGTTTCTTCTCATCTGTGTCCTTGTCCTGGTTTCTCACTCTCTTCATCAGTGTCCTGCCCATAGAGAGCGCTGTGAACGTGGTGGACTGTTTCTTCTATGACGGCATAAAAGCAATTCTGCAGCTCGGTCTGGCTGTGCTGGACTACAACATGGAGGCTCTGATCAGCTGCCACGATGATGCAGAGGCCGTCACCATCCTCAACAAGTCTGTGTGAATACAAACAAAGCAGGATCAGCATACTTTAAACATTATCACTGTGAATTAATGTCTATCTCTGATGTTTTATTTTTTTAGATTCTTTGACAGTGTGACAAACAAAGACAGTCCTTTGCCTCCAACAGTGCAGCAAGCTTCAGTGGGCAATAATGATAAAGCATCCCACTTGAATGTAGACATCAGTGATCTGATCCGAGAAGCCTACGAGGTACTGCGAGATATTCCGGTGTCAGTGTCAGTCAGTGATGTCAGTGTGGTGGCTGATTGAACTCTTTTTGTTTCTTTACAGAAATACGGAAACATCCGTTCGGAGGAAGTCGAGAGCTCAAGGAAGAGGAACAAACTGTATGTGATACAGACACTGGAGGATACAACCAAACAAAATGTTGTAAGTGGCCATTGATTAGAGTAATTTGCATAATTACCTTTGTTACAGTAATATTAAGGATTAATTCAAAATCTGTTTTATAGATTCGGGTGGTGTCCCAAGAAGTCAGATTCAATGCATCACACCTTGATGAGCTTTATAATTTGTTCAAAGTGAGTCAAAAACATAATACAATATCTTCAATATCATCATGCATAAATGACAGTGGTCATAAAAATGAGAAATAGAAAGGTCATATTTCTCTTTGTTTTCTTTGTTCAGAGGCAACATTTCCTCAGCTGCTACTGGACAATACAGAGTCCAGCTCTTCTCCATCATGACCCCAGCCTGGCCTATTTGGAGCAGTACCAGTTGGGTTTCCAACAGTTCAGCGTGCTCTTTGCCCTAATGGAGCCCTGGGCTTTCTGCACCACCAAGAGCACCCTCTCCCTCTGGGTCTTTCGCCTGATAGATGAGAACCAGGATGGCCTCATCAACTTTAAAGAGTTCTGCTGTGCCCTTGGTAAGTTAACTTGTTCTCTGCTCTTCACTCACGAAGCTGGTAACCTCACTACCCCCACTGCTATAACTGCACATTTCCTCTCCTGCAGATACTTTGTACAGTGGATCTTTCACAAATAAGCTGAAATTCCTCTTCAAGCTGCACCTGCCACCAGGTGAGTGATGAACAATGGACAAAACCAGCAGCAGCTAATCTAAATTTACCTTTAAAAATAATTTTTGAAGTGATTAGCATTTTTCATGTGTCAACTTTAACCCTCTGTAAACTACAAAGGTGAACTTTGTTAGTGTATCTTCAGCTTCAACCTCCATTTCCTTCGCAACATATTGACAGTGATGGTAGATCGCTGCAGGTTCAAACTTCTCCAGATTCTACCTAACGCCATCACATGAGAGCAAAAACACAAACATACAGAAGCAGCCTAAAGTAAAACACAAGGTCAGACAGAGGTACATCAGTCTATTTTCAACATGGCTTGAAAACGTATGAGTTGTCATTTCAGTAATCCAGTCCATAATTCAGCATTTGTTGAGCGAGCACATTGCCTGGGGAAAGAAACTGTCCTTGAATGTGTTGCTCTTGTCTGCATGATGTGGCAGTGCGTGCTTGAGGGCAGGGGTAAGAATAGTCCATGCTGGGTGAGAGATCTTTGCCATGGCAACAATGGGTGTAAGGAGCTGTAAGGGCATTTTGCAGTGGGCTATGTTCTCCCCAGAGGATCTGTGATGTAGAAGAGCTGCTCAAATTACAACTGTCAGTTTAGCAGCAGAATAGTACTGAGTCACTGTTTGTGTTGTGCCGAGCCAGTCAACACCAAGCAGAAAAGCTTGTTCTATGTCTCATGGAGAGCGCACATTGCTTCAGCACCAAGAACAGGTCTCATCTGGGTGTCATTGTCCAAACAAGATGGTAGACATGGACCTCCAATGCCCCCCCCCCTAAAGTTGGATTTTTAACTCTGCGTTGAGAGGCCATTCTGTACCTACGGGTTGGACAAATCATCATTTTTGAGGTCAAAAATCTTGCCATCATCAGACATGTACCTACACATGCACAGTGCTGGTTAGCAAGAAGTGTGCTCATAATTAAAAGGGAAATGTCATCTTGCTGACCCCTTCCATGTTAAGTTTATTTTTTCCTTTTTTAAATGACACTGATTCCATAGTCATTGCTGTTTTGACATCATGACGCTGTACATGGTGGGTTTTTGTGCTGAAAAATGAAACCAGATCCCTCAAACACTCGCTGATTTCACAGTAGGGTAGCCCTGAGCACTCATGGAATTTGTGACAGCCCACATCAAAGTCTATGAGTGTGTAAGCAGAGGCATTGGATTTGAACCAAACACTGCATTGATAAAAGAAATTAAATCACTGGCTATTTAGAGCAAAGAGTCTCTAAGTTTTCAATCCAAACACACAGTCCAGCAGCTGTATTCACTTATCAGCTTCAGTTGCAGAGGAGAGTGTACTCAGTGACATCACATTTGTACTGATCGGTTATAAGGACAACAGCATGTGTTGTTGTATCTTCAACTTAAAGTAACAGCTCTGCTTACCCCACACAGCCTGAAATTTTTTGTTTAGTTTTTCCTATTCTGAGAAAATTATAGATAGTAGCGATAAAAATATTAACTTTGGATTGCACTATTACAATTATACATCTGTGAGGCGTAAGGGACAGTTTATACTCATAAGGCGTGTTGTGCAAACATGTCGGAAATCAAGTGTGTATACTTGATTCGAACGACAACAGTTAGACATAAAGGGAAAAGCCGGTTGTCATAGAGAGGGCTGTTGTTGCGATATCATTTAAAATGGAAGACATTAATAGAGCTGGAATTGGTTGTACACATGAAAAGTGTCACTAATAGTTGTGTAACAAATGAAAAAAGGGAGTTAGATTAAATCTTTGGCTCATTTCTCAGCTCTGCACATCGAGCCAGTCATGGTGTGAAGTGGGTGTGTTTTGGGTGGACAGAAATGGTTGGACAGCCCCCCCCCCCCCAATCTAATATCAGAGAGGTGTGAGGGGAGGGAGTTTCTGAAGCTATCTGACCATTTGACAAGAAGTTTGGACCGTGTAATTCTGGCCCCTTAAACATGATGGACTTTTGCCTTACGCTCTATCTTATGTGTAAACTGAAATTAGTTATTGTGTGTACAAAGGTGATAATTAGGTGTAGTGTTGGTGCACACAAAGGTCCTATGGAAAATTCAGATTATTCAGTAAAGTTCATGTTCATCTGCCCATGAGATTTTAAATAATGTTTTAGATTTTAGATGGAAGTTTTAGGCAGTTGCTGACAATAGAGGAAAAGTCACCACAATCAGTTTCATCATGTTGAGATCCTGAGTATCATCAACAGATGTCATGACATAGACACACCAAGTGAATAACCAAACTTGGCAAATGCTGGGCTGTGCTTCTAACGCAGCACGAAGCTATCACGCCAATATAATGACACTGCTGGCTTGTGAGGGTAATTGTTTAATCCAGGCATGAAAACTAACATGCACGCATGCACACACAGTAGGTGGTGGGGGTTGGAGCATAGAAGTATTGTACATCTCAAAAATTAGTGGAGTGAGAAATTAAAATGATACAGGCAGAAAGCATTTTACAAGGGAATGCATTTTATTTTCACAACAATACTCCATTTTCTTCACATAGAATATATATGAATGTCTTTATACTTGTGTAATAATACTGTACATAACAATGAGTTTATTAACCCACCTAATGCATTTAAATGACTAGACCACATTCAAATACGGCACAGTTCAATATAGCACCTCCACCACACAACTACAACCACAATATAACTCTAATATCATGTCGGTGGAAAAAAAAACTTCACGTTAGAAGCTTCACAAAGATTGCAGCACTGGTAGATGAGATTGCATTGGACTGTATCTAATAAACTGATAACACGGTGTATATGCACATCTTTGTTTTCTTTCATCAAATTCTCTAACAAATTTAATCTACATTACTCAAGTGGATCCTCTGTCACCTCTGTCTCTTTATCTTTCATCTGAGTGTGCTCACAGACAGTATCTTCCAGCTTTTACAGGTAGTCCTTTGCACTTAAAGGAACAAAGAATCCAGCACTTTATTCCAGTGACTGAAGACTCTTCTCACTTGAGTAGACTCACTGGTTAGCCTCTTTACTCTTTCTTTTCCCTTAAAACTCAAATTTCCCTTTTCCCTTTTCCACCTAAATTCTGTGATAATTCTGTCTTGACTGCATTGATTGTTCTGAAGCATTTAACCATACAGTTTGTTCACATGCTGCTTTTAAATTTCAGCATTTGATCTTCCAGAAGATGGTGTGATAAGGAAAAGCCCTGAGAGAGGTAATATTACATCCAAATTTATTAGAAACACCCCATGGCTAGAACAAAATTGCTATATTGTCTTAATTTTGTGTGATAATGTACACTTGGTAAAATTGACAGGTAGAGGAAAGGTGGACCTGCAGGCCTACCTGAAACAATGGCAAAATGAAATACTTAAGAAAGAGGAAACCATCAAGGACCTACCTCGTATTAATCAGGTAATTCTATCCATGTTGTGGAGTGGGGAGACCATTTTGTTCCTGAAGTGGCAAAAAAAAGATTCAACTTCACATTGTCTCGATAATATGACCTGATGTAGTACATCACATGCTTTTTCTCTCCATCTCAGACTCAGTTCATCCAGTTCTCCAAGACTCTGTACAACATTTTTCATGGCGATCCAGAGGAGGAAGCTCTGTATCGAGCTGTGGCCCATGTGACCAGCCTTCTCCTGAGGATGGAGGAGGTGGGACGGAGGCTGCAGGAGCCGAGCAGCCCACCCGAGTCCACAAAGCTCGCAAGCACCTCTGCTGCGGAGGAGTCCTCAATCGAAGAAGCCTCTAGCACGCCAGAGAGCTCAGACACCTCCAGCTCCCACAATAGTCACGACGCGGGGCCGGACCTCTCAGAGGTGGAGTGGTCATTTTCGTTCGAGCAGGTCTTGGCTTCTCTGCTCAACGAGCCAGCCATAGTCAGCTTTTTTGAAAGGCCTGTTGACATTCAGACCAAACTGGGACAAACTAAGGTTGCCCAGCTGAAGCTAAAGGCAAATAAGTGAAAGGATACATACGATTATTGATGCTTCACTTCTGATCCACACCTAGAGGTCACCATGAATTTTAATTTCTCTTGGATAGTGCAATGGGTTTTGGTGAGGCAGGAAGTAAGATTGCTGGTGAAGAGGTATCATAAATGAAGAGGAGACATCAGATTTAAGTACATCAGGTTTGTGCAAGTGCGTGTGCACACACACGCGTGTGGCTTGGATGAGGTGCAACATCTTTAAGACATTTTAAACACATGTAAGAATCCACTGACCAACACCTTCAGTGCATTCTTATGATGCCTGTTCCTCAAACTAATTATGCATTTTCAGTCTCACTGATGAAATTCATTCTCTCATGTTGCCTCAGATTCTTCAGATTTTAACTGTGGTTTAAAATATTTTCCCCTATATACCATGGAGCACAGACACTATAGTTTTGTATTGTATAAGGGACATTCAGTCCTGTCCTTTATATCCAGAAACATGACAAAAATGTTCTCCCCACTGTCTTTGATGTCATGCTGAAGTCCACGTCTATAACAATTGACTAAGACAAGGTGACTTTAGAGTCCTTCTGGATGTCTTGATATCTTTTATCTTTCAGATGACTAGTCACTGCTGTAAAGTGAAACATCCTGTAAATGCTAAAGTGTTCTGTGACTTCAGTGTCTCCTGGTGAGTGTATTCTGTAAATGTCAGCTTATTGTGAGAAACACCAGCTTTTCAGTTGATACAGGCACAGAATAAACGGCAGTAAAGTGAGCAAGGACATGCTGTTGTGTTGTCCCCGGAAGCCGTAGACCAATTTCAGAGATCTGAGTGAAGATGTCAAAGTGTGTGTAGAAGTGTAGAAGATTCAATTATGGTATAATGCATTTGCACTAACATGCAAGAATGCTGTACTACCATTGCACATTCATCTGTCTGCTCCCTCTAACAGCAGCACACACAGTAACAGTATTATAGCATGATTTCAAGTATATCATACTTGAAACTATAAACTGTAAAGGTAGACCAGTTTGACTCCACAGTGCTGCTGCAGTGAGACCACCTGTGTCCTCTGAAATTATCTAGGAAATGTGTGTGATCTTCACAGTGCGAGTAATAGATGTACTGTTTGCTTATGTCTGTCTTACTGTAAATGTAGGATGTTATGCTTTAGTACAGGTGCACCATTTTTCAATAGTCATTTCATTATTGTATTAATGAGGCTTGTATTGAAATTGTAATATATGAGCTAGTGGACTGTTGTGGACACAACGTCAACCTTTTGAAGGACATCTTGTTTTATCAAATCTCAGGGTGCAATTTGTGTAAAAGAAAAGGGATATTTTTTGATTTAGGACATATGAAGTAAATAACTGAGTAATACATGGCCTTCGTCTTACCTGTAACATAAATATAGAGCATGTGTAGGATAGTTACAGGATCTGTGACATTATGCTAGCCTTCAACAAAGAGCAACTATTACTTATTGCTACAGAAAGCCAGATTTGACTTACAGTATTTCAGTTGTTTTCTTCTTCTATGCTTCTTTTTCTTTTTGTTTCTGTCTCTGAATAATTTGCACAGTTATTTGAGATTCACAAGCTTTACATATATGCCTGTATCTTGGCCAGACTTCAGAGGTGTTGGATTCCAAAAGGTCATGACTGCTTAGGCTGCAGTATGTTATCTCCAGGGGTGCAATTCTCTGTTAGCTATATTTTTTATTATTTTGCCATTTGCTAGGAACATTTTGTTGTTATTTTCTTAATGAAATACGTATTTTTTCACTTAAGACTTGAGGACCAATTTGAAATGTATTTCATTGTGCAATTGTTGGGTTAATTGACATAGAGTAGGTCGTTAAAGTGAGTTGTACATACTCTTTTCAGTTGTCATCGGAACTGAAAATAAAAAAAAATTTTAAAAAACTGTTTACATGAGTAATGTAAAAAAAAAAAAAAAATTAAAAAAAAATCAAAATATGCCTCGTTCATCTTTAATATGTTGTCACTACTTAAATCCAAAGCTCAATCGGTGACTTTGTTTCAGTACCTTAAGCCATAATGAAAAAGAACAAAGGCAGCACATTGTGAGGAGAGCTCAGCAGTAACTGATCATATTGTAGCCTTTCACAACAGCAGCTTTATTTCCATTATTTACAACACTCATCTCTGGTCTGAATATTTCAGTATGACTGTTCACCTACAGTTTCTTGCTGCATTTGCACCATCTCCAAACTTAAAAAAATAATTTTCAGTTACAGCCTCTTATCAAAGATTGTGTTGTGATATTTCTGCTACATTTATTGCATGTTTAGTCTACTTCTGATGTGTTGATAATATTTTAAGATACAATTAGAGATCACATAAAAAAGTTTTGGGCTTAGATAATGCTCCAGCTGCTGCATTAGTATATGGTTAACTAAGTCCTTTTATCCTTACATGTGCACATGTAGTCTACAGCTTTTTGTAGACTGTAGGTTTTGATTGAAAGCTTGTTTTGCAAAGTACATGAAGCGCAGATATTTCTGTTTACCTGCTTGATTTTGATTTTATTTTTATTTCCATAAAAATGTACCAGAATAAAGAGTGATGATTCTATGAATAATAATTTTGAGTCCTTGCTGACTGTTAACCTGAAGCACCTCTACACACATCAACATGAATTTAAATGTGACTCATGAAATGTTAATGGGCAGGTATTTTCAGAGCTCCAGCCTGTATGTATTTGTCTATATGCATCTGAATGGCTTATCATACATAGTAGCTATGTGGGATTTATTGTATAACTACAACAGTAACGTCTTTACAGAATCCACAATAATAGCTACATATTGCGTTTCTATTCCGCATTCTGACACAGGATAATCCAGAATGACCTGGACTTTTCAGACAGGGGATGTACCTGCCCTTGCCCCACCTGCTTTCCCAAGTTTGTGACCACAGCTTTACCAGCTTTAACTCACATTTGGCCGTATTCAAAGTCAAAGTAGCACCCTCTAAATGGCGAAATATCTCCCGTAAAGTATCTACATATGCAGACCAGGTGGAGGAGTAAATGACAATGTCATCTAGGTATGCCTCACAGTTTTTGACACCATAAATAACTGTATTCATCAGACTTTGGAACGTGGCAGGAGCATTCCTTAACCCAAAAGGCATGACTTTGTATTGAAGGAAATGGTCCGGGGTGACAAAAAGCTGAAATCTCAGATGCACGATGTGAAAAGGGCACCTGCCAGTATCCCTTCAGTAGGTCTAATTTGGTGACATATTTGGCTGACTCTATGTGAAGGGTGTGAGGATGGGGCATAAAGGAGGATGACTCTATGGACTGTTTCCGGTATTTATTTGCTCCTGCAGATTAAAACACATTAACTGACTCCTGGTCTCTCCTTTCAGCACATCTGCTCCCTATACATGCAAAACAACAGTGTTTTTACTAGGGAATACAAGCTGCGCTGCGTAGGTTGCATGACACAAGGCGAACTGCCGCCATACAATTCGTGCCAAAAAAGTGAAACTAAAAACGCCTGTAAGACTTTCATTAACGGTCAAAACAACACAAAATCGCGATTTTGCATTCGTCAAACAGATTCAAAACCGCTTCACAATCAATCTTCACATTCCAGAGGTATAACATCTCAGGGGGATTTCTGTTCGCTGCTGAACAATGTACCACAAAACATTTATATTTTGACACCCTGATAGTATGGACTCCTGGCAGAGACAATGACAGGATTAAATAATGCAAAGGGCCATTAATTGTGACAATTACTTTTGTGTGTGTGTATTGGCTGGTGAGTATCAGAAATAATCCTGTCATTAATTTGTGGTTTCTCCGTTTAATGAATGAATGTGATACTTACTGGCCATGTTTATTAATTCTCTTGCTCAGCTTCGTAAGCAACGTTTGTAATCTCTATATATCTCTATAGTTTTTTTTTTTAGCATGCTAGTTATGATTACTTACCTCATAACTTCCACAGTGGGGACAAATACAATATATGAACCTTCAATACAAGACTTTTCCAGTTCTGTCAAAGACATATGTTATCACATATTAAATTTTAACTCTTTATCAATTAACTTACCAATTTTCAAGTTTATTCTTTTTGATTCATTCAACATGTCTTGCAGTTTTCAAATGTGACCACTAGATGGCAGTGTTGTATTGTTTGTGTAATGCCCGATCTCAGGCATGAAGGAGGAAAAAATGCCAATGGGACACCCTGTCGGTTTCTTAGATATGTTCAGACTAACAGGGCAATTAGACGGATTATAACATGACCCATTATCATTATCATTAATATTATGTAATGTTTTATTAGCAAACATGTAGTAAACAGCTGATAGAACAGTATGATACAGATGTTGTCAGGTTCTTCTGTCATGAACTTTATACAACCTACACCCTTGACTGTTCCTTTATTATGATGTTTTTTGTCATTTGTTTGCCTTTATCTCAGCCTCTGCTGCTGCTTGTTATTTTAGCTTCATTTTAATGATGTTAGCTGTGATGAAGACCTCGTCACTGTTTACAAATGACACGAGGTAAAGAGGACACTCAGTAGTACATACTCAAATTGTAATCCAGACTCATACCTCCCCTCTGTACTTGTGGTGAGTGCACGCACCACATTAAAACTACAATCAAAACGTTACACATATCCACTGCAGTAATATGTTTGACAAAAGAAACACACTACATAACATGTTAGTCAATTCAGATCAGTTTATTCATAACAATCTTCTTTTACCAAAGTGTTACCATTAATCAGATGTTCCTCTCCTCCACAATCTCTGGGTCTGAAATAGAGCTCATAAATAACAAAAATCTGTAAGCACCCACAGGTGCCTATTACCAGTAGTTAAGGGTTGAGTGAGACTATAAACTACAGTGCACACTTGAAACATCCTAAGGTGCCAGGTGCAAGTATAAACTGTTAATCTTTAGTATTGGTTGTGTTGAAAAGAGCTGGTTTTGTATCTTCAGTCAAATCCACCTATCACAATCCTCTCTGCCATTTAAGCGTATGGTATTTGTAGACTGCGTATAATGTGTACAAGTGGGGGTGATTCCCCAGGGCTGCAAAAACACTTATAAGATCCTGCTCAAGACCACAGGTGCAGTGGACACACTGCTATGCTATCAGTACCATAGGTTGCCTATGCTCACACACAACTGGTAACCATGCTATTGCCTGACATGCTTTGGGATACTGGTCCCACAATTGTCAGTCTAGCCATTGTAACATTAGACACAGTTGACACTTTGTGACTCTTCCCACCATCAAACTATCAAATTGATAGGAAACAGAGACAAAGGTCCCTTCTCTCACAAACAGTCAATGCTTTTAGCATATCAGAGAGACACAGAACCAGACCAAGGGTCAAAGGGTCAGCTCCAGAGGATCAACCAATGGACACCAGGCAACTGTAGAATATAGGCAAAATCTCCAGTTTGTAACAATAAGACTCTGTCTATTGATATTTGATTGTTTCTTATATGGGACAAATAACACCAAAAGGACTGAGAATCACTAGTCAGAGATGTGCCACTGTTTAACTTTTTGTTTAAATTTTTTTTTTTTTTATGAATAATTATGAGAGATGACAGGGATGTGCGCAGACATTTTGGGGGGCAGGGGCTCACGTGAAAAAAATCACGTGAGCCCCTGCCCCCCAAAATGTCTGCGCACATCCCTGTCACCTGGTCCATTTTGGAGAGACCGAGACCTCTGGACATTTCAGCTCCCGCCAAAAACCTTATGAACATCATCCAAATCCAAACCAGGAGAAGCTGATGGCACTGACAGGTGGTGGTGAAGACAACAACTCCCATGCTCTGATGCTACTTCACAACGCAAATAATTTCTGTCTTTACACATTGTTTTGATTGAGAAACATCAAATTAGCTATTGTCTGCTTGAATGCTATGCTAATTTGTAGGTATGTGTTTTGAGTTCTGCCCTTTACCAAATAAAAATCCTAGTGGCAGCACAAAATCTGTAACTTCCACCACAGAGAACAAAAATACCTCCAATCAAGTTGCACTGAGGTATATTTGTAGTTTTCTTTAATTAAAACACAATATTGGCACCCTAACACATCTTTGAGTGCTGAGTTGTGACAGTACTTCAACCCAATGCTTTTCCGTGACATGCATTTGTAGAACATGATGTAGCATGTTGTGCTTCCTTCACTCCATTCACATCCCCTTCCATACATCTTGAACCTGGTTATCTGTTCCTCTGTGGTGTCATGGCCCTTTGGATCCCAGGAGAATGATAGCCTCTTAAACCAGCCCAGGTGACCATCATCATTTCAGATGGGCTTATCTACATTTCCTCAAAGAACTCCTTGTTCTACCACAGTTATCACTCTGTTTTTTCATTCTGTGTTTGTCATTGTACTTGAGTGCAGCAGTTCAATTATCAGGCTCAGACTGATGAGAGCGTATTGTCTCCAGCTCTAGCATTCTTGCTCACTTACATTAGTGCATCAAAGTCCATAGACCAACAGAACTGTCTAACAGCAAGAATCTCACTTCATCTTCACCCCTATCATTCAGTACCAAAATCACAGTACACAAAATACTTGTTTTACAGAGCTCTAGTGTAAATAGCACCATGTCAGCCAAACATGGAAATGAGAGCATGCTTCCCAGAGACACAAAATACACACAAGTTGTAGGTGTTTCTCATTAATGGGAATGGGACAAGTACAGATCTACACTTGTACAGTGTCTGCCATGTAAATGAGAACAGCTTCATTGTGAATTCAGCTGTATCAAAGTACTGCATTTGTGAGCAGAGAGGATGAGGAGAGCAAACAGATAAAGACCTGAAACCAGCTGACACTAGGCTGAAACCAGCTGATATTATGTCTCATCTGTGAAAGTAAGATGACTCCTTTATCGCCCAGTCAAGGCCCTTGACAGTTAGACATGGGTCTGCATGCGTTTCTGCAGAGGCCTGGTGATGTCTGAGTTCTGGGAGGAGGACTGAGAATAGTGAGAGGAGGACGAGGCTGAGGTCTTGCTGTTCTTGTCAAGCTGCACACATCTGTCCTGCTTGCTGTGGCTGCTGACGCTGCTGTCACACTGAGTGTCAATGAAGGAGCTGGAGTCGCTGAGTGAGCTCCGCTGAAACTCCCGCTCACACAGCTCGATGGAACTGCTTCCCATGCCCAGGACGAAGTGCTGGCTGTAGTCGCACAGGTGGTTTGGACCGGCACCAAGGGTGTTGTAGATGTTGGTGAAGGACATGCCAGTGGGCACCTGCTGTTTGCCAATAGTCTTAGTTCCAGCGGTTGGGCTTCGGCCTATGTCAGGAGTCCGGCTGGGGGTCAAGGACATGGTGTGGGTGGCGTGGTGCTCGTTGAACGTGCTGACACTGTAGTAGCCATTGGTGGGGTCCTTTTAAATGCAAAAGAAGAAAAAGTGATTTCAGTGAGACAGTAAACAAACAAGATAATTTTGTTGCCTCCTGTTTGTGAATCAATGCTGTCTTTTTGTGCACAACTACGTTTATGTAAAAGCTGCTTTTTAAACACAGACACTGAAAAACAAGAGCTGGTTTTCTCACCTGTCTACACTTTCTCACTTTCACTGAAGAACAAGAGTTGAGCCACAAACAGTGATCAGAAAATGGGCTGATGAATACGGGAAATGAAGAAAGGTGCAATATGAAATAGCAGATCACATGATTTAGTGGTGTGTCATCTGCCTGCTTCTCAGTATTCATGTTTGTTGCAGGATGTGTTGATTTATTTTATTATCTGTCAAATCAAATGCAACCCTGCATAACATCACATATTCACATAAACAATTGCTGGTAGCCATGCATCTGTTGCCTCTAGACTTGACTACTGTAATTCTTTATTATCAGGATGTCCCAATAACTCAGTGAAATAAAATGTAAACTCAGCGATGGTTGGTCCACTGTTGGAAAGGATGTCAACCAAATCGAAACACAAGAAATACTTTTTCATCATTACTTTTAGCACAGTGGCAGTTATTAGGAACTCAATGCTCACTGAGTGTCAACACCATACACCTGTGTGAGCCATAGTCAGATCTCCACTGAGCCACTGACATGACACTGACACGCTTCAAATTTTTTTAGCTGTGGTTTTATATTTAGCTCAAGCTTCAGTAGTTGAGCATTAGAACATGTAGTATGTTGTGAGAATGTTCTCAGTTTACTGGGAAGCTGAAGAGAGAGTCAACCTGCACTTTCTACTGCAGTGAACGAATATGAAACCTCGGCTGATTTTGACGTTTACATTTAGAGAGTGGAGGCCTGTGGCCACAGAATCTGTGCCACCAGGAGAAGTTTTGATTTTTCTTTTCCTGGTCGCCAAAAACCATTGCTCCACATTCTAGGTGGTCACATGAAATGTCTGATGAAATCTCAGAAAAGCTGTAAAACCCTTCACTTGGAGGTAAAAATATCCAGAACATAACACATATGTCAGAACTGGTAAGCTTTTAAAGCGGAGTAGGCCAGAAGAAAGTTGAGTCTGTACTCCGATGAGATCCCATTCATTTTAAAAATCATAAAAAAAAAAATATGAATATAAATTCAACCATAAGGGATATAATGGCACATACTGTATCTCCTAAACATGCTTCACATTTTAGCTTTGGAGCCATGTTTCTAGTTGCAAGCCTGTGACCAGGAGTGAAAAGCCATCTTCACTATAATTATCATAACTAATGATAATCTATGCTTTCTGTGCGTTGCACAGCAGGAACATGATTCATGGTAACTGGCTCTTTGAAGCTGAGACAGCTGAATATTGATGGTATTCACCCACCTTTTCCTCCTCATGGAGCATCTCCAGTTGCTTCAGCACAGCCTCCTGCTGGAACTCACCATGGTCTGTCTGCATCATGTTAATCAGGGCCATCAATAGTCATTCATAGTGAATACATACCAGAAAAACCAGAAAGCCTTGGACAGAGCACATCAGTATTTGAGGCCGTATCAAACTGTTCACTCACCATCATCTGCGTGATGTTCATATGCTCCTCGCTCTCCTGTGCTGCATCATGGTCCTTGTGGACAATCTCCACCTGAATGCCTCCTTTAAGACCTGGAGGACAGGGAGAGACGGATCAGAGTGGCTGAGCAGCCTCACACCCACAGCTTTTTCAGACCTCAGGGTGATTATGCTGACTTCACTGACTGAAAACTTGAATAAACTTGAATAAATTACAACTTGGTAACACTGATTTAACCCCTGAGGTAACCCCAGATATTGATCAGCAGGATGCTGAAGAATATCTGCAGTCTAAATATGCAGTGTACCGGGCCTAAAAGTGTGAAGACAGAACATCTGTCGTCAAGAAATGAGTCAATTGCATATCCTCTTTCCTTCTGATGATCTGCAGTGACAAAGTAATAGAGAGACAAGCAAAGCTGTTGTTAAAAGAGGCCGTTTCACTGTGGCTGCTAAACTAATCACCTACGAGTCCCTCAATGCAACACAACTGACTCTGCTAAGTGGTGGTGGTGTAACATTCAGGCAAAGCAGAACTTTATTTATATAGTACATTTCATTCCAGGTGGAACCATAATGTGCTGCATCAAAGCATGAATTATCACAGAAGTTGAAACCACAAATACTATGTGGATAGTGAAAAGATAAAATGTTGACACAAATTAAAACAAACACATAAATGATACGTACAAATTAAAAATCATTAAGAAAATTAGCACCGATCAGTAAAAAAGATATGTAAATTAAAACGATTAAAAAGTAGGAATAAAATGTGATTAAATAAAATCATAATTAGCCCAATAAAAAACAAGACATATGAAACCAATAAAATAAACCAATAAAAATAAAATGAAATGGTATATTGAGACCAGTAAACCACACTACTGGAAAGCGTGGCTAAAAAGGAATGTTTTCAGTTTAGATGATAGCGTAGGAGCACCTCTAATATGCTTAGGTAGTATGTTCCAGCAGCTTGTAGCATAAAAGCTGAAGGCAGTTTCACCAGTTTTTGAGGAGACCCGGGGGAGATGGCCTGTTCCAGCTGACCTGAGGGGTCTAGCTGGTTGATAGCTCACAAGCAAGTCAGATAGATACTGAGGTGGAAGACCATGTATGACCACAAAAACAAGCATTAAAATTTTAAAATAAATTCTAAAATTAACTGGAAGCCAATGTAGCGACCACAGCACAGGTGTTATATGGTCATATTTTCTTTTTCTAGTTAAAACTCTGGCAGCTGCATTCTGGAGTAGCTGCAAGGTATATTTAGGATAGTCCTGTGAACAGCACATTACAGTTGTAGCATTAACACCATATTTTAGAATTTACTCTCGTTGAAATGGGGCACGAGTCCTCTGGGAGGACAACAATGAATTACTTCATTGACAAATTTATCAATCTCATATCGGAAGCCATGACTTCTCAATTCAATGGATCTCCAGTCTCTACGTCAAAAGAAAACAAGAGGACAACAACTGGGTGTAAATAAAGAAGTTTATTAACTAAACTACTATCTACAGAGTAAATGTAAGGTGTAATAATCATAAAGATAAAAATAATAATGAAATGAGCAGTGTGATGAGTTGGCAATGGTGGGAGAGAATATGTTATGGCTATACACTATGGCTATACAGCTAATGATACTACATCTACGAATGAGATTTGATGATTAAATATTACTATATTTCGACATCAACCCAGTCATGAGCAGAATGTTAATGATGATTAAAATTTACAAAATTACTCTGAGGCACTTCTGTTGTTTTGGTTCAGTTGGTCTTGACTTGGCTTATAAAAATAAAAGATCGCACATGTAGACAAAAATGATGTTACTTGGAGCCTGTGGCAAAGAAAAATAAAGGTTGTGAAAAGTGCAAAAATGACTAAGAGCCATGAGTTTGTGGCTAACAGCTTAGAGCTAAAAGTTTACATGACTACAGAGCCGGGCTTTGAGCCGGGACTCTGAGTTTTGAGCAAAGATCTCAGCTTCTAGTTTCTGCATTGTTTTTCTAGCTTCAGCTTTTCAGCCTCTAGCATTGTCTTAGCTTCTTCTTTCTGAGCATCTAGCTTTTGGCATCTTCTGGCTGTTTCTAAGAATCTTCTCATCTCTGGCTTTTTCCTTCTTAGCATCTCGCCGAGTTTCTACCAATGTGTGAATAGTTCATGAATGTTTTATCCCCTGGGGGGCTGGCGCATGTTTCAGGGGTGTCACTCGTCTTCGCCTGTGTTTCCACTTGGAGAAGAGAGTAATTTTCCACTGAACTTTTGAGTAATTAAATTCTATAGTTTACTTATAAACTCGTACATCCGTTTTCCACCATGACCACAAAACATTAAATCAAATAACATATAAAACTACTTGCACTAATAATGGCAGAGAGGAGTAATACAAGTGTTTTCATATTACATCCTTCAAACCTGGAATTAATCATGATACAAGTGGTTAACTGATCAAACAACAATATAAACATTTCCCAAAGCTAATAGTCTATAAATGTGGATTACACAGCAGTTCTTTGGCTGTAATAATAATATGGACATGCTGGATGTCATGTAGTGTGTGTTAGCTCGTGTGAAGGATGCTGACAGTATGGTCACATGAAGGACATTGTCTTAAAATCTACATGTTACATTTCAAACATTCTATTGGATAGAAGTTTGGGATTAAACTATTGCATAGGAACATCTCATGAGTTACAGAACAGCTAGATATTTAATTTTACATTCTTCCTCAGATCTGTGTCTGTGAAGAGAGTTCTGCTGGTCACTACCCAGGATTGGAATATGGGTTGTAGTTTATGACTCTTATCTAGAGAGGGGGAGAGGAAGGGAGGTTGACTCTTTTCTAGAGAGGGACAGAGGAAGAGAGGTTGGTGTGTGTGTGTGTGCGTGTGTGTTTGTGTTCATACATGGCACAGAGAGGCCAGGATTCACACCTTAGTGTTAATCAGTCCTTTTGTTGTTACTTGTCCTATATAAGAAACAATCAAATATCATTAGATAGAGTCTTATTTAATTTGCCTATATTCTCCAGTTGTCTGGTGTCCATTGGTTAATCCTCTGGAGCTGACCCTTTGACTTTTGGTCTGGTTCTGTGTCGTTCGGGCATGCTGAAAGCATGGTCTGTTTATGGAAGAGGGGAGGTTAGAGATAGGTCTGTAATTACTAATAATAGATGGGTCTAGAGTGGACTTCTTTAAAAGTAGCTTAACAATTGAAGATTTGAGTGAGCTGGGAAAAATACCAGTTTGTAAAGAGGTCTTTATAATGGTTAAAATATCCTTAGATAGACTGTTAAAATGCTTTTAAAAAGGAGGTGTGGATGGGATCAGGGAAAGAAGTGAAACCATTATGACCATTAAGACCATGGAACCACTGTTCTAAGATCATCAGCACTGACTGGTGCAAAAATTGATAAAATAAAATTTGAGGGAGGCAGGGTAGGGGGTGCATGAGTAAGTATGGGAATATTTGCCCTGGTAGTCATTATTTTGTTTTGAAAGAATGTTGCAAAGTCCTCGCACTTATCAGTAGAAGTTAAATTACCTGCAATATAAGTTCTGTAATTGTCAAAGAGTTTGTCTGTAGTGGAAAAGAGAACCCTTGAATTGTGTATATTATTGTTCCTTATATTTTTAAAATATGGTTTCATGGCTTTTCTAATTTCTGAGTTATAAGTAATCAATAGATTTTTATAGATTTCAAGATGGTCTGAAATCTGGGTTTTACGCCATTTATCCCCGCTCTTCTGCAGTCCCTTTTCTTCCTCCTTATCAATTCATCTGTTAGCCAAGGACTTTTATTCTTTTCAGACAACACTTTACTTTTTTAAGCTGTAGTCTGCTGGGGCAGCAGCATGTCTGACATGAACACCAGGAGATTGGACAAGCTGGTCGAAAAAGCTGGGTCTGTGCTTGGCAGGAGTCTGGACTTGCTCAGGACTGTTGTTGAGAGATGCATGCAATGTAAGATGAAGGCCATTTTGGACAATACCAACAACCCTCTCCACAACATTCTGGCAGGACAGAGAAGCAGCTACAGCTACAGCTGCAGCAAACATCTCATCTCGCTGTGTTGCAGAACAGAGAGGTTCAGGAGATCCTTTGCCCCAACTGCCATCAGGCTATATAACACCCCAGCCAAAGGAAGTGGACAAATGTAATATTGTTTAATATCTATTATTATCATTATTATTATTATTATTATTATTATATATCTTATGTATGAAACACTAAGCAGGTGACGTGGAGGATATATAACATAAAATCCTATAAACACACAACAATGAAGAAGAAAGACACAACAACACTGATGAGTGTTCAGCACAACCATCAGCAACCACTGCTCATCACACTGTGAGCAGAGTCAGTCACACAGTTTGTTAAAGGCCTTACTCTCTGTTTTCACATCTCTGTGGTGTGACATTGACACAGGAAGAGAAGACATGACCAGATGGACATCCTCTGTAGAAACAGACAAAAACATGTCAGAGACTAAACCAGGCCACTAAACTCTACCAGGACATCCAGTCATATATTCCTACACATAGTGAAGCAGAGAGAAACAGAGGCAAACTACAGTCTATCCTCAGAACTTCAGATTCAGCAGAGGTAGAGCTGGAGGCTAAATTAATGACTGAAGCCAAATCAGCCACTGAAGAAGAATTCTGGAAGAAGCTTTTCCACTCCACTCCACCACCGCCGTTTACAAAAACCACATACACAGACTACATACTCGTGTGGAATCTGGTGCAGCAGAAAGCGCTGAGTGTCCCCAGGAGGATAGAGAGGGCCAGGAAGGCTCCCACTGCCACACCGACGATAACAGCCAGTCGCAGAGTCTCTGAAGAAACAGACACAGCAGGACATTCAGAAGCACTGAGGCCACATCCACAATAATACACACAATATCACTTTTGCTAAACCTACACCTGATGTCCACACCACTGTGAAGATTTTGAGCCCCTAAAACCGACACATCTGGAAATGCTGCTGGGCCTTGGCCCACGGAGTCTGGTCGGTAAAAGCCCAAAGAAATTACATGAAGCCACCACCCTGATGCCAAGGACAGGCATCAGGTTGAGGCACACTGTGGCAAGTCTTCAGTACAGTTCTGCAAATATTGTCATAGGAGCTCCACAAGCTTTCCAACAGGAAACTGTGTCCCTGAGTGGGTCTGACAGGCTCCTCAGGAGTGAGCCACTTTAAAGATTCAAGTTACAGTTTGACCTTCTTTGGTCAGATTGACATTTGGGAGTGATATTGAAAAGATGCTCAGTTCAGTCCATGGGCCTCATTTAAAACTGTTGATAAACATTGAAATTAAATGTGAGATAATTTCACTTCATATCACTCATTACTTATTCCACTCCACTTTTGTGTTGTTTGTAACTTTTCCATAAGCACCTTTCAACTGTATAAGATGTGAACCAACTCAAATCACGTTCTGCTCAATATTTCATCAGCTCACCATCACATAACAGACACCTGGAGGGGCTTCAGTGTCTCTGTGCCTCCACTGGTCAGTCCACACTGAACATCCACCTCCATGTGTGATCACTGTTTCATTTCAGAAAATGTCCTGTTTGTGGCATTAACAGCTGCTGCAGCCATCAGCCTCCACAGGAACAAGGTGTCGATCAGTGCTCATCAGGGGTTTGACCATTTGTGGTTGATTGTGGGAGTGTTGTAGGCGGAGAATGAGGCTTTGCCTGTGCACAGCCTCATAAATCTGATTACTTTTTTGTGTATGACATTTTCAGCTCTTGTGCACACAAACGTCTGGATCCTACACACTGTGTTATAAGTGAGGCCCCTGGTCTTCACTAGAACTCAGTCTCTTCAGGGAATGATAGCTTTGAAACTCATCAGCATAGTCCAACTAAAACATTTACAGTTTTATGGTTTTAATATATTTTTATTACAATGAGAAAATACATTTAAATCATTTTTTTTATTTTAATGTGTTTTTTCATTTAATAGAAGTATATTGAAATGAATCATTCAAAATGTAATTATAGATGTAGGCTAATTATACTGTAGATGTAGGCTAATTTGTCAGTTCTGTGCAGGACTGTGCACTGAGATGAGGCACCAAACAGACAATAGTTGGTAGAGTCTCAGAGTCTATTATGTTAATTTCCCCTAGGGGATAAATAAAGTATCTATCTATCTATCTATCTATCTATCTATCTATCTATCTATCTATCTATCTATCTATCTATCTATCTATCTATCTATCTATCTATCTATCTATTGAAAGAGGCACGTTGCTGTCCCACATCACAGCAGAGGGATCGCTTCAGCGCTATAGCTCTAATCATACACTAAACACATTTTGTTTTCTTTTGACATGACAGCTGTGAAACCTTGTGCACTGTTGTCCAGTTACACTCTAAGAAGTCTATAACATGAATCTGCCTACAACATTCTGATTTGAATCCACACAGGGATGAAGATACAGTTTTCAACAGCTTTAATCAGACTCAGTAGCCTCAGTGTGAGATTTAACCACAGGTGAAGAGCTACAGTTAAACCTGTCTGACATGTCTTTTTCCTCACCTTGTTCTTTGAGGCGTATGATCTCAGTGTCAGAGCCGAAGCTGTTCCATGCTGTGCAGTTGTAGATGGTCTGGAAATCTGCGGGGACTATGTTACTCATGGTCAGTGTGGAGATGACCCCCTCCTCTGTGCTGACCGTCTCCACAGTGTAGCGTCCAGATGTCCCTGACTCCAAAACTGTCTCCTTCCAGGACCAGGCCTGAGGGATGATAAAAAGATTACACACATTGTCATAAAAATGATATAGTCTCAATGTTGTTGTTGTTACTTGACTTTTTTACACCACAATATCTTAAACTTACCTACAGCATACAGTACCCATTATTCAGTGACTGGGTGCTGTTTCTTTAAATACACATGTACATTTGTAAACATAATGACATGTTACACATCAACTTTATCAGGACAGATTGTATGATTTTTACAGAACATGAATCAGTTAAGTTCTGGGGTTTAAGTTATCTTTTTCTTCAGTGTCTGAGAAAGTCATCCATTCTTCTCAGACTGATCAGATACATGAACATTGAGCTGAGTTAGTAATTGGAAAGAGGGATAAAGTGACTCACGATACGGTCGGGAGGAGGGCTGCTGTGTATGAAACACTTGATCTGACCCCTCTCTCCGTAGAGCGCCTGCTGGGTCTGGGTGCTAGAGATAGTGGGAGGACCTGGGGAGGCACAGTCAAGGCAGGAACACAATCATCACAATAATAATTTCTCTGTGTTGTTCCAGTAGATCTATAGTTATGCCTCACTGGTCTGATTTTTATGTCCATTGTTACTCTATTGCACAACAGTTCCCACAAAGAGCAAGCACTTGACGACAGGATGGGGAGGAAAAACTCCCTTTTTAACAGGAAGAAATATATCATAGGAACATAGGAAGAAATAAGATCTGAGATTTTACTGTTAATGGGGCCTGAGCATGGTTCTGCCCTTGGCATTTAATGCATGCACTGCAATCACCAAAAAAATGCATGTCCAAATAATTTACAATAGATCTAAGTTATGCAGTCATGTTGTATTGTCTGTCTGCAGAAACTGAGCTGTAACTTGTAGCTTGTCATTGAATTTTGGCCCAGAGATGATAAAACATCTATTAAACTGCTGTCCATTTTTTCAATTGATTCAAAAAGGTTGAAAAATGTTTGATTGAGCTGAGATCATTAGTCAGAGAGTGGAGATAAAGGTTTATAATCAGTCATCAGAAATAAATGATGCTGCCTTATTAGCCTATCAGTGATAGCTGTGCTGCAGAGGTGAGGCTCCACATTGTCCACTCTCATGTTGGGGGGATTTTTACTCTGAATGGTAAAGCTGGTATTCCAGTTTTGGCTCAGAAATGGTTGCTTTTATTTTTCAGCACAGTTTTGTTACTCATGAAGGCCTCTTCCTGTGCATCACATGTAGACTGAATCAGGTGCAGTGGTAACAGAGAGCCATTCACATGCAGTGCATGATGGGCCATTGTACTCACCATTCACAGTGAGCGACACTTCCTTCTCCCCCACACCCACTCTGGGGACAACAGCCCGACACACATACTTCCCAGCATCCTCCTGCCTCACTCCTTTCAGTGTCAGAGTGTTCTTGTTGCTAAGCACCTGTGTTGTGAGGGAAACGGTTTCAAAGGTCGGAGGAGACAGAGGTAATTTCAATCTAGTTGAACATCAAAAACAAAGAAGGATCAACAAGCTGTTAGTCAGAGATGTTGCACACTGTGCAGAGTGAAGGAGACAGGAATGTTATAATCTGTGTTTTTATGTTTTATGTCATTCAAAACACAAATCACACAAGTCATTCTAGTTTTTATCCTGAGTACTCTATCAAGTACAACAGCAAAGCTCTCTTAGCTTTTCAATCTTCAACATGAGCTATGAGTCATATTGTATTTAGGAGTAAAATGTTGTTTGAGAGTTGTTCAAAATCTTTTGAAAAGTAATTGAAACATATCTAATACCATGTTTTCACAGTTACATGACAGCTGCATCTGTCTGCTGCACATCTTGCTACAATGACAGATTTGTCCTTTAAAAACTCCTCTTTCAATAAGCATGTTTCAGGTAAAGGTTTGAAGAGAGAGAGAGAGAGAGAGAGAGAGAGAGAGAGATAGAGAGAGAGAGAGAGCAGGGGGCTGCTCACAGGGGGTTCCAATGAACTGCTGTGTCATTGGTGAAGAATACATACCACATGCCTCATTTCCAGTCTTACTATTGGTCCTGTAATATACACGCTCTCTCTTTTTGGGTTCAATGTGATAACCGTGCAGAGGTTCCAATCTGGGTACAAATGGAGCGTAACTCATGTTATTTGTCTTCACTGTCAGCTCTTTTGTTTTCCCCAATGTCTCTGTCATTACAATGTGTCAAAACAATCCTGTTGTAACACACTCTCTGAAAATATGGTCTGCTATTAGGAAAAGCTATGGATGGCAAAACGGCTCTCTACTCGCCCCTGTGTACCTCAATCACCTTTTTCCTCCATCAATCATGGATGGGTCTTTTGGTGTTTGGAAAAGGAATGGCATTGACAATATGAAAACCCTTTTTATAGATGGAATATTTCCCACCTTTGAACAACTGCAAAATAAATTTAAATTAGCACAATCCCATTTCTTTAGATTCCTTCGAATTCGCAACTATATCCAGGTCATTATGCCTTCCTTTCCCAATTTGCCTGATGAGTCACCTATGGAGTCTGTATTTTCCTTTGAGCCATCATGGAGGGGTGCAGTATCTTTTACTTAGAATTTCATGGCCAATTTACAAACCCATCTTTGGAGACTCTGAAGTCTGTATGGGAGGCAGATTTGGGGATGACCGTCCCATCAATATGTGACCGACATGGCCTCATTCAATTTAAGTGCTACATCCCCTTCATCTCTCAAAAGTTAAACTTTCTAGAATGTTTCCAGATGTGGACCCCACATGTGACCGATGCAAACTCTCACCTGCCTCTCTGGCACACTTATTCTGGCACTGTCCAAACCTGTCCACTTACCGGAATTCGATATTCAAAACTCTATCAGAAATTTTCTAATTGACAGTTAAGCCAGACCCTCTAATAGCTATTTTTGGAGTGACAGGTGAAAAAAATAATAACCTATCCGGAACTAAACTTAAAATGACAAAATTTGTCACTCTGTTAGCACGACAATTGATCCTTCTCCAGTGGAAATCTCCCCATCTTCCGACCTTGACTCGGTGGATGCAGGAGGTGATGCAACATCTCAAACTCGAGAAATTGATACTCACGGTGGATGGCTCCTCGGCCACATTTGAGAGACTCTGGCAACCATTTATAGACCATGCTTGAGCCAAGCTCCCGACCCCCACACCTATTTGAATACAAGTCTATATGAAGTTAGTAACATTTATTTATAGTCCTGTTCCTATCTCCATCTTTCTTCTTTCTTTCTTCTTATCTTTCTATCTTGGCCCACCCCTAACCCTAACCCTTCTATTAAGTGCAACTGCCTGTCTTGTTTTTGTTTTTGTATTTGTTTTCTTTCCTTTTTTTTGTTTTTCTGTTTTTAGTTTACTTTCATTATATTGTGTTATTATTGCTTTTCTTTGTCGTTGTCTTTTTTTGTTACGTGGTTGTTAAAAGTTGGGGAAAAAAAACTAATAAAAATATGTTGACAAAAGAATACACACCACTCCTGAGCCACGTTTCATCCACACGATGGTCAGAGAGGGGTTTCCTGTCCAAGCACAGTTGAAAACAGCATCCGATCCTTGGTCCACCTGCAGAGACTGAGGCTCTGCCCCCATCCTTGGCCCAACTAGAAAACAGACATATGACAGAAATGATCTGGACTTATATATTATATAATTATCTTAACATTTGGAAAGACAGTACATTTTAAGAGCCCAAAGCTACAAAGCAGAATAAAATGTATGCTGCAAATACAATCCTTATTTTACACTGGATTTTAGTCTGTGGTTGTCAATTATCATATAAATGTAATAAATGTATAAATGTAATTTCCAAGAAACTATAGAAAATAACTTAGATGTTGACATACTTCTTTTTTGACTCTCTGATAAGACCTGTATGTACATGGATGTACTGTATGTTATGTATCTCAGCTCATCTGTGCATAGGTGTTCGACAAAGCTGATAAACACGCACAGTAGACGTCCACGTTCCTGGTGATGTTGGTGTTTCCTAGTATGTTGGTGACCTCACAGGAAACAGGCTCAGTGAAGAAAGAGTAGTCCACAAGAGCCTCATAGGTGTCGCCGGACACGTCAGGGATCACATAACCTCCTTTGGCCCATCTGAAATCATTAGAAACAAAGCAACAACACGGATGAGTAACAAACAAAGGTCCATTCATATCTGCAATGATTTTTCAATGGATCGGAGGAGGAAAATGATTTCTGGTGATTGTGTGTTCTTTGAGTCTGCTGAGAATCAATATTTTGACTCAGCTCGAATGACTTAATGTTAATAATAATAATAATAATAATAATGATAACAATAATGAAGATGATGATGATAATAATAATAGAAAAAACCCAAAATTGAATTCAATTAAAGCAATTAAAAAATAAACATGAGCTGACAAAGAAAACCTATTGTGCCAACTTACATTTTCATTTATTTCAAGTCAACGTGTTTATCACAAGTACACTTAAAAACAAGTTTCCTTGGACAATAAAAATCTTTCTTTGCTGTCCACTCTGAATGCTGTTCATCAATAAGGAAACACAAGATTTAAAAACTGAAATTAGAAAAAGTAAATGAATAAAATATCAGAGGAACATTATGTACAATATAGAAACAATATACAAAGTGGTTTTAGAAAAGCATCAGGTCTCACCAGGATTTATTCATTTATTTTTGGGTAAAAGCAAGCGGCAAAGTGAAGTTGGACACTGAATTGCAGTTGATTTTACCTAAAGGTACCACAGTGCTGCAAAGCAGACTTTACACTATACACAGGGCTACATACACTGTGGTACAGGGTCAATTCAGCTTCATGATAACAGAGCACTGATAAATCTTCAAATACAAAAGTGCATCATCGTCAAGCATCCACCTGAATAAATGCTTTTGAGTGAGACACGGACCATGTGGACATCCCTGCAGACAGCAACATAGTATTGTTATGTTTTAAATGCTTGACAGGAACTCTACTCAAGGTGCAGGAGGAAATCTCAGGTGCCTGAAGGCTCCGTCCATGATCTCTTCATTAAAAACGAAGGTTTAGATTAAGCGTGCTCTTGGTATGGTCCTCTGTGTACGGCCTTCTGGGACTTCCCAGAATTCAAAAGGTTTCACACCTATACCTGAACTCCACTGATGGACCCAACAACCAGCAACCATTGGTCCCTGTCTGGCCAAGGACCCATGATGTCATCAGGTCAACAAAACCTCGGTGGTCTTCTTCTTCTTCACTGTTTCCACAGCAACAACAGCTGCTCTCCTCACACCTCTCTGCCCTGCAGCACTTAGCGCTTAATCAAGTTCAATTTAGCACCAGTGGCTTTGACACAGTCTGCCAGCTGATTTTACAAGCAACAGGAGTCATGAAGCAGAGTTAGTGTTGAGCAGCTAACTCTGTGAGGAGAACAAAGGAGATACCAGTGACCTCAGCAACACAGAAGCTGCACAGCCGGACAAGCCGGAAACAACCTCTGCTTAATGGACTTGTATACATTGCCTGGGCCTAGCATAGTGTAGCACGGACTGCACAGGACTGTTTCACTTTTGCAAATGTACTCACGTGGTTGAATGTGTTCACCAAGCTACCTTCTTTGACCAGCAGAAGGTCTCGTACATTTATGTCAAATTTGAAGAAGTTCTGTCAAGGTGTTACTGAGATATGTTCACAAGAAGGGGACTGATGGACGTACAACCTGAAAACAATATGCCTCCTGCACGGGCCTGTCGCCAGCACAGAAGCATAACAAAGCTGTCCACAAAGGCTACAACACGAATGCAAATTAAGCCACAACACAAATGCAAAGGTCATAATATGAATATAAAAGCCACAACACAAATGCAAAAGTCACAACACAAATCCAAAAGTCACAACATGAATACAAAAGTCACAAAACAAATACAAAAGTCACAACACGAATGCACATTATGCCACAACGGAAGTGAGCGGCAGGTCCGTCGATACTGGTCCTGGGTGCCAGGGACAATAACTGCTGGTAGACTATTATGACCATTAATCTTTCAATTGTAAACGTTCACCACCCTGTCATCTGAACCACATTCGTATCTCAGTGTGGTATACTTATAACTTTTACCTCGGCCTGCATGCCAGCGTCCACTGGGTCATCAGTGGTGGCCTGAGATGGTGCATCGTGTTCCCCTTCTCACACTGGTGTAGCGTTAATGCCAAATTTTAGAATTTACTCTCGTTGAAATGGGGCACCAGTCCTCTGGGAGGACAACAATAAATTACTTCATTACCAAATTTATCAATCTCATATCAGAAGCCATGACTTCTCGATTCAATGGATCTCCAGTCTCTACGTCAAAAGAATACAACAGGACAACAACTGGGTGTAAATAAAGGAGTTTATTAACTAAACTACTATCTACAGAGTAAATGCAAGGTGTAATAATCATAAAGATGAAAATAATAATGAAATGAGCAATGTGATCAGTTGGCAATGGCGGGAGAGAATATGTTATGGCTATACACTATGGCTATACAGCTAATGATACTACATCTATGAATCAGATTTGATAATTAAATATTGCTATATTTCGACATCAACCCAGTCATGAGCAGAGTGTTAAGACCAGCCTACTGTGAGTTGCGCTGTAGCTGAGGACCCTCGGCTGGAACCCAGGTGGCTGTGGTTGCCGTGGTAACCCCGGAGACACAGGATCTAGGTGGATTCTCCTGGAGGCCGTGTCCCGTTATCATGATGACGGATTCTCCGGTGTCTCAGCGATTCAGCTCTGGTGGAGTTTGTCAGGAGACTTTCGTGCAGAGGTGTTATCTGCCAGCATCTCTTGCGGGTTGATGCGAAATAAACTCTAATGCTCTTCACTTTGGCTGGATAAGTTTAGAGGAGACTGGCGTTGACCAGATGACTCTAAAGTTGTCAAAATCTTCAAAAAGGAAAATTGGTGATGATTAAAAAGTTACAAATTACTCTGAGGCACTTCTGTTGTTTTGGTTCAGTTGGTCTTGACTTGGCTTATAAAAATAAAAGATCGCAGCATGTAGACAAAATGATGTTACTTGGAGCCTGTGGCAAAGAAAAATAAAAGATGCGAAAAGTGTAAAAATGACTAAGAGCCATGAGTTTGTGGCTAGCAGCTTAGAGCTAAGAGTTTACATGCTACAGAGCCGGGCTTTGAGCCGGGACTCTGAGTTTTGAGCAAAGATCTCAGCTTCTAGTTTCTGCATCGTTTTCTAGCTTCAGCTTTTCAGCCTCTAGCTTTTAGCTTTGTTCTCGCATCTTCTTCCTTCTTAGATATGGGTTTCTCTTCTCTGAACCTGTGTGAATTGATCACGACTGTTTTATCCCTGGGGGCTGGCGCATGTTTCAGGGGCGTCACTCATCTTCTCCTGTGTTTCCACTTGAGAAAGAGTAATTTTCAACTGAACTTTGGAATATTTAATTCTAGAGTTTACTTATAAATGTGGGTTGTAGTGACTCTTTATTCTAGAGAGGGACAGAGGAAGGGAGGTTGGTGTGTGTGTGTGCTGTTGTGTGTGTGTTCATGCATGGCACAGAGAGGCCAGGATTCACACCTTAGTGTTAATCAGTCCTTTTGTTGTTACTTGTCCTATACAAGAAACAATCAAATATCATTAGACAGAGTTTTATTAATACAAACTGGAGATTTTGCCTATATTCTCCGGTTGCCTGGTGTCTATTGGTTGATCCTCTGGAGCTGACCCTTTGACCTTTGGTCTGGTTCTGTGTTGTTCGGACATGCTAAAAGCAGGTCTCTTTGTGGAAGAGGGGTCCTTTGTCTCTGTTTCCTATCAATTTGATAGTTTGATGGTGGGAAGAGTCGCAAAGTGTCAATTGTGGGTCCATAACTCTGCATGTCCTTACAATGAACTTCCTTAGTGGCTTGTGATTGATGCCAGGCCAGGTATGTATGCTACACTGGTCCCTGAGGGGAAGAACCGTCCAGGACGTCCTCATCATGGTCTCTTTCTCCCCACACGGTCATTGTGTCTTCAGCATACAGTATGCTAAATGTTCACTGGCATTCATTATCATTTAAATCAATCATTTATTTTTTTAAAAAACCTTTTGATTTATTTTTATCTTTTTCATATCTGGGACATGATGTATTCAATGAAAATAGCTGGGTTCTGTGACAGCTACATTTGTGGACATTGAAATTCTGCAATGTTGAGGAAAAATTGTCAAAATGTTTCATAACAATGAGTCACACCATGCAGCCTGAAAGAATTTGCATATGAAAGCCTAATGATGATCATGTGAGTACAAACTACCAATAAACATATCTAATAAGGCCAATTATTAAAAAAGACGAGTTTTACTGACATCATGTAAAGTAATTTCACAGAGTTCTAATTTCTTAATGATGATGAACCCACATCACATTTAGTGTCCTTCAGTCCACATGCTGTATATACGGTACATCTTACAGGAACAGCTCATTAGTTTGGCTGTTACAAACTACATATGGCTCAGCTTGGCCAAAAATAGTCACAAATAAAAGAGCTTCACTTTCACATTTTTTGCATAAATTTTACTTATACAATATTGAATAAAATTTGGTATTTAACAGTGACTAAATAAATAAATGTAATGAAATACAAGTTAAACTGAAAAGCTTTGGTGGATCAATGTGGGAAGACAATGAAAAACAAATCATCATAGAATGTAGCAGATAGTTGTGGAGGACAGTAATGACAGGAAATTGTGCATAACTATAGCACTGAGCAGCTTTTTTCTTTTTTAAAAAAAAGAAAAGAAGACATGCTGCATGAATATGCTTTTCAATATAAAAAGGTAAGAATGTCCTCGTAATTATTTTATTTGACAAGCTGTAGTTGTCTATCACATGCAGCATCCATTTCTTATTAGAATGCACAAAAGACAGTTCAAACTAAATATTTTTGTTGAATCTAATGTGATTTTAAGCTCTAAATTTTCAAACTGATAATAAATATAATCGAGAGAACAATAATATAGACCTATGTTTTGTTTGTGCTCTGCACCCTGTACCACATCATGGTCAATGGTAGTAATGTAGGAGTAATGTCTTTTTTGTTAAGTGAGAGAGCATTTTTGCATTTCAGAGAGATTTATAGACAGCATTTTTGTGACTTGTGTTCAGGAAATCAAAATAAAATTATGCAGCTTTGTTTAATATACAAAGTCAGGTTAAATGTTACCAACATATTGAAACTAATTGTGGCCATCACCCGTATCCTCTTTTGCACTGTAGAAATCGGGTTTGTTCATCATGGTATTAGACTTATGCTGCCTTGTTCACAAGAACTGTAATTTTACATCCGATTGAGGTAACTGAGGCTTCTCTTCTGTTATTTTATCAAGGAAATGACTCAACTTACTTATAGAACAGTTTTTTCATACATGGCAGACTAGATGTAATGTTGCTTTGTGCTAGGTTTTAGTTGCTTGAACATGTTTAAAATACACAAAATTTTCAAAGAATGTGTATTCAAAGACTGAATCTGTACAGTTAATCTACTTTCACCCAATCGTTGGTCTAACATCACTATGTCTCCATCCACAGTTACAGCTTTATATTCATCTGATTTACTAACATTACCTGAGTGATGTAGGTTACTGCATAGCTAGCTTTACAATAACCTAACAATGGATTGCAGAATACATAAATATGAAAATACAAACACATTGAACAACATTGCTCATTTGTGACATAGTGACATTAATTACAGTTATCTAGCAACAACATTTCACTTACTTCATACTACACTTACTACATAATTTGCATTTGTGTTGTGACTTTTGTATCTGTGTTGTGACTTTTGTATCTGTGTTGTGACTTTTGCAGTCGTGTTGTGTCTTTTGTATTTTTGTTGTGACTTTTGCATTTGTGTTGTGGCTTAATTTGCATTTCAGTTGTTGCTATGTATTTGTCTTGAGGGTTTTGTATTGTGTTGACCCGTCTGGGCCAGTATACAAATAAATACAAGAATCTAAAGGACAGGTAAAACAGACACACATGGAAACACCAGGAGGAGACTCCGGGGAACGCAACAGTAACATGTAGGACACTGAGGAAACTGACAAAGACAGGCCCAATTTGGCCCCTACACACTCCCACTCAGAGACGGAGTGTAACTCCGTGTGGATTCACACTCATGGCTGTGGAGGGTCTCTTCATTAAGGGGGAGGGTAATACATACACCGGCAAGCTTTGGGACACCCTCACCTTTCTCAGATGGAAACAGAAAATTTGTTGTTAGAGAAAATATTTCAGAAAGGACATTGTAATTAAATCAATATTTATTTAAAAGATAATCTCATACACAGTATTGACAAAGATGTAGGTGTATGTGCAGTGACATGGCACTCATCACATTCACGGCATAGTGAGCTTGTGAAAGGGAAATTATTAATGGAATAAATAAAAATGTACTCCCATGCTTCTTTGGCTGCATTTCGTTATTGTTAGACATTTTTTCATTTGCCATCTTAATCTTATTAGATCCTTATTTTGTCCAAGGTTCTTGAAATCATTAAGTCGGGTATACAATGGCATGTTCATTCCAAAATACAATGTAACCTCTAACTTCTTCATGTGTGCATGAAAACAGTCAAATGTTTGTTTGAGGTAATTTATAACTTATCCTTTGGAGATGAACACACAGAGTCCTGCACTCTCAGCTTTAAGTCATTTTATTTCTACTTGGCAGTATATTTATTGAATGGACTTCTACTTAAGCTAGAAGGCCAGGTCTGTCTGGGATTTAGACTGGTTTGTTTGTGTGTTTCCTTCCTCTCCCTCCCATAGGTGTGCTCAGTCACCATAGCAACCAGTTGCTGTGCAGTTGCTGGCCAGAAGTTGAAAAAGCTGACTTTGATAGGCTAATTAGACTGTTTAACTCCAGGCTGATTTTACTGTTGGCCATGTTGTCTTCTCCACAGTATGGCAGATCAACACAGGTCTCACAAATCATATTAACAGGGTCAGGTCAGGATCGTAGTCTACTGGACATGAATGAAAGTCCATGTGATGTTCACATGACTCTGTGTGTGTGTGTGTGATGTGCTACTGCCATCAATACTTTAACTGGTGATATTAGCACCTCTGACTGAGGTGGCATAGGAGTATCAACACCACAAATACTATCAACAGATCTTTTCTGTCTGTCTTTGCATGAAAAATAGGTGAGACGCAGAATCTCTAGATCATGTGATGCAGCTGGGAGGTATACATCAGTGAGTCCACTCTAACCTGTTAACATGGGCACTGAAATAAAAACCAAGATGTTCCGCACATGCCACACACATGCCACATGCACGTCACACACACATGCCACACAGCCAGTGTGTTCCAGGCCTTATGCCTCCTTTGCACAAAACAATTGTGTAAGCCTTTTTTTATGTTGTCAATGTGTTACTGTTCCATGAGTTCTTATTAATTGAAACATTAAAAGATCAGCAGTGTCAGCTGCTGTACTGACTTGAGGTCAGAGAGAAAAAACTCCCACACCCCTGTATTAGTATTGTATTGTATACTGTATATGTAACATTTTGTCCTTTCTTTAGCACTTGAGTACATTTGTTAGTGTGGGAGTTTGTCTCTACACTGCACACAAACCATCAAGTGGATGTTGAGAAGCTCACCTGTAGTAGATGACAGGAGGGTTGGCTTTTGCAGCACAATGGAATTTGACCACACTCCCCTCTAGAACAGGCTGACGCTCAACGGTGAGGTTGACAATGGGTGGGTCTGAGAGAGGGGAGATCAGGAGAGGATGAAGGACGAAGCAGCATCGTTTTGAAGTCTCTTAAAAAAAGTCTTACACAAGTCTGTCCAAATTCGATGCTTCAGAGTGGAATCTTCAGATCATTTATTAATTTCCTACCAGGGTATACAATTGTCTTCAGTTCAAAAAAAAAAAAAAAAAAGGCATGAAGACGAATTACACAGGATTCTGACCAAACGAAGACATCGAAGCAGCTAACAAACGCAGAGACAATTTAAAACTATACATTAAAAACAATTTATGTCTGTCGCTTAAATCTCATCCGTCACTTTGAAGAGTTGAAGGTTCACTCTGCATGATTTTCCTAAAAAAATAAATGTATCGTATCGGCAGAGCCTCTGCCTTCTTCCTGTGTTTTCCTATTGTCTTCTTATTTTACTGTTCAGGGTGTTTCTGGGCTGCAACCTTAGAAACTCTTAACCAATAACAGTGCACAGGGTGTGAGGTCACCTGCTAACATCAGGCTTTTGTCAGCAATGGGTACACTCGGCATTCACACCCGGGTCAAATGACTCTGCAGTAGATGCAGGTGTTTATTGGCTCAGCAGTGATGTGAACACAACACCTGGGTGAACTCACTAATTTTCACCCCTTTTCCTACTGTAATGTCTTTCACAGCACAAATACTGTAAACACACCTGTCACCTGCCCAATATGGTGCTGTTAAACCAGAAATACCGCAGCTATACCTTCCTGACAGTGAGCTGCAGCCCCGAAATAAGCTTTAAAACAAACGATTACCGATTGAATCGTCTTACAGCAGCACCTACCTGGGGATGAGACGAGACAGATCCGTTTTAACAGTTTGCACGGTGGCTAGCAGCTCACTCTTTCTCCACTGTGTCTCTGTGTGTGTGTGCTGCTCGTGATGACATTGCTTGCAGTTGTGTGTCCTTAGTAACTGGGTAACTGTGGCCCAGGGACAGTGATGAGCAGCACAGGGGCGGACTTTAAATACAACTCTGAGTCCTGCCACATCCAGAAATACTCGGATGACACAGCTATTGTGGCGTGTATCAGGAACGGGCAGGAAGAGGAGTACAGGGATCTGACGATGGCCTTCAGTGAATGGAGCGACAAGAACTGCCTCCTTATGAACACCTCCAAGACAAATGAGTTGGTTATCGACTTTCAGAGGTCTAGGCCCACCCTTCAGCCAGTCAACATTCGAGGGAAGGACATTGAGGTGGTGCGCACTTATAAATACCTAGGTGTGCACCTGGACAGTAAACTGGATTGGTCCCGGAACATGGATGCCATCTACCAGAAGGGGCAGGCCTGGCTCTTTTTCCTCAGGTCCTTTGACGTCCGCAGTGAAATGCTGCACATGTTTTATCAGTCACTGGTGGCCAGTGTACTCTTTTATGTTGCAGTCTGCTGGGGCAGCAGCATGTCCGACATGAACACAAAGAGACTGGACAAGCTGGTCAAAAAGGCTGGGTCTGTGCTTGGCAGGAGTCTGGACTCACTCAGGACTGTTGTGGAGAGACGCATGCAATGTAAGATGGAGGCCATCTTAGACAATACCAAACATCCTCTCCACAACATTCTGGCAGGACAGAGAAGCAGCTACAGCTGCAGCAAACGTTTCATCTCACTGCACTGCAGAACAGAGTGGATCCTTTGTTCCCACTGCCATCAGGCTATACAACACCTTAGGCAAAGGAAGTGGACTAATCTAATTATTATTGTTTATTTATTATCAACTGTTATCAGTTATTATTATTATTATTATTATTATTATTATCAACAATGAGCTAATGGACACCTGAATTTCTCCTAGGGGATAAATAAAGTATCTATCTATCTATCTATCTAGAACGAACAGAGAGGCAAACTCTACTGGCAGTGGAAAACTGGTCAATCAGCTTTTTTTTAATGGGCTTACCTGTATTTAAAAAAACTGCTTATACCTGCTAATTTTGGTGAAAAAAGTTTATATGTCAAAATAGAGAAACCAACCATCAACAGAGGAGGAGACACCACTGATCCCCCACCTACAATGCTATCCTTTCTTCCCTTCCCAGGAGATTTAACAACCATTCACACTTGACCTCAGGTGACTCCAATGACTGTCATTACATCAAACAAACACTAATGAACCAGCTGACATCAATGGTCTTGATAACGACCCCACAGAGGTTAAATGCCTGGATCTCCTCACCAGTCAGTCAGAAATGAAGAAGCCTGAAGAGTAAGGGTCGACTGATACTGATTAATAGTAATCAAGGAGACCAATAATTGATCTTTGGAACTGATATGCCAACACAAAACTACTGCTATATAAGGACTCTTGCTGTGGCATCCAGATGTTTCTATTATTATGTCCACCCCATATATATCAGTGGAGGTAAGCTAAATAACAGAAACACCTCTGTATGATGTAATAAGCTCAACAGCTCCACACACTGCGTCCTTCAGAAGTTGAATCAACAACTGTCTAAAACAATTTTATTACAAACTGAACATTATAACCTTTGTGAAGGAGGATTTACTGCAGGAGTAATGTATTAGACTACATCAGTTTAAGCTAGATGTTCCTATATTAGTGTGTATATTAGTTGTATGCACAGGCTGCAAAGTGCCTGAGTGGAACTGATTGGTTGCTTTTGGTGCTGTTCTCACCTGGGAACTGATATACCTGGCAGCCTAAAGATGCTCTTTAATTCAATAGCTTTATCAGATATTATTATCATCACCATTTTACATGTTTTACCTCTCCCCTTTTCAAAATGTGATGCAGTAACATGTTTACTCAGAGTACAATTTCACTGACATACTTTGTACTTTTGTCTGAGTACATTTTACTGTACCTATTTCTCTTTTTTTTTCCAAAGGAACTCACCTGGAAGTAAAGAACTGTACCAATACATTTAAATCTTTCCACAGCTTCAACATGTTGGCAGCAGGCCTCATGTTAATCGAATATATTCCATCATTGACTGAATTTTTCTGGAGTGCGTCTGTCATTTTGTCAGATTAGAGCAGAGTTCGATGATAGGTTATGTGACCTTTTCCATTTTGCACACAGACTACATTGTGGAGGTAACTAAATTCCTATCAGAGCAACCTGTGTAACTATCTGGGTGCTGATGGCACATTAATGACAGGAAGCCTTGGATCACGTCTCAGACCACTACACAGAGGTGCATCTGCACCATGGTGCAGATAGAGCACATGCTGCAGGATTTTCAGGAAATCTGATGTTCAGAAACTCCTTTCAACTTGTCATCACTTCCCTGTGAGAAATGTTCCCCAACTTCAATACTCTGGCTTAAGTGGTGCAGATAATTCCAGTCTCCAATGTGGCAACAGGACACGAGTTCAGTCTTCAGAACAAAATGGCCACGAGAAGTCATCTGTTCGAGGCAAAGACATAAACCTAATGACAGTCGCCTCTGCACCCAGTTTAAATCCATGGAGGAAGGTTTGAGGTCAGGCTACAACAGGTCAAAGGACTTCAATTTAATTTCTTGTCAATAATTAGGGTTAAGGCTGTTCATATTTGACTGTTGTTCATATGGCTGTGGTTTTTAGTTCCCTCCACCATAACTGCAGGGAATAAAATTAATTCACCTGCTTCATGTCGTGATGACACGAAAAGTGTTTATTACACACTTAGACAGATGGATGATTTTGGTTACCTCTCATATTTCAGTTTGTATAGTCAGTGGTGCCTTAAATCACAGGGCTTGAGCCCAGGCCTCCAAACAGTCAGCATACAGCTATACAGCCTCAGCCCAAGGTTCCCAAACTGCCCGGCACCACAGAGCCTCAGCTGCCCAGTGACTATAAGCCTCAGCTGCCCAGCGACCATGAGCCTCATCTGCTCGGCACCACGACTGATGTCCAGCCAGATCCTGAGTTGGCCATGTGTGCCAACGTCCTGTCGGCTTGTGCTAACCCATGCAAGTCTTTGGGACAGTGAATAGCAATGAGTTCTGAGATCTCAGGTCATATTGTGAACCACAAGCAGGATTCATAAATACCAACAGGGAGAAGGCTGCAACTTTAAAATGGCCTTGTAAACAAATGTTCTTGTGTTTGGATGACTGTATGAAGAGTGAAATAAAAAGCACATGTAGCTTTTATTGACTAACACTGTCATTGGCTGAGGGTGTAACATCTGTAATCCTCATCTGTTTGATTGTCAATGTGTTCTTGTGCTTCCCCCACCTCTCTGCAGACTTCACTATAAACTGACACTGACTTCTTCCTGTGGTTATTTTACATCATCAATGAGAGTTCTCACATAATGAAGAAGGTATAAATGACTTGGTTTCAGTCGGTGTCTGATGAGGCAGAAAGTCATTAAGACAGAGCATGTTTCATCTTTTGTAAATAACTGAATTATTTGGTTTTTACTCACGCTGAATGTCAATTGTGACAGTAGCATCTTTTCCGTTGGGGGCTGCTTTGTTTGATGCTCGACAGGTGATCTGCTGACCTGACTCAATGTTGTGGGGCAGCAGGTAGAGTGTGCTAACTGTGCTCTCCCTCTTACCATCCCGCAACAAGGTCTGAGGAATCAAAACAAAGGAGACAAGATTTTGAAAATTCATGTTCATGTATTATCCATAAGAGTATAATTTCATCAACAATGAAATGGTCTGTTTGACCATGAGTTCATGATTGTATTTATTCATGAAGGATTCGGATCCTTTAAACAGTTGAATTAAGTTCTTGTTTCTTGTGACCCTACATTCACACCTGTAGCTGCTCAGAGTAGCTCATGATGACTGAGGTCTTTGTATTCCTTATTTTCTGTAACAATACAACTGATCTAAACTATCTTTTATTCAGCTGTATCTTTAAAATTTGCATAATTTTGAAAAATTGTTTGTGGCATTTACCAGAGCTCAAGTGATTTACAACTAGATAATGACCGGACAGTCAGGTATCATTTGAGTAGGGATACAGAATATATGGATATAAAATATATGTATCCGTAAATGTAAAATACTGATGGCCCGACAAGCCTGTTAAAACATCCTGGACAGGTTTGTATGGAGATTAAACTGAAACACAAAAAGGTCAATGAGAAATCTGAAAAGCAGGTTGAAGAACCTCAGGTGATGAGAGAATGTTTCACTCCAGAAAAGACTCACAGACTGTAGATGAAGAGCAGAATGAAGAAGATGTAGAGGAAATCCAGATGTTTGACATCACCCTGTCCAGAGTTCATGAAGGTAAAAAGTCAGACACTGATTTGTTCCACTTGTCTGAATGTGAGCCCTGGTCTCCCACTATGGCATCCACCTTGACCACCTGTGACTCCATGCCAGCTGTCTTTGACTCGATGCCCCCTGTCTGTGACTCTGTACCACTTGTTTCTAACTCTCGGTGCCACCTGTCTGTGACTCAGTGTCACCTGACTGTGACTTGGCGCCACCTAACTGTGGCTTTTCTGTTGTTCATGTTTACCTAGTAGACCCCTAGTTGTCTCAGCCAATCGTACAACCATATGCCAGCACAAAAGTCTTCAGACCTTTAATTCAGGACTGTAAAAGCCCTGTAGCAGTTACAGTTCTCTTGAGTAAGTCCCTACAAGTAGTGATCACCTGGATTTGGGCAATTCATCCCTTTCTTCCTGACAGATCCTTTGAAGCTCCATCAGGTTGGATTGGAAACATCTGTGAACAGCCACCTTCAGGCCCTAGCCTCAGGTTGCTTGAGGACCTCTCTGTAATTATTTATCATCCTTCCCTCAATTCTGAACAGTCTCCCTGTCCCTGCTGCTGAGAAGCCCCCTCATAGCATGATGCTTCCCCCACCATGCTTCACCATAAGGATGGTATTAGCCAGGTGATGAGCAGTGCCTGGTGACACATCACAGCGGTGCAACTAGACTGTCCCATTTCAAAGGCTCCCTGCTCCCTTATGGATTATTGAGTGTAGCGTTTTTATCCATTAAAATGAAATGTACAGCACAAAGTGTGGAAAAATTGAAGGGGTCTGAAGACTTTCTGAAGCCACTGTAAGCATCAACACAATAGTAATATGTTCATTTCCCTATTATGGAAAATGTCTGACAAGTTGTCATTGGCAACAATGATCTCAGGATCAACTCCTCTGACCTGGTTAACACTCAGCCACTCTGTTCTGTTCAAAAACACAACACAACAGGGTGCACACATGTTGAATAGATACTTTGTGTCAAGTCAATTCTCACGTTGCATATAAACTGTAACATTGAAGAGAAAACTATTTTGCTAAATATGTTTCAGTATTTTGTAGATCAAGAGGTCATTACAGTTTGACCCTGTAGCAACATTTGGAATTTAAAACGGATAAAACCTTAAATTTCAGTGTTGTTCCAGTTCATCTTCACACAACACCCACTGTCAGGGCACTGGAAAGTTTTCATAAGATCTAACACTGGTGACACTGCCCAGTAGTCTCAGCAGGGAGGGATGGCTTCATGTCATACCTTTGAATACACGGCTCCATTCAGGACTAGACCATTGCGGATCCAGATGATGGATGCAGCAGGTTTGGCACTGTCTGCGTGACATGTGAGGTTGAGTTGGTCACCAGCCTGTAAACTCACCACCGGGGCCCCCACTATCACTGGGTTGTCAGGAGCAACTATGGAGGAGCTACAAGTTAGATCCTGTTATGTGTATTTAATGACTTTCTTCATAAAACTAATACCAATACATTCATGTGCCAACAAGTTCCCAAATATCACAACAAATACACTCAAATAGATAAAGATTCACTTGATGCTGCAACAGATCTATTATAGTTTCGTGTTGTTACTTTAAGCTCTTCTGCATGAATCTGTCTACTTCTTCATGATTTCAATAAGTGAGACGTTATCATATGTGTCAGTGAAGAGTGGAGCTAGGACCCACCAAACACAGTGAGGTGGGCAGGTCGTGATCTGATAGCTGCCTGGATGGCCTGGCACTCGAAGACAGCATCATCTTGAATCTCTGTTCTCTGGATCAAGAGGTGATATTCTCCTTTCCTGTGATCTCCAATTATGTCATACCGTGGGTAACCTGCAAAGAAATGAGAGCACAATGTTTGGAGAAGCAATCTGTCATGTGTTGCCCTTTCATCACATTCATATGTGCACAGGGATTCACAAACACACAAGTCATTGGCTACTGTTGGGACTCATCATTCAAGAGACCACATGTTTCTTTGCTCCACTGGACAAAGGAACTCACACTCCACAGTTCCTCACCGTTCACACCTGGGGACGACCCTTTCCCCCACGGACCTTACTGGCCAGCCAGTGTGGGTCAGCGTGTGACATATGACCCCCAAGGGTGTCACCAAACAAAACCAGATCTCTTGTCCCTCCTCTCTCTCTCTTCTCTTCTTGGCTTGTTCTGGAGAGCAGCTCCTGCTCTCTCCTCTCGGCCCTTCAAAGGGCAACAAGGCCCCATCCCAGGTCAGCCTTGCTACCTGAGAAATCAGCTCTCGCCGGCCTGCTCACAGCGCCTGCAAACTTTCTTCTCCTCAACAACAGCGACCTGCTTCGGATTAACTCAGAGTGAACCAAGTTCTCTTCAGAATCAGCAGCTACGACACAAGGCCAGCTGATTTTCCAAGCAACAGGAGTCACAGCAGCATTAGTGTGGAACAGCTAACTCTGTGAGGAGAACAAGGAGATAACAGCAAAGCAACACAGCCAGACAGGACTTTACCTGACCAGGAAGCCTCCCAACTCACATGACTTTACAACTACACTGGAAAGGACCTCTTTCTTTTATTCCGAGGACCGGGTAATGTTAACTGACTGGGCCTAACCTCTCCTAGCACAGCATAGCACAGCACAGCTAAGTAGCCGAAGTCTTAACTCTGTTAATGTACCTGATTGTTGATTGATGTCATGTTGCTGTAATGTTTGCTTAGGTTGTGGTTGTTCATACAGTTAATGGAGTACTTGTATGTTCACACACGTACCTGCTGTACGTCTCAGTTCTAGAACCTGCATGAAGTTAATCTCCTCCCTCTAACCCAGCAGTCCCCAAACTTTTTTAAGTGGGGGCCACATCAACTTTCCTTTCTGAGATGGGGGGCCGAGGTTAGTCTATAACAGGAAATGATATGGGCCAGGGTGACAACCAGTATTATTGTGGAGATTACAATGATAATTTGTTGTAGCTGCCCTTCGTTTGGCTTTGGCACCACCTGTTGATTTGCAAAAAAAAGTAATAAAAAGTCTTCACATGTGTTTATTTGAAGTACCACAGATACTCCATTTATTTTATAGAAAATAACAACATAAACTGATGGCTGTGGCTGGGGGGGGGGGGCGCCGGTGGGCGGCCGGGCCAGGGTGGTGACGGCGGGCATAAGCTCTGCTTAGCTTGGGAAAACGCATGCTCTGATGAACTGGAGGGGGGGGCCGCAGGTGGCCGCCAGGCAGGCTACTCGGTGCATTGCGTGGGCGCAATAGCCATGTGGCGTGGATTAGAGACTTGAGAGCTGGGGGGGGGCGCCGGCGGGCCGCCTATAGCATCGGGCATCTCTCATATGCTGAGGTGCCAACCATGTTAAGACTAGTTGTAATGTCAACAACGGACAAAGTTTGTCCAAAAAGTCACAAGTTTGGCTGTCTACCGGACTCGGCTCGTCACGCTGAGTAACATATGTCAGCCCAGCCTTCTGAATGCTGCTCCTTCCGAAGGGACCGACCATGGTGGTTCTGCATATGCTGCCGGGGGACACGGTTAAATTCTGTGTTTTAATAATTTCCAAAAAATTTTCTCGAAAGTCCACAAATTTGGTGTCTACGGA